>NW_021703778.1:54019510-54127441 GCF_005190385.1 Monodon monoceros | reverse complement strand
CTTTTTTCTCCAGTGTGGCTGGCCTCACGCCAGACAAGTTATGCAGGTTCAAGTGTCCAGGCTGTTGGCTGGTTCTCTCATTTCACACCTGTGTGTGACCTGTTGCTTCTGGAGGACCTGGGTCTCACATCTTCTCCAAGGTCTTGTCACTGACGGGTCCAGAGTGTGAAAGTGCAAGGCACCACAGCAACTTACTCAGTTGCTGCAAGGGTTTGCCCTGGTAATTTGGGCCTCTGAATGGCTCCTATGCCATTAGCTTTGCCTGTTGTCCAAGGGAAGCTCCTCTGGCTTGTCAGGAGGGCTGGAACTATGCTTGCTCTTGAGTCCCCCTTGGTCAGTCCAGGGGTTCCTTAGGTGCCCTTTGTCATGGGTCACTATGAGCCGCTTTTAATGGAGGTCATCACATTAGGCTCAAGGCCGTTCCCTTGTGGAATATCTCAGGGCCGACATTTCCCATTGAGGGTGAGTCCATTAAGTGAAAACCTATATGCCAAGAGCGGGTTTGTTCTCTTGGAGGGCAGTGGCTCTTAGACTGAGGGATCCCATTTCCCCTGAGGTTTTCTGGGGCGTTCAGGATGACATCCTTTTGCTGTGTCGGTGTGGAGGTCACTCACGAGGGGAATTGCAGCGCCGTACCAGGGGATTAATGGATGGCAGCACTCATTGTGCTAATGGCCGCACATTCTGAATGTGTCTGCACCACGATGCATTCACGATTGGCTGTGTACACACAGGCAAGATGGGCAGCAAATTTAATGTTGAGGCGAGAAAGAGTGCACATCACTGGGTGGTATCGCCCTTTCCCTCTGTGCACCCGTGCACCATCCTCAAAAGTGCATGTGTTCTTTCACCCCAAGCCAGGTGGAGTGCCAGGGAATGAATGCCAGCAGCAGCATGGCGCCCTCTGTATAGTCCGTGATACCCAGTGAAGTGAAGACAATGTGGCAAGGTGATGCAAAGTGAAGGAGTCTCGGAGGGCTGTTGGCGTGAAGTCCTTGAGGTTCCTTATGGAAACCTTGTGGCAGTAAGCAGAACTTCTTTGCAGAAACGTAGATTTTTGGCCACAGGTACTTGTGCACCGAGACTACACCGTCACCTTCTTGGCTCTTCCAGCGGCACCCAAGCTCCAATGCCCCGACACTTGGGTGCACTTCCTGCCCCATGGCTTGGCTCTGGCCGCTCCTGACTGCTGACATGATTGAGCTCACTGGCCCTCCCACGGTGGAGGCTGCAACTTTGCACATCCAGCCTTTGAGCAGGTGCTTGGATCAATGATGACTCCCATAAATGCATTCCCTGGAAATCTGAACAAAATGAGTGCACAATCTCTACTGTCTCCTCATTGGAACTGAGGTCCAGCACGTGGCTCCCAAAAGAAAATTACAGAGAGGTTCACGCTGCATTTGCGACCTTGGGCATCTGCAACCACGTTGTTCACATTGAGGGTGGTGGCCTCCTCATGAGGAAAGAGCCATTTGGAAAGGAACAAGGGATGCCCATCCACGTGGGAATGCTGGGGACGGCTTGATGGCTCTGGACCCCTGAGTCTAGCCAGGTCTCCTGTCCCCTTCTGTGGTTCAGCCTGCGGGTGGGTGTGGAAGTGTGAGCCATTGGTGGATCTCTGGCCTGCCATTGAGTTCTATAGGCCTCCCCTGCCCTCTGGTCATTGCCTCATGCCCTCAAGGAAACAGTCCTGTCCTAGGCCTGGTTTCTGTGTCATGTTCTGCTTTGGAGACAGGATGCAGTTTAGGTTTCTTCTGATGATGGGGAGAAATCAAATGGGCCACTGTTCCCCAGAGTCTGGCCAAGCCCTTGGCTCCTCCTCGGGTTGTGTCCCGCTTGTGTGTTGTGTGTAGAGGGGCTGGAAAATGCCTTAGGCAATTCCCTGGGAAATCAAGCTTCTTTGGTTAGGGGTGGTCTGGCACCTTGCTGTGAGGCATTTGGATCCTGGTGGAGAGAGAAAGGCAAGGCGAGTGGGAAATACACGTGAGAGTGTTGGCTAAACCCACAGGTTTACTCATGGGTGGATAGATTGATGGTGGCCTTTGGGTTCCCAGAACTCCTTGGGATGCCTTCAGGCATATTTGCAGACACGTGTAGGAAAGGATTACGGGCACATGTTCATGGACAATTCCCCCTTTTCCTCTCCTTTGTTGATTTGCTCCATGGCAGGTCACTGTTCCAGCGAATGCTTTCCTTCGCGGCACAGTATTGTGTCTTCTCATGGGGGCCGATTTGGAGGCCGTGGGGTGTTTTGTCCGTGTCTTTCCACGTTCCCCCATGTGTTGAAGATATGAAGGTGTTCCTCAGGAGAGCCCAGCATCATTTCTATGCCCGGCCCACATAGCATTCTCTGAGGTTTGGAGCTCTTCCTGGAGGTCATTTGGTGCAACCATGCACAAAACAAGGGAATCGGCGGCCAAGGAAAGGCTACAGGTTTAAGGGCAGGAGAGCATGTGTGGTGCAGGTGTTAGTTTGTCCTGCCACTCGCTGGTGCGGCAACCCTATGGTCTCCAGCGTGCCTGGCCTCAGGCCAGAGAAGTCATGTCGGTTCAAGGGTCCTGGCTCATGGCTGGGTTCTCTCATTGTGCAACTGTGGGTGACACATTGGTTTTGGAGGTCCAGGGTCTCACGCTTATTCCAAGGTCACTGATGGGCCTAGAGTCCGAAAGTGCATGGTGCTGCGGTCAGTTACCCAGTTGCTGCAAGTGTTTGACACTCAATTTTGAGCATTGGAATTGCTCCGGTGCCATTAGCTTTGCGTGTGGTACAAGGGAAGGGCCTCTGGCTTGGCTGGAGGCCAGGAAGCATGCCTGCTGGTGAGTCCCCCTTGTCAGTCCAGGGGTTCCTCAGGTGCCCTTTGTCACGGATCCCTTTGAGCCACTTTTAATGGAGGTCATCGAATTCAGCCAAGGGCCCTTCCCTTGTGGAAGATTGCAGCGACCACGTTTCCCCTTGAAGGAGAGTGCAATGTGAGGAAGCGTATGTGCCAAGAGCAAGTGTGTTCCCCTGGTTGGCAGTGACTGTAAGGTGGTGGGGCCCTAGTTCCCCTGAGGGTGTCTCGGCAGTTCAGGATGACATCCTTATGCTGTGTCTGTGGGGAGGTCGCTCAGGAGGGGAATTGCAGGGCCTGTACCAGGAGGTTGATGGACAGTGGTGCTCTTTTTGCTGATGGCCACGTGCTCTGAAGCAATCTGCCCCATGACGCATTCACGTTTGGCTGCGGGCACACAGACAAGCTGGGCAGCAAATGAAATGTTGAGGCAAGATAGAGCACACATCACTGGGTGGTACGCTCTGTCCCTCTGTGCACCCATGCACCATCCTCAACCGTGCGTGTGTTCTCTCACCCCGAGCCAGGTGGAGTGCTAGTTAATGAATGGCGGCAGCAGCGTGGGGCCTTCCGGATAGTCCATGATACCCAGTGAAGTGAGGACAGTGTGGCAAGGCGAGACGAGGCAAGGTGAAGGAGTCTCGGAGGGGTGTTGGCGTGAAGTCCTTGAGCTTCCTGGTGGAAACCTTGTGGCAGTAAGTGGAACTTCTTTGCCGAAACCTAGATGTTTCACCATGGGGACTTGTGCACTGGGACTACACTCTCACCTTCTGGGCTTTTCCCATGGCACCGAGCTCCAATGTCCTGCAATGTGGCTGCACTTCCTGCCCCGTGGCTCGGCTCTGTCCACTCCTGACTGTGGACATGATTGAGCTCGCTGGCCGCCGGTGGTGGAGGCTGCAACTTTGCACGTCCAGGCTTTGAGCAGGTGCTTCGATCGATGATGACTCCCATAAATTCATTCCTTGGAAATCTGAACAAAATGAGTGGGCAATCCCTACAGTCTCCTCATTGAAACTGAAGTCCAGCACATGGCTCCCAAAGGAAAAATAAGGAGAGGTTCATGTTACATTTGCTACTGTGGGCAGCTGCAGCAACTTTGTTCAGTTTGAGGGTGGCAGGCTTCTTGTGGGGAAAGAGCCATTGGGAAGGAGCCTGGGATTCCCTTCCACATGGGAAGGCTAGGGACAGCGTGCCATCTCTGAGCACCTGAGTCTAGCCAGGACTGCTGTTCTCTGCCACAGTTCAGCCTTCTCGGGGGAGAGGAAGCATGAGCCATTGGCGGTACTATGGCCTGCCATTGAGTTCTACATGCCTCTCCCGCCCCCTGGTCGTTGCCTTGTGCCCTCAAGGAAGCAGAAGTCTCTGTGCTCAGGGTCAGAGCAGGAGTCCTGGCCTACGCCAGGCTCCTTGGGAGATGGGATGCAGTTTCGGTTTCTCCTGCTGATCGGGGATAGTAAACGGGCCCCTGTTGGGCTTCCCTGGTGGTGCAGGGGTTAAGAACCTGCTGGCCAATGCAGGGTATACCGGTTCGATCCCTTGTCTGGGAAGATCCCACATGCTTCAGAGCAACTAAGTCATGCATCACAACTACTGAGCCTACACTCTAGAGCCCGCGAGCCACAACTACTGAGACCACATGCTACAACTACTGAAGCCGTGCACCTAGAGCCCATGCTCCACAACAAGAGAAGCCGCTGCAATGACAAGTCTGCTTACCACAGTGAAGAGTAGCCCCCACTTGCCACAACTATAGAAAGCCCTCACACAGAACAAAGACCCAATGCAGCCAAAATAAATAAATAAATAATTTTTTTTTAAAATGGGCCACTGTCCCGGACTTGGACCAAGCTGATTGTTCCTCCTCAAGTTGTGTCCCTCTTGTGTGTTACGTGTGGAGGGGCTGGACAATGCCTTAGGTAATTACCAGGAAAATCAAGCTTCTCTGGTGAGGGGTGGCTCTGGAACCTTGCGGTGAGATATTTCGATGCTGGCAGAGAGAGAAAGGCAAGGTGAGCGGGAAACACACGTGCAAAGGCTGGCTAAGCCTGCAAGTTTTACTGGAGGTAGATAGATTGACGGTGGCCATAGGGTTCCTGGAACTCCTTTGGGATGCCTTCCAGCACATTTGGAGGCATGTGTAGAAAAGGATTAAGGGTGCATGTTCGTGGACCACCCCACCCTTTTCCTCTCCTTTGTTGATTTGCTTCATGGCAGGTCCCTGTGCCAGCGAGTGGTTGCCTTCCCAGCACAGTATGGTTTCTTCTCTTGGGTGCTGATTTGGAGGCCGTGGGGTGTTTTGTCCCTGTCTGGCCACGTTCCACCTGTGTTGAAGATATGAAGGTGTTCCTCAGGACAGCCCAGCATCGTTTCTATACCCGGCCCACATAGCGTTCCCTGAGGATTGGAGCTCTTCCCGGAGGTCATTGAGCACAACCATGCGGAAACAAGGGAGTCGGCTGCCAAGGAAAGGCTACAGGTTTAAGGGCAGGAGAGGATGAGGAGTGCAGGGATCATTTTATCCTGCCACCCACTGGTGCAGTGAACCTGTGGTCTCCGGCATGCCTGGCCTCAGGTCAGAGAAGTCATGGCTGTTCAAGGGTCCAGGATGTTGGCTGAGTTCTCTTGTTGTACGACTCTGGGTGACACATTGGTTCTGAAGGACCTGGTCTCATGGTATCTCTGAGGACATGGCACTGACGGGCCCAAATTGTGAAAGTACAAGGCGCCATGGCAAGTTACCCAGGTGCTGCAAAGGTCTTTTGCTGCACCTTTGGACATCAAATTGGCTCTGATGCCATTTGCTCTCTGTGTGGTCCAAGTGAAGGTCCTCTGGCTTGGCTGGAGACCAGGAAGCATGCCTGCTGCTGTTCACCCTTGTTCAGTCCAGCGGTGCCTCAGTGCCCTTTGTCCTGAGGCCTGAGGAACCCCTTTTGATGGAGGTCATCACTTTCGGTCATGGCCATTCCCTTGTGGAAGATCACAGGGACCCTGTTTCCACTTGATGGCGAGTCAGTTGTGCAGAAGTGTATGTTCCTAGAGCAGGTGTGTTTCCCTAGAGGGCAGTGGCTCTTAGGCTGAGGGAGCCCAGTTCCCCTGAGGGTGTCTCTGGTGTTCAGGATGACATCCTTTTCCTGTGTCGGAGAGAGGAGAGCTCAGGAGAGGAATTTCAGGGCCCGAGAGGAGGGGGTTGTTGGACAGTGGCGCTCTTTGTCCTGATGGCTGCATGCTCTGCAGGCATCCACATCCTGATGCATTCACATTTGGCTGCTGATACACAGACAAGATGGGCAGCAAATGAAATGTTTAGGCGAGATAGAATGCACATCCCTGGGTGGTATCGCCCTTTCCCTCGGTGTGCCTGTGCACCATCCTCAAGCATACGTGTGTTCTCTCACCCCGAGCTGGGTGGAATGCCAGGGAACGAATGCCAGCAGCAGCCTGGAGCCCTCCATATAATCCGTGATACCCGGCGAAGTGAGGACGATGCAGAAAGGCAAGGTGTGGTGTAGGAGTCTTGGAGGGGTGTTGGCGTGCAGTCTGTAAGGATCCTGGTTTAACCCTTGTGGCGGTAAGCAGCACTTCTTTGCTGAAACCTAGATGTTTGGCCATGGGAACTTGTGCACTGGGGCTACACCCTCACCTCTGGTCTTTTCCTGGGGAACACCAGCTTTGACGCCCTGAGACTTGGTTGCACTACCTGCCCCATGGCTTTGCTCTGGCCACTCCCGAATGCTGACATGATTGAGCTCGCTGGCCGTCCCATGGTGGAGGCTACAACTTTCCATGTTCAGCATTTGAGCATGTGCCTGGATCGATGATGACTCCCACAGATGCATTCCTTGGAAATCTGAACAAAATGAGTGAGAAATCCCTACCGTCTCCTCATTGGAACTGAGGTCCAGCACGTGGCTCCCAAAAGGAAAGTAGGGAAAAGTTCACATTGCATTTGCTGACATGGGTGTCCATAGCCTCGTTGTTCAATTTGAGGGTGGTAGTCTTCTTGTGGGGAGAAGAGCCGTTGGGAAAGGAGCCTGGGATGCCCATCCAAGTGGGAAGGCTAGGGATAGCATGCCGTCTCTGGGCGCCTTTGTCTAGCCATGACTGCTGTCCTCTACCGTGGTTCAGCATGCAGGAAGGAGAGGAAGTGTGAGCCATTGGTGGGCCTGTCACCTGCAATTGAGTTCTACAGGCCTCCCCCACCCCCTGGTCGTTGCCTTGTGCCCTCAAAGAAACAGAAGTCTGTATGCTCAGGGTCAGAGAAGGAGTCCTGGCCTATGCCAGGCTTCTTTGTCATGTTCTGCTTGGGCGACTGGATGCAGTTAAAGTTTCTCCTGATGATCGGGGGAAATCAAGTGGGCCAGTGTCTCTGGGAGTTGGGCCAAGCTGATGGCTCCTCCTTGGGTTGTATCCCTCTTGTTTCTTGTTTGTGGAGGGGCTCAAAAATGCCTTAGGCAATTCCCGGTGAAATCAACCTGTGGCGAGGGGTGGCTCTGGCACTTTGCCGTGTGGTGTTTGGATCCTGGCCCAGAGAGAAAGCAAGGTGAACGGGAAATACACGTGAGATAGTTGGCTAATCCCACAGGTTTACTGGTGGGTGTGTTGATCGACAGTGGACATAGGCCATTCCTTTGTGATGCTCTCAGGCGCATTGGAGGCACATGTAAGGAAGAAATACGGGGTGCAATTTTGTGGATCATCCCACCCTTTGCCTCTCCTTTGTCGATTTGCTTCATGACTGGTCCCTGTGCCGTCAAATGTTTGCCTTCGTGGCATAGTATGGTGTCTTCTCGTGGGGCCCAATTTGGAGGCCGGGGGGTATTTTGTCCCCTTTTTGCCATGGTCCCCCTGTGTTGAAGATGTGAGAGTGTTCCTCAAGACAGCCCAATGTCTTTTCTATACCCAGCCTGCATAGCATTCCCTGAGGTTTATAACTCTTCCCGGATGTTATTGGGTGCCTCCATGCAGAAACAAGGGAGTCGGCTGCCAAGGAAAGGCTACAGTAGGTTTAAGGGCAGGAGAGGATGTGTGATACGGGGGGCATTTCGTCCTGCCACCCACTGGTGCGGCGAGCCTGTGTTCTCTGGCATTCCTGGTCTCAGGCCAGAGAAGTCATGCCATTTCAAGAATCCATGCTGTTGTCTCGGTTCTCTCTTTGTGCGGCTGTGGAGGAGCTGGGCCTCATGGTTTCTCTGAGGTCATGGCACTGACAGAACCAGAGTGTGAAAGTGCAAAGCACCATGGCAAGTTACCCAGTTGCTGCAAGGGTTTTGTCCCACAACTTTGGGCATCGGAATGGCTCCTATGCCATTAGCTGTCCATGTTGTCCAAATGAAGAGACTCTGGCTTGGCTTTAATTTCATATGGAACTGTGCTCGTTAGTCCTCCTTACCTAGCTAAGTGAGCCAGGTCCAAGTGGTTTGTTGACTTTTTATCTTATATCCTTACAGTTTTTCCATTCTTTTTGTAATGTGTCCCAGCAAACTAATTTATTCTAGCTTTGTTAATCATGATTATTTCTTATAGTAAATATTCATCTTTTGTCATTGGCCAGTTTTTTCATTGAACTTTTATTATATATGTTATATTGTTATAAAGTTGCCATTTTCTTCAGACAGTGTTGTTTTGTTTGTTTTTTTCAGAGACTACATTTTACATTTTCAAATGTTTTCCATCAAGAATTTTAATAGACCCTGTGTGTTCACAGGGGATAGTGTCTTTTTTGACCTTATTTTGTTATTTATTTGTCCTTATAATGTCATTGTCATAGTCTTTTGTTTTTCCTCTTTTTTTTTAATATGGACCGTTTTTAAAGTCTTTATTAAATTTGTTACAATATTGCTTCTGTTTATTTTTTATTTTTCTTGGCCACGAGGCATGTGGGATCCTATGTCCCTAACCAGGGATCGAACCCCCACCCCCTGCATTGGAAGGCAATGTCTTTACCACTGGACTGCCTGGGAAGTCCCTAGATATTTTTTAAATTAATAAACTACAGCTAAATATTTCTCAGTGCTGTGTCAGGTACACCTCCTTTCATTTTTTGCTTTCATATTTTCCTGAAATGTTATTATATAATTGAACTTTTTAGTTTTACATTTTATTTCCAGCTACCTTTTTGATTACAGTGTTTTAACTGTAGAATTTTTTAAATTCTGAATTCATGCTTTTATATGTTTGTCCTACAACTTCTGTATTTTTAACCTTTAGTTGATTAGTATTCTTTTTTAATGAGTTATTTAATATCTAGCAATCTTTTCTTTTTAATCACTCAGATTGTTATTAGGATTTGTTTCTTAGATTTTATTTTCTGGTTTTAAAATGATTTTAATCTATTGATCCGCACTAATTTCTCTTAATATTTTTCCTGTTTTGTCAGCTCTAATAGTGAACCTATCTGGTGAGATTTTCATATTTATTATATAGGTTAATTTGTATTTCAGTTATTTATTTGTTTATTTACAATTCATATTATTTACTGGAGATTATTTTCTTTTTTATTTTAAGGTATTTTTTATTTACACTGTAAAATTTTTTCATCAGTATTTTAATATTTTTTCTATAACTGCATTTTTAAGCTTTTGTTTCCTTCATTGATTTTCTGGTCACATTCTGTTCATGATTATTTTTCTTGTATAGTGTGATTTTTTCATTCCTATTAGGCAGGGTTTTTTATTTTTATTTATTTTTATTTTTATTTATCATTTTTTTGTGTGTGGTACATGGGCCTCTCACTGTTGTGGCCTCTCCCATTGCGGAGCACAAGCTCCGGAAGTGCAGGCTCAGCAGCCATGGCTCACGGGCCCAGCCGCTCCACGGCATGTGGGATCTTCCCGGACCGGGGCACGAACCTGTGTCCCCTGCATCAACAGGCAGACTCTCAACCACTGCGCCACCAGGGAAGCCCAGGCAGGGTTTTTTTAAATTGAAGTATAGTTGATAAACAATGTTGTAACTATCTCTGCTGTACAGCAAAGTGACTCTGTTATACACACATACACATTCTTTTTTTATATTCTTTTCCATTATGGTTTATCACAGCATATTGTATATAGTTCCCCGTGCCATATATTAGGACCTTCTTGTTTATCCATTCTAAATGTAATTAATTGTTTGTGTCTACAAACCCCAAACTCACAGTCCATCCTTCTTTCTCCTCCCATCCCCCTTGGCAACCACAAGTCTGTTCTCTATGTCTATGAGTCTGTTTCTGTTTTGTAGATAGGTTCATTTGTGCCATAATTTAGATTCTATGTATAAGTGATATCATACTGTATTTGTCTTTCTCTTTCTGACTTACTTCACTTTGTATGATAATGTCTATTTGCATCTCTGTTGGGCAGTTTTTCATATTATATTAGGATACCTGATTTCTATTTAAATTTTTATTTTAGTTCCATGATCTCTGTGTTGGTTTATTTCAATGTCTTATCACATTTTTCTAGGGTGTGGTTTCCATTGCAGTCTGATTGTCAGAGCTGATTTGGTGCTGTTTTGATCCCTTGGTTTGTTTGGTTTTGCTGGACATTCACATAGCTCCTACTAGTCCTGTATAAGGTGTTGGAAGGTTTTTTCTAGACTGGGTTACCTAAGGCTCTCACTGGGGTAAGGGAGACTCCAGCATACAGAAATGAATAGTTCCTCTTAATTAAGCCTGCTCAATAACATGGGATGACCTGACCTTTGTCACCCGGCTTTTAGCCTTTTTAGGTACAGAAAGAGTTTCTCTCTCCTAGACATCTTCGAGGCTAACTAAATGAGAATACCTGCAGTGTAGGGACTCCTAGGCCAACTGATCAGTGAATGGGTTACAAATCTTTGCTCACTTTTGCTCTATTTTTGTAGTTCAACTTAGAATCAGCACTTGTTTTTTTATGAAAGAACTAATTTTTTTCACCTTGAGAAGTGAAATGATGGAGAATATCATGACTAAATCTACCATCCAAACCTCACAGTCCAGTGAGAATTCTCACACTGGTAAGTATTTTGTCCTGAGAATACTGACGTTAGAGCATTGTAACATTCCAGTGATAAGTAAAACTCTGGCCAAGCTAGTCAACTGTGAGACTAGGTCATTGACTGTGATGATTGGTCTCTGTGATTTAAAACTGTGCGTCATTGTGTCTGAGGGTGTTGGAATCCTGAGTGCTCAGTCTCTGCCACATATCTCACGTTTAATGTTCTTCTACAAATGTACCTGTATTGATGATGACTTCAGAAATGGATCCCAGAGGAGTCTGAATGAAATGACTGACAAAATTACTTCTGTGAGTTGAGGTCCAGCACAAGGGACTATACTAGGCAAAAAATGGAGGGAGTTCAGTTGATCAAGAAGTATTCCCAATAGTGACTATGGTATTTGAAAGTTAACCTGGTTGCATAAATTACAGGAAGTAAATTTTATAATTGTCTATAAACATCTGATTATCTGGTGGCAGAAAATACTGGACAATATTTGCTCTGCTGGAGGGTAGAGATTAACACAATATTATTGGAATAACATCAGAAATATTTCAGGAGAGAAATACATTATTTTATTTAATGTAGGGGTACATTTGTGAACTCTACCATCTTGTGCCTGGCAGACCAATGGACACATTTCCTTCTCATCTTTCCACATTTTATTTTATTCCTACATGCAGCATCTATCAAGTACTGTGTTTCATATGAAAGAGAGGTGACATAAAGGACAGGATTCAGAATAAGTCTGCCTTTCCATCCTTAAGGTCCATTCTCAAACTGGTAAGCATTTTGTCCTGGAAATACTGACATTTCTCATAGGGGTAATGTAATATTTCAATAACAGTAAGTCTTTGACTATGCTAGTCAGCCTTGGAGCCTTGGGAAGTATATGTGATATATGGCCTCCATGACTGAATATGATAAGTCAATGAGTCCATGGGTGATGAACTCCTGAGTGCTTGGTCTGTTGCTTAACTGAGCCTCAAAGTAACCCTTTTAATAATGTCATTGGATCGATGATGACTGTAATTATTGATCTCAGAAAATCTGAACAAAATGAGTGACCTAATCAGTTCTGGGAAACTGAGGTCCAGCACAGATACCCACCCTGTGCAAAATATGTGGAGGGAGTGTTGAGTTTGTTCAGCTGTGAGGTCCCAACAGGAACTGTTGTATATGAAAGCTCACCAACGTGCATGTGTTCGATAAACTGAATTAGGCAGAGGTCTGTACTTCTACAGTGTTGGGATAATAGTGAAACTCTCTGAGTGCTCACCTGGAAGCATTATTTACATACTTAGTAAACAGACTCTAGAGAACCAGCACATGAGTGTGGAAAATGTGGGTATGTTTATGCTTATACATGTTTGTCTGAGCTGCTGGAATCTTCTGAGTAACAGTCTCTTTAGGGCAGTTGATGGTCAAAACTCAAAGAGATCACAGGTTTCATGGGTTTTTATTCTTCATTTCTACATTAAGTGAAACAGTTACATGGAAATTGAAGCATAGGTACTATATTTTGGAATGTCTTCACAATATATTTTAATCTGCTTGCCAACCCAGTCTTAAGTTTTCAACTATTGTTTAGTTGTGTCTCTCTTTTTCCTCCTATCGTGTGAAGAAGAAGTTTCATATACATTTGATTGCTGGCTTCAATTATATGCTGTAATAAACATTTTTAGATGTGAAATCATGTTTAAAATTATTGCATTTTTATATGGATTTCATGACTTCTGCCCTCAGTGTGTTTCAAATGTGTATAAGAGAGATCCTGCTTGTAATGCATGGTTCTAAGGCATGTGCTCTGGGGAACTCTGAAACTAATGTCTTATTAAAAAAATTAATCTGTATATTACCATGTTCGAAATAGTGAGTGTAACTCTTCTGGTGATATCAGTTGTATAGTGACTAACTATGGTGAATGTTATGTGAGCTTTTATCATTTAACATTATACTAAGATTTCTTTCTCAACCTCCCTAATTTTTGCTTGTGCTTTGTAGATTGGAAGCGATGTTGAATGGAAGGTACATTTTATTGCTTGGAATTCTCACCACTACACCAAGGAACTGCTGTTTTTGTAACAGCTTTCTCACCTGGGAATGGCAAAAACAATGTATTCCAGAGATAACAACCCAATTTTCAATAAGTTTTTTGCAGGATTATTTTTATTATTGTTTTTAAGAAGTCAGGAATTCACATGTTTTTTTAAAGACTGTTAATTCAAATACTGTGAGACATTAATAATATGGTGAATTATTTATGTTTTCTGTCTCCTTTATTTCTATAACTTTTGCTCTTTCTTTGTTTGGAATATTATTTTTAAATAAGTAAAGAAATAAATTAATACAGTTAAATGCAGGTGCACAGCGAACCATTCCATCTTTTTTTTTATATTTAAAATATCTTTTTAAAATTTTACTTTTAAGTTGTGGTCAAATACATGTAAAATTTACCATCTTAATCATTTCTAAGGGTAAAGTTCAGTGACATTAAGTATATTCACATTATTGTGCAAACCTCACCACCATCCACCTCCAGAACTTGTTTCATCTTGCAAGACTGAAACTCTGTACCCATTAAACAAAAGCTCCCATTCTCCCTTCCCTGCAGCCCCTGGTAACTGCCATTCTACTTCCTGTCTCTATCAATTTGGCTACTCTAGGTACCTCATATAAGTGAAATGATACAACACCCTTTTGTTTCTGACTTATTTCACTTAGCATGAGTTCTTCAAGGTTCATTCATGTTGTAGCATGTGTCAGAATTTCCTTTCTGTTTAAGGCTGAATAATATTCTAGAATATGCCATACTTTGTTTACCCATTGGTCTGTCAATAGATATTTGGGTTGCTTCCGTCTTTGGCTTTTGTGCATAATGCTATGAACATGAATGTACAAATATCTCTTTGAGACCCTTCTTTGAATTCTTCTGGGTATGTACCAAGATGATACATAGTGATGATAGGGTAGTTCTCTTTTTAATTTTCTGAAGAAACGCCATACTATTTTCCATAGTGGCTGCACCATTTTACATTTCCAACAATAGTGCACAGGGGTTCCAATTCCTCTACGTCTTTATCAACACATTATTTTCTGCTTTTCTTGATAGTAACCCTCCTAGTTGACATGAGATGGTATTTCATTGTGGTTTTGATTTGCATTTCTCTAATGATTAATGATGTTGAACATCTTTTCATGCGCGTATTGGTCATTGGTATATCTTCTTTGGAGAATGTCTATTCAAGTCCTTTGACCATTTTAAATCAGGTTGCTTTTTTTGTTGAGTTATATGAGTTAAATAACTAATATATTTTGAATATTAGCCCTTATCAGATACATAATTTGCAATTATTTTCTCCCTTTTCACTCGGTTGATTGTGTCTTTTTTTTTTTATCTTTATTGGAGTATAATTGCTTTACAATGGTGTGTTAGTTTCTGGTTTATAACAAAGTGAATCAGTTATACATATACATATGTTCCCATATATCTTCCCTCTAGCGTCTCCCTCCCTCCCACCCTCCCTTTCCCACCCCTCTAGGTGGTCACAAAGCACCGAGCTGACCTCCCTGTGCTACGCGGCTGCTTCCCACTAGCTATCTACCTTATATTTGGTAGTGTATATATGTCCATGCCTTTCTCTCTCACTTTCTCACAGCTTACTCTTTCCCCTCCCCATATCCTCAAGTCCATTCTCTAGTAGGTCTCTGTCTTTCTTCCTGTCTTACCCCTAGTTTTTTCATGACAGTTTTTTTTTTCTTAAATTCCGTATATATGTGTTAGCATACGGTATTTGTTTTTCTCTTTTTGACTTACTTCACTCTGTATGACAGACTCTAGGTCCATCCAGCTCATTACAAATAGCTCAATTTCGTTTCTTTCTATAGCTGAGTAATATTCCATTGTATATATGTGCCACATCTTCTTTATCCATTCATCCGATGATGGACACTTAGGTTGTTTCCATCTCCTGGCTATTGTAAATAGAGCTGCAATGAATATTTTGGTACATGACTTTTTCAATTATGGTTTTCTCAGGGTATATGCCCAGTAGTGGAATTGCTGGGTCATATGGTAGTTCTATTTGTAGTTTTTTAAGGAACCTCCATACTGTTCTCCATAGTGGCTGAACCAATTCACAATCCCACCAGCAGTGCAAGAGTGTTCCCTTTTCTCCACACCCTCTCCAGCATTTATTGTTTCTAGATTTTTTGATGATGGCCATTCTGACTGGTGTGAGATGATATCTCATTGTAGTTTTGATTTGCATTTCTCTAATGATTAATGATGTTGAGCATTTTTTCATGTGTTTGTTGGCAGTCTGTATATCTTCTTTGGAGAAATGTCTATTTAGGTCTTCTGCCCATTTTTGGGTTAGGTTTTTTTTTTTTCGTTATTAAACTGCATGAGCTGCTTGTAAATTTTGGAAATTAATCCTTTGTCAGTTGCATCATTTGCAAATATTTTCTCCCATTCTGAGGGTTGTCTTTTGGTCTTGTTTATGGTTTCCTTTGCTGTGCAAAAGCTTTGAAGTTTCATTAGGTCCCATTTGTTTATTTTTGTCTTTATTTCCATTTCTCTAGGAGGTGGGTCAGAAAGGATCATGCTGTGGTTTATGTCATAGGGTGTTCTGCCTATGTTTTCCTCTAAGAGTTTTATAGTGTCTGGCCTTACATTTAGGTCTTTAATCCATTTTGAGCTTATTTTTGTGTATGGTGTTAGGGAGTGATCTAATCTTATACTTTTACATGTACTTGTCCAGTTTTCCCAGCACCACTTATTGAAGAGGCTGTACTTTCTCCACTGTACATTCTTGCCACCTTTATCAAAGATAAGGTGTCCATATGTGCGTGGGTTTATCTCTGGGCTTTCTATCCTGTTCCACTGATCTTTCTGTTTTTGTGCCAGTGCCATACTGTCTTGATTACTGTAGCTTTGTAGTATAGTCTGAAGTCAGGGAGCCTGATTCCTCCAGCTCCATATTTCGTTCTCAAGATTGCTTTGGCTATTTGGGGTCTTTTGTGTTTCCATACAAATTGTGAAATTTTTTGTTCTAGTTCTGTGAAAAATGCCAGTGGTAGTTTGATAGGGATTGCATTGAATCTATAGATTGCTTTGGGTAGTAGAGTCATTTTCACAATGTTCATTCTTCCAATCCATGAACATGGTATATCTCTCCATCTATTTGTATCATCTTTAATTTCTTTCATCAGTGTCTTAAAATTTTCTGCATACAGGTCTTTTGTCTCCTTTAGTAGGTTTATTCCTAGATATTTTATTCTTTTTGTTGCAATGGTAAATGGGGGTATTTTCTTGATTTCACTTTCAGGTTTTTCATCATTAGTGTATAGGAATGCCAGAGATTTCTGTGCATTAATTTTGTATCCTGCTACTTTACCAAATTCATTGATTAGCTCTGGTAGTTTTCTGGTAGCATCTTTAGGATTCTCTATCTATAGTACCATGTCATCTGCAAACAGTGACAGCTTTACTTCTTCTTTTCCTATTTGGATTCCTTTTATTTCCTTTTCTTCTCTGATTGCTATGGCTAAATCTTCCAAAACTATGTTGAATAAGAGTGGTGAGAGTGGGCAACCTTGTCTTGTTCCTGGCCTTAGTGGAAATGCTTTCAGCTTTTCACCATTGAGGATGATGTTGGCTGTTGGCTTGTCATATATGGCCTTTATTATGTTGAGGAAAGTTCCCTGTATGCCTACTTTCTGCAGGGTTTTTATCATAAATGGGTGTTGAATTTTGTCAAAAGCTTTCTCTGCATCTATTGAGATGATCATATGGTTTTTCTCCTTCAATTTATTAATATGGTTTATCACATCGGTGGATTTGCATATATTGAAGAATCCTTGCATTCCTGGAATGAACCCCACTTGATCATGGTGTATGATCCTTTCAATGTGCTGTTGGATTCTGTTTGCTAGTATTTTGTTGAGGATTTTTGCATCTATGTTCATCAGTAATATTGGCCTGTAGTCTTCTTTCTTTGTGACATCCTTGTCTGGTGTTGGTATCAAGGTGATGGTAGCCTTGTAGAATGAGTTTGGGAGTGTTCCCCCCTCTGCTATATTTTGGAAGAGTTTGAGAAGGATAGGTGTTAGCTCTTCTCTAAATGTTTGACAGAATTTGCCTGTGAAGCCGTCTGGTCCTGGGCTTTTGTTTGTTGGAAGATTTTTAATCACAGTTTCAATTTCAGTGCTTGTGATTGGTCTGTTCATATTTTCTATTTCTTCCTGATTCAGCCTTGGCAGGTTGTGTATTTCTAACAATTTGTTCATTTCTTCCAGGTTGTCCATTTTATTGGCATAGAGTTGCTTGTAGTAATCTCTCATGATCGTTTGTATTTCTGCAGTGTCAGTTGTTACTTCTCCCTTTTCATTTCTAATTCTATTGATTTGAGTCTTCTCCCTTTTTTTCTGCATGAGTCTGCCTTAATGGTTCATCAATTTTATCTTCTCAAAGAACTAGCTTTTAGTTCTATTGATCTTTGCTATCATTTCCTTCATTTCTTTTTAATTTATTTCTGATCTGATTTTTATGATTTCTTTCCTTCTGCTAACTTTGGGGTTTTTCTGTTCTTCTTTCTCTAATTGCTTGAGGTGCAAGGTTAGGTTGTTTATTCGAGATGTTTCCTGTTTCTTAAGGTAGGATTGAATTTCTATAAACTTCCCTCTTAGAAGTGCTTTTGCTGCACCCCATAGGTTTTGGGTCATCGTGTCTCCATTGTCATTTGTTTCTAGGTATTTTTAAATTTCCTCTTTGATTTCTTCAGTGATTACTTCGTTATTAAGTTGTGTGTTGTTTAGCCTCCATGTGTTTGTATTTTTTACATATCTTTTCCTGTAATTGATATCTAGTCTCATAGCGTTGTGGTCAGAAAAGATACTTGATACAATTTCAATTTTCTTAAATTTACCAAGGCTTGATTTGTGACCCAGGATATGATCTATCCTGGAGAATGTTCCATGAGCACTTCAGAAAAATGTGTATTTTGTTGTTCTTGGATGGAATGTCCTATAAATATAAATTAAGTCCATCTTGTTTAATGTATCATTTAAAGCTTGTGTTTCCCTATTTATTTTCATTTTGGATGATCTGTCCATTGGTGAAAGTGAGGTGTTAAAGTCCCCTACTATGAATGTGTTACTATCGATTTCCCCTTTTATGGCTGTTAGTTTTTGCCTTATGTATTGAGGTGCTCCTATGTTGGGTGCATAAATATTTACAATTGTTATATCTTCTTTTTTGATTGATCCCTTGATCATTATGTAGTGTCCTTCTTTGTCTCTTCTAATAGTCTTTATTTTAAAGTCTATTTTGTCTGATATGAGAACTGCTACTCCAGCTTTCTTTTGGCTTCCGTTTGCATGGAATATCTTTTTCCATCCCCTTACTTTCAGTCTGTATGTGTCTCTAGGTCTGAAGTGGGTCTCTTGTAGACAGCATATATGTGGGTTTTGTTTTTGTTTCCATTCAGCCAATCTGTGTCTTTTGGTGGGAGTATTTAGCCCATTTACATTTAAGGTAATTATCGATATGTATGTTCCTATTCCCATTTTCTTAATTGTTTTGGGTTCGTTATTGTAGGTCTTTTCCTTCTCTTGTGTTTCTTGCCTAGAGAAGTTCCTTTAGCATTTGTTGTAAAGCTGGTTTTGTGGTGCTGAACTCTCTCAGCTTTTGCTTGTCTGTAAAGGTTTTAATTTCTCCATCAAATCTGAATGAGATTCTGGCTGGTTAGAGTAATCTTGGTTGCAGGTTTTTCTTCTTCATCACTTTAAATATGTCCTGCCACTCCCTTCTGGCTTGCAGAGTTTCTGCTGAAAGATCAGCTGTTAACCTTATGGCGATTCATTTCTGTGTTATTTGTTGTTTTTCCCTTGCTGCTTTTAATTTGTTTTCTTTGTATTTAATTTTTGACAGTTTGATTAATATGTGTCTTGGCATATTTCTCCTTGTATTTATCCTGTATGGGACTCTCTGTGCTTCCTGGACTTGATTAACTATTTCCTTTCCCATATTAGGGAAGTTTTCAACTATAATCTCTTCAAATATTTTCTCAGTCTCTTTCTTTTCCTCTTCTTCTTCTGGAACCCCTCTAATTCAAATGTTGGTGCATTTAATGTTGTCTCAGAGGTCTCTGAGACTGTCCTCAGTTCTTTTCATTCTTTTTTCTTTATTCTGCTCTGCAGTAGTTATTTCCACTATTTTATCTTCCAGGTCACTTATCCATTCTTCTGCCTCAGTTATTCTGGTATTGATCCCATTTAGAGTGTTTTTCATTTCATTTATTGTGTTGTTCATCGTTCCTTGTTTCATCTTTAGTTCTTCTCGGTCCTTCTTAAATGTTTCTTGCATTTTTTCTATTCTATTTCCAAGATTTTGGATCATCTTTACTATTATTATTCTGAATTCTTTTTCAGGTAGACTGCCTATTTCCTCTTCATTTGTTAGGTCTGGTGGGTTTTTACCTTGCTCCTTCATCTGCTGTGTGTTTTTCTGTCTTCTCATTTTGCTTATCTTACTGTGTTTGGGGTCTCCTTTTTGCAGGCTGCAGTTTCGTAGTTCCCGTTGTTTTTGGTGTCTGTTCCCAGTTGCTAAAGTTCATTCAGTGGGTTGTGTAGGCTTCCTGGTGTAGGGGACTAGTGCCTGTGTTCTTATGGATTAGGCTGGATCTTGTCTTTCTGGTGGGCAGGTCCACATCTGGTGGTGTGTTTTGGGGTGTCTGTGGACTTATTATGATTTTAGGCAGCCTCTCTGCTAATGGGTGGAGTTGTGTTCCTGTCTTGCTAGTTGTTTGGCATAGGGTGTCCAGCACTGTAGCTTGAGTGAAGCTGGGTGCTGGCGCTGAGATGGAGATCTCTGAGAGATTTTCGCCATTTGATATTATGTGGAGCTTGGAGGTCTCTTGTGTACCAGTCTCCTGAAGTTGGCTCTCCCACCTTGGAGGCACAGCACTGACTCCTGGCTGCAGCACCAAGAGCCTTTCATCCACACAGCTCAGAATAAAATGGAGAAAAAATAGAAAGAAAGAAAGAAAGAAAGAGAGAGAAAGGAAGGAAGGAAGAAAAAAGAGAAAGAAGGAAGGAAGAAGATAAAATAAACATAAAATAAAATAAAGTTATTAAAATAAAACATAAATATTAAGAAAAAAAATTTTTAAAGAAAAAAATAACTGATGGATAGAACCCTAGGACAAATGGTTGAATCAAAGCTATACAGACAAAATCTCACACAGAAGCATACACATACACACTTACGAACAGAGGAAAAGGGGAAAAAATAATAAATCTTCCTCTCAAAGTCCACCTCCTCAATTTGGGATGATTCGTTGTCTATTCATGTATTCCACAGGTGCAGGGTACATCAAGTTGATTGTGGAGCTTTAATCTGCTGCTTCTGAGGCTGCTGAGAGAGATTTCCCTTTCTCTTCTTTCTTCTCACAGCTCCCAGGGCTCAGTTTTGGATTTGGCCCTACCGCTGCATGTAGGTCACTGGAGGGCGTCTGTTCTTCTCTCAGAGAGGACGGGGTTAAAGGAGCAGCTGCTTCGGGGACTCTGGCTTACTCAGGCTGGGGGGAGGGAGGGGTACAGAGTGCGGGGCGAGCCTTCAGTGGCAGAGGCCATCATGACGTTGCACCAGCCTGAGGCGCACCGTGCGTTCTCCTCGGGAAGTTGTCCCTGTATCCCGGGACCCTGGTAGTGATGGGCTGCACAGACTACCCGAAATGGGGTGTGGATAGTGACCTGTTCTTGCACACAGGCTTCTTGGTGGCGGCAGCAGCAGCCTTAGCATCTCATGCCCATCTCTGCGGTCTGTGCTTTTAGCTGCGGCTCGCGCCCATCTCTGGAGCTCTTTTAAGCAGCGCTCTTAATCCCCTCTCCTCGCGCACCAGGAAACAAAGAGGGAAGAAAAAGTCTCGTGCCTCTTCGGCAGGTGCAGCCTTTTCCCTGGACTCCCTCCTGGCTACCCGTGGTGCACTAACCCCCTGCAGGCTGTGTTCACGCCGCTAACCCCAGTCCTCTCCCTGCGCTCCGACCTCAGCTCCCAGCCCCGCCCACCCTGGCGGGTAAGCACACAAGCCTCTCGGGCTGGTGAGTGCCTTTTGGCACCGATCCTCTGTGCGGAACTCTCTCCGCTTTGCCCTCCGTACCCCTGTTGCTGTGCTCTCCTCTGCGGCTCCGAAGCTTCCACCCTCCGCCACCCCCAGTCTCCGCCCGCAAAGGGGCTCCTAGTGTGTGGAAAACCTTTTCTCCTTCACAGCTCCCTCCCAGTGGTGCAGGTCCTGTCCCTATCCTTTTGTCTCTGTTTTTTTTTTTTTCTTTTGCCCTACCCAGGTACGTGGGGAATTTCTTGCCTTTTGGGAGGTCTGAGGTCTTCTGCCAGCGTTCAGTAGGTGTTCTGTAGGAGTTGTTCCACGTGTAGATGTATTTCTGGTGTATCTGTTGGGAGGAAGGTGATCTCCACAACTTACTCTTCCACCATCTTCCCCTCGTCCTTCCATTCCATCTTTTGCTTGGTTGATAAATGTACATTATCGCTTCTCAGCTTTACATATTACATCTTTACATGCTATTACTACAATTCAAGATGGACCAAGAGCTGGGTTTCATATGAATGAGTTTATTCCCTCTTCTTGAGATCTGACATGAAGGAGTATTTCAGTAACAATTTTGCCTCTCATCCTTAAGGGCCAGTGAGAATTTTCATGCTGGTAAGCACTTTGTCCTGAAGATACTGACATTGCTCTCAGGGAGTGTAACCCTCCAGTGACAATGGGACTCTGGGGTCATCAGTGATGCTGGCCTCCCCGGTTGAATAGTGTGGGCCAGTGTGTCCCAGGGAGATGGATTCCTGAGAGCTCAGTGTCTGCCACATGTTTCATTCTAAAGTTCCCTTTTATAAGTGTGCCTGGATAAATGGTGACTTCAAAAATGGACCTCAGTGGAATCTGAACAAAATGAGTGACAAAATCGCTTATGTGAGCTGAGGTCCAGTCCACGGACAATGCTAGGCAAACGTGTGGAGGGATATTCAATTTGCTCAGCAGGTGGTGTCCCCCAGAAAGGACTATGGTATTGAAAAACTAAGATGTTGGCATATACTAGAGGAACTGAATTGTACAAAGGTCGCTAAATAACCAATTTGGGGATGATATAATAACTCTTTGGGTACTTGGCTGCCAGCATGTACAAACTTGTAGTAAATAAACTCTGGGTAATCACCACTTGAATAATGAGTTCTATGAGAAATCTTTGTAACTACACTTGAACCATTCACACATTTATCTGAGCTACCAAAATCTTCTGAGTGATTATTGATATCTTTAGTGTGCTTAGATTGTCAAACTTCAAAGATATTGTATTACGAACTTCTACTTTTCCTTTTCTATTAAGTGGAACAATTATATGTAAATTGAAGAGTAGATGTGTGGAATCTTCACAACATATTTTAATTTGCTTGCCAACCCAGACACCAGAAGTAGAACAGTTGTTTCTTTGTTTTTCATTTTTCTTACAAACTGAGCAAGTAATTTCATATATTTTGAATGCTGGCTTCAATTACTAATAGTTTTTTGATGTGAAATGATTATACTTCAAATCCTTAGATTTTTACATGGATATCATTGGCCCCTTTCATATATTCTCAATGGGTTTCTAATGTGTTTAAAGAGACATCCTAGTTACAGTAAATGATTTTGCAGTGACTGTTTTGGGGAAACTTTGAGAAAAATATCTTAGAAAAAATTATATCTGTTCTACTGTGATCAAACTTGTGAGCATAATTGTTCTTGTCATCTCAAGGAATATCTATTATGAATACTTATAACTTCTTACAGCTGAATATTCCATTAGGAAAACTTTGTTTTGCAATTTCCCTAATTTCCTGTGTACTTTTTATATTGACCATGACATTAGAATTCCATGAATGTCATCACCACACCACTGAAGTACTGATTTTGTCACTTGTGCCAGCTCTCTTAACTGAGAAGTAACAAAACAATGCACTCCTAGGGTAACATCCAATTTTAGTAAATTTACTTTTCTGGATTATTTTTATTATTTTTTAAGTAATCAAAAATTGTATTGAGTTGTTGAATAATCAGTTAATACAAACAACTCTACTAGCTTTAATAATCTGTTGAGGCATCTGAGGCTTCAGTCTCCTTTATTTTTAAGATTTTATGCTTTACTTTAACCAGAAACATCCTAGAGGAGTAATAAATTAGGAGATTTTACATAAAGATACATAGCACATCTTCTTGTCTTATGCAATTTTGACAAATAGACATGTATACCTTTCACCTTTTCACATTTATACTTTCCCACAAGTAGATATGGACCAAAAACTAGGTTTCATATGGACGAGTTTCTTCCTACTCCTTGATATGTGCCATGAAGGAAAATATTAGGAATAATTCTGCCTTCCATCCTCAAGGGCCAGTGGGAATTCTAATGTACTTTTTCCTGAAAATACTCCATCCCAGGGAGACGGAGTCCTGAGAGCTCAGTGTCTGCCACATATCTAAGGATCAAGGTCTCTTTCACAAATGTGCCTGGATCGATGATGACTTCAAAAATGGATACTGTTGGAATCTGAACAAAATTAGTGACAAAATCACTGATGTGAACTGAGGTCCAGCAGAAGAGACCATGCTAGGCAAAAATGTTGGGGTAGAGCTCAGTTTGGTCAGCTAGTGGTACCTATAGGGTCCATAGTAATTGAATGCTGTCCTGATTGCATACATTAAAGGAATTGAATTTCACAGAGGTCTATAAATATCTGACCTAGGGATGACATGGCAACTCTGAATGCTTGGCTGGCAGTTTCCATGCATTCATAGTAACCAGACCCTGGAGAACCAGCACAGGAGTAGAGAGGCTGGTGGTAAATTGTTATGTCTACCCATGAGCTATTCACACATTTTTCTTAGGTGCCTAAGTCTTCAGAGTGAAGTCAATTAGGTATTCAAGGCAGAATATATGAGTGTTTATTTATCTCTTAAAGTAAAAGAAAAACATAGAAATTGAAGAGCAGTTTCTATTTGTCAAAATGTCTTCCAGAACATTTTAATTTCCTTGCTGACCAAGTCACAAGTATTAGAAGAGTTTTTTTCCCTGTCACCCAAAGAGGAATTTTCTAGACGTTTATGTTATGGATCCAAATAGATGCTGTATTAAACATATTTAATTAAAAATTATTACATTTCCAATTATTTATATTTTAGGTAGATTTCATTGCCCAGTATTCATATTGTGTTAGTGGGTTTCATAGTGTTGAAGGGGAGATCCTAGTATTAATGCCTGCTGCTGAGGGAAGGCTTTGGGGAAACTTTGAGACCAAGACCTTACAACTTTCAGTGTTACCCTGATCCAAGTAGTGAGCATTATTTTTCTTCTTATACAGATAGTCAAGGGAATATCTATGGTTTATTCCTTATAATCTGTTATTAGTTAGTAAACTTTCAATTATGATGGTTTGGTTTGTCAAATTCCCTAATTTCCCAATATATTCAGTAGATTAGAGGTGATATCGAAGTTGGATGGAATTCCTCCCACTTCTTCAAGGAATTGCTGATTTTGTCATTCATACCAGCTCCCTTCTGCATAAATAATCACAACAATGCACTCCAGAGGTAACATTGCAACTTTTAATAAATGTATTTTCCTGGGTTAGTATGTGTTTTTAGCGAGCAAGATTACAGATGGTCTTTTGGAGTCTGTTAATCTGAACATGTGAGGCTTTTAGTAGTCTGGGTCATCTGAGGTTTCTGTGTACTTTTTTCCCAGGATTTTAATGCTTCCTCCATTTTGAATAACATCAGAAGATCCTACTAGAGAAATAGTATTTTTGTATACTTGTGCATAGTAAACATCTTGTGTTCTGCGTGGTTAACAGGTGGACACATATACTTCTCATCTTTCCATAATTTTACTCTATGCCAGCATATCGACATGGACCAAGAACTCAGTTTTGTATAAAAGTGTGGACCACTGTCACAGGGAGATAGAGTCCTGAGAGCTCAGTGTCTGCCACGTATCTCAGGATCAAGGTCTCTTTCACAAATGGGCCTGGATTGATGATGACTTCAAAAATGGATCTCGTTGGAATCTGAACAAAATGAGTGACAAAATCACTTATGTGAACTGAGATCCAGCATAAGAGACCACTTTAGGCAAAAATGTAGAGGATTCAGTTTGGTCAGCTAGTAGTATCCCCCATAAAAGGACTATGATATTAGAAAACTAAGATGCTGGTGTATGCTACAGGAAATGAATTGTACAGAAATTATAAATAACCATTGTGGAATGACAACTCTGAGTGCTTGACAGGCAGTATCTTTACACCCATAGTAAACAAACAGTGGAGAATCAGCACATGAAATGGTTGTGCTTACACTAGGACATTCTCACAGTTTCCTTAGATGTTGCAGTCTTTTGTGAAGATCAGCGTGTTTAGGTCTATTAGATAGCCAATTAGAAAGAAATTATTAGTTTTTGCTTGTCATTTATCTCTTAAGTGAAAGAAATATGGGAAAATAGAAGAGTTGATTGCATTAGTGAGATTATCTTATATCATGTTTTAATTTGCTTGCTAACCTATCAATTCAAAGAGTAGAATATGTTTTTTTCTTTTTCTTGTCACTAAGGGAGAAATTTCCTAGATATTTGGTGATGGATTAAATTTAGATATTTCATTAAACATTTTTAACATGAAATGATTAAATTTCTAATTCTTGGAATTTTATGTGGATATCATCAGCGAATATTCATATTCCTTCAATGGGTTTATATGTTTAAAGAGATGTTGTAATTTTAGTAAGTAATAGGGGGAATTTTGGGTCAACTTTGAGATGAATGTCTTAGAAAAATTGATTTTCTATTCTACCCTTTTCCAAGGAACAAACATAATTTTTTCTCATTATATAGATGGTCAAGTGAATATCTGTGGTTAATTCCTTATTACTTTTTATCAATTGACATTCAATTGGGAAGGTTTTATTTCACAACTTCCTTTATTTCCTCTGTGCTTTTAAAGATGGAAGTGACATTGGAATTGCATAGAATACTCACCACCATAAAAAAGTGCTGATTTTGTTGCTTTCACCTGTTCCCTCTCCTGGGATGGAACAAAATAATGAACTCCAAAGGTAATAACAAATTTTAAACAAATTTTCTTTTTATGGCTTATTCTCATTATATGTTTTGTAATCAGGTAGATAATTGGTTTTGTGAAGTATCTGTTAATCCAAATAATGTGTTATTAATTATCTGGTGAGGTCCAATATTTTGTCTCCTTTATTTCCAAGGTTTTTGTGCTTTCTCCCTTTGAATAACATCAGAAACATTCTAGTAAAGTAATATGTGTATATTTAATATGAAGGTACATAATAAATCTGCTTGTCTTTTGCATGTTTGACAAATAGACATATATACATCTCATTTTTCCATATTTTTACTCTAGTTCCACAGATATGGACCACTGGTTGAGTTTAATATGAAAGAGTTTATCCCTCTTCTTGAGAGGTGACATGAAGGAAAGTATTGAAAATAGTTTTACCATCTCATCCTCAAGAGCCAGTGGGAATTGTAACATCAGTAAGCATTTCATCCTGAAAATACTGACATTCCTCTTAGGACATTGTAACACTCATATGACAATGAGACTCTGGCTGTGCTAGTCAGTCATGGGACTGTTATCGACTGTGATGACTGGTCTGCATTATTGAATACTGTGGGTCAATGTGTCTGAGGGTGTCAGATCCCTGAGTGCTCAGTGACTGCCACATATCTCAGGATCAAAGTCCCTTTTACTAATGTGCCTGAATTAATGATAACTTCACATATGTTTCTCATTGGAATATGAACAAACTGAGTGACAAAATCATTTGTCAGCTGAGGTCCCTCCCAGGGACCATGCTAGGCAAAAAATGTGGAGGGAGCTCAATTGGTCTAGTAGAGGTACCAGCCCGGACTGAATTGTTTGAAAGCTCACCTGATTGCATACATTAAGGGAAATGAGCTGTACAGAGATCCATAAATGTCTGGTTTAGGGATGACGTGGAAACTCTTAGAGTGCTTGGCTGACAACATCCATTCACTAATAGTAATCAGACTCTGGAGAATCAGCACATTAGTAGTGAGACCAAGGACATATGTTTTTGTCTACCCTTGAGCCATTCACAACATTTCCTTAGATGCTACAATCTTGTGAGTGAGCAGTAGTCTATTGAGGTCAATTACATAGTCAGTTCAAAAGATATTATGTCTTTACTTGTCAATTTTTTTAGGTAAAGCAAATATATGGAAATTTAAAAGTAGTTTGTATTTACAGGAATATCTTAGGGCATGTTTTGATTTGATTGTTAACTCAGTCACAAAAATTCATACAGTTATTTTTCTTCTCACCCAAAGAGAACTTTTCTAGACGTTTGAGTGATGGAGTCAAGTATATGCTGCACTAAATATTTTTAATTGTAAAATTATTGCGTTTCCAGGTCTTGGCATTTTATTGGTTAATATTCATATTCCTTCAGTCTGTTTCACATGTGTTTTAAGGGAGATCCCAGTTTTAATGAGTGATTCTAAGGGTCCTTTGGAGAAATTTTGACCAGGTCTTAGAACAAACGACTTTCTATACGTTCCTGTTCCATGGAACAATGCTATTTTTATTCTTATCATACAGGTGGTCAGCAAATATATGTAATTAATTCCTTATAACCTCATCAATTAATATTCAACTTGGAAGATTTTCTTTCTCAACTCCTCTAATTTCCTCTGTGGTTTGTAGGTTGGAAGTAATATTGGAATTGCATGGAATTCTTACCACCCCACCAAAGAAGAGCTGGTTTTGTCACTTCTGCCAGCTCCTTATCTAAGAAGAAATCCAATGATGCACTCTCAACGTAACATCTAATCTTTTATAAATTTTTCCTGAGTTATTATTTTTTAAGTAATTAAGAATTTAATTGGTGTTTTGTAGAGTCTGTCAGTTCAAACAGTGTGAGGACTTAATAATCTGGTGATTCTTTGAGGCTTCTTTCTGTTCTTTTCCAGAATTTTTGCATTTTCTCAGTCTTCCTACTAATGCCTCATACAGGAATTAAGCATGGAGACGAAAGTAAAGCCATTCCTTACCAGTGTGGCAGAGAAAAACTGTTTCTACTGAGGGGTGTGCTTGGCCAAATGTCACTGAATCCTCAGCAGTGTGGCCTGATGAGCACCACCCTGACAATAGGATGGGAAATATTTCATGGTGAGAGGGCTCAGTGTCTGACTTTTCCTCTCTGCACCCTCCCAACCTCTCTAGTCACATGTCAGTATTTATTGTGCCTGTGTGAGTCCTGCCTGCATTGCTGTGACCATACCATGTAGAATCAGGCGTAGAGTAACTGTGCATCCTCTGCAAATTGCCAGGTTCCTGAGCTCAAGCAAGTTTAGTGCTATAAGTGATTTTTAGACAACTGTTCTTTATTTCCCTATCATGGCAGTTTTCTCCTCCCCAATCCATTGGGTCATCTTTGAGGATAAAATAATTCTGAGGTTTAATTTACAGAATATATATGCATTATATGCATTGTTGTGGTTGAATTGTTCACCAGGCCAACATTTTCCTGGAACTTTAAGCATATTCCGACAGTCTGATTTCACATTTAATTTGTCTGGCAGAAAATGTTGGACAATATTTGCTCTTATGGAGGCCAGAGAGCCTAACACAGTTAATGTTGTTGGAATAACACTGGAAGCACCCTAGCAGAGCAATGCATTAGCTTATTTAATAGGAGGGTACATTATTGAACCCTACTATCTTATGCCTGACCGGCCAATGGACAGGTTTACTTCTAATCTTTCCACATTTTTATTCTACTCCCACAGGGTAACAAGGATAGAGCTCAGGTTTCCTATGAAAATGTTTATTCCTTCCCCTTGAGATGCAACATGAAGGAAAGGCCCATCCTAAGAGGCCAGTGGGAATTCTCAAGTCAGTAAGCATTTGTCCCTAAAATATTGACCTTCCTTCTAAGGATTATATAATATTCCAATTACCATAGGCACTGTCTATGATAGTCAGCTGTGAAACCTGGATCACTGATGTGGGGTCTGGTCTCCATAACTGAGTAGAGTAGATAAGTGATGAACTTCAGAGTCTCTTTCACTTTCTGAGGTGAGCAGTGCCCTATTTTAGAAACTCATGTGTATCAATGATTGCTATAATAATTGATCTCATTTAAAAATCTGAACAAAATGAGTTACACAATCACTTCTGTGAAACTGAGGTCTAGCATAGATACCCACCCTAAGCAAAATATTTGCAGGGCGGAGATCAGTGATTTCATTCATGTGGTATCAGGAAGAACTGTGGTATTAGAAAGCTAAGCTGCTTGCATGCATTAGAGGAACTGAACTGTACAGTGTCTATTCATATCTAATTGTCAGGTGAAATTGCAACCCTTTGAGTCTTTAGCTGGCAGCATAAATACACTTGTAGTAAACAGACCCTGGGGAACTAGCACATGAGCACTGAAGATTCTAGAAATGGTTGTACCTACACTTGAGCCATTCACACAGTTGTCTGAGCTGCTGGAGTCCTCTCTTGAGTGCTATTTATAGGTGGTCAAAATACAGATTATGGATTTTTACTTTTCCCTAGTAATTGAAACAAATATATGATAATTAAAAAGTAGGTACTATATGTGAGACCTTCACAATATATTTTAATTTGCTTGCCAACCAGTCACTAGGATTGAATTATTGTTTCTTTGTTTTTTGTTTTTCTCATCAACCAAAAGAGCAACACACGAGTACTGACTTCAACTATATACTGCATTAAACATTTTCAGATGTTAAATGATTAAATTTCCAATCTTGTGTTTGTTTGTTTGTTTTACATGGATTTCCTTATACACTTTTATATACCCCCAATGGATTTCTAATGTGTTTAAAGAAAGATCCTAGTTATAACGAATGAAGTTATGGTGGGCACACTGAGGAAACTTTGAGACAAATGTCTTAGAACAAATATTTCTAAATTAATATGTTCCAAGGAGTGAGCATTTATAGTTCTTGTCATATTGATTGCCCTGAATATCTTTGATGTATTCCTTATAACAACTTGTTACTAAATATTACATTAGGAAAGTTTTGTTTCTCAGCTCCCTAATTTTCCTTGTGCTTTGCAGATTGGAAGTGATGTTAGAAAGAAGGGATATTTTGCTGCTTGTAATTCTCACTGCCACACCAAAGAAGTGCTGTTTTTGTCACTTGCACTAGCTCCATTCTCTGGGAAAAATCAAAACAATGCCTTCCATATGTAATATCCAATTTTAATAAATGTATGTTCCTAGAATATTTTACTAAGCAATTTAGAATTTTATTGCTTTTGTGAGGTGTCTGTTAATCCAAAGAGTGTGAGGCATTAATAATCTGGTGAGTCATATGAGGCACTTTTCCACCCCCAATTTTTGCACTATCTGTCTTTTGAATAATTTCAGAAACATCTAATTAGAATGATAATATGTATTACACTATGCATATACATAGTGAACGCTCCTGTCTTGTATATAGTTGACAAATGGACTCATCCTACTTCTCATCTAGATGCACATTTATTCTTTCCCACAGGTTGACGTGTTCCAAAAACTGGGTTTCATAAGGATGAGTTTATCCCTCCCCCGTGAGATGAGACATGAAGGAAAGTGTTGGGAATAATTCTGCTTCCCATCATCAAAGGCCTGTGTGGATTCTCACAAAGGTAAGCATTTTGTCCTGAGGATACTGATATTCTTTTAGGGACTTGAAATGTTCCAATGACACTGAGAGTCTATCTGCATTAGTCAGACATGGAACTGGATCACTCACTGTTTGCTGGTCTCCATGACTTAGCAGCATGGACTGTGTATCCAGTGGTGATGGGATCCTTATTGTTCAGTGTCTGTCACCTATCTCAGGCTCACAGTTGCTTTATAAACATGCTGGGGCCAATGATGCCTTCAATAATTGATCTGTTGGAAAATCTGGACAAAATGAGTGCCAGAATCACTTCTCTGAAACTGAGTTCAAGATATATAAAAGGACATATAACAAAATTAGTGTTACTCTGAAGTAGATTGTGATAATTTAAGGTGCATTTGTAAACCCTAGGGTCAGTACTAAGCAAATAACTCAAAAACATTAAAAGAACTACCAAAGAATTAAAATAGTACAATAAGAAGTATCTATTTAATACAAACAAGGCAGCTAAGAATGAACAGAGAAACCAAAATGATATGACATCTAGAAAACAGATAGAAAAATGGCAGGCATAAATCCAACCACATGACCATTATATTAAATTTAAAAGACAGAAACTGGGAGATTTAATTTAAAAAATTAAACAGGGCTTCCCTGGTGGCACAGTGGTTGAGAGTCCGCCTGCCAATGCAGGAGACACGGGTTTGTGCTCCGGTCCGGGAGGATCCCACATGCCGCGGAGCAGCTGGGCATGTGAGCCATGGCCGCTGAGCCTGTGCGTCTGGAGCCACAACAGTGAGAGGCCTGCGTACCGCAAAAATAAAATAAAATAAAAAGAGTAATTTAGCTTAATCCAATGTTTCTAGGTATTTGGATATTACTGACAGGCATATTTTTTCTAAAGATGGTCTTATGATAATTGATAAACTAGAAACAATTTTCTTTTGCCATTGGAATTGTTGGGAGCGTCTGTTGGACTTCACCAGGTTGTAATAGAGAAACCATGTTTTCATTGATCTGTACATAATAGTAAAAAAAATTGTTTTCTAACATTTAGTCTTAATGGAATGGGAATATTTTCCCTTGCTCACATAATTATTGGTAAGATACTCTCTGTGTCTATTAGACCTCAGGGGGAAAAGAGAGCAGTGCATGTCTGAAGGTTGTGCACATAACACACAAAGGACTTAGCGACATCCACCCTGCCCAGTCTGTGTGTAGCACAGGATACCCACATTTTATGAATGTTTTATTGTTAAATTAGATTACATGCATGTGTGTTTTTGTACAGTTTATATGTACACATAGGTGCATTTATATCTGCATATACTCTTTCTTAAACTGTTACTTTCCCTCTTTTTTTTTTTCCTGTCAGGTGATAGAGCCTAGAAGGAAAGGGAAACTGTCTATGCTTTTGCCTTAACTTTTGAATGTCAGTTCTAGAGAAGGAGGTGACAACTTACTTCTCAGCCAGTGCTCTCCCTTCCTACCTGTGGTCCTTTGGACACCCTCGCAGGTATGACTATACAGGCAGGGAGCTGCATGTTTATTAGAAAAAGGCCTCAGGTGGATAGGCATTGATAGATCTTGCTCTTCTTAAGTTTGATGACATTTGGTTGTAGCTAAATAGCATTAAAAACCAATCCAAGATCCAGATGAGAGTGAGAATAGTAATTGGAAGTTACAGCTTTGGGTCATAACAGGTCTTCCTAAATGGGGGTCTTTCCTCAACTATTCTATCCTAAAACTAAATTTACCTCTATAAGACCATTTACTAAGTTACTTCTCAGCTCTTTATTTGTATGACTGATTCATCAAATGGGGTTTTAATTTCTTATGGCCTAATGTTTTTAGATTCATTTTTGTGACACAAGCGCCTAATGGGCTGTCAGACATAAAGTAGGATTTCAATAAAATTTTATTGAGAATAGATATATGAATAGATGATATAGAGTGATTTTATAAATAACCTGGCCAACTAAGCAGAAAAAAATAAATGATAAAAAAGAAACAATTTTCAGCAGGATCCAGGCAATCCAGTCAGCTTTGGAAATGTACAAGAGAGAAAGGCTCTGATACAAGGTGCTGATATTGAAATGTATAGAATTATGAGCAGCTAGCTAGGTATAATTTCAGAGCTGCGTAATGGAGTAGAAAGCAGCTTCCAAATTAAATCAATCTGGGAGAGTACCAAACGGTGACTTCCCAGCTTCCAGCTGAATTGCCTTTTTCACTGGAAGTGGTGTTTCTTTTCTTTTTTTCCCCCCACCCTCAGAAGATGACTTCTTGGGAACTCTTTTGGGAATGAATGATACCAGTAAATCCCTGAAGCAAGATTCTTCAGACAGAGCCTATTCACCTACCTGTTGTCCAAGGGCTACCCTCTGAAGGTAAGGTTTTTGTCAGAATAGTCCTCGCTTTCTAGGAGCAAGCACATCTGGGTAGAAGGTTAGACATTAATTTTCTGAAGATTGATAACTTGTGGTTACATTCTAATTGAAAGGCCAGATTGTATAATGAGTTAAGAGATATAACTTCTGACCTGTGTGAGGTGATAACTCACTGTTGTTTTGATTTGCATTTCTCTAATGATTAGTGATGTTGAGCATCTTTTCATGCATTTGTTGGCCATCTGTATGTCTTCTTTGGAGAAATGTCTATTTAGATTTTCTGCCCATTTTTGGACTGGGTTGTTTGTTTTTGTGATATTGAGCTGCATGAGCTGCTTGTATATTTTGGAGATTAATCCTTTGTCAGTTGCTTCATTTGCAAATATTTTGTCCCATTCTGAGGGCTGTCTTTTCGTCTTGTTTCCTTTGCTATGCAAAAGCTTTTAAGTTTCATTAGGTCCCATTTTTTATTTTTGTTTTTATTTCCCTTACTCTAGGAGGTGGGTCAAAAAGGATCTTGCTGTGATTTATGTCATAGAGTGTTCTGGCTATGTTTTCCTCTAAGAGTTTTATAGTGTCTGGCCTTACATTTAGGTCTTTCATCCATTTTGAGGTATCACCTCACACCAGTCAGAATGGCCATCATCAAAAAAATCTACAAACAATAAATGCTGGAGAGGGTGTGGAGAAAAGGGAACCCTCCTTCACTGTTGGTGGGAATGTAAATTGATACAGCCCCTATGGAGAACAGTTTGAAGGTTCCTTAAAAAACTAAAAATAGAACCACCATATGACCCAGCAATCCCACTACTGGGCATATACCCTGAGAAAACCATAATTCAAAAAGAGACATGTACCACAATGTTCACTGCAGCACTATTTACAATAGCCAGGACATGGAAGCAATCTAAATATCCATCAACAGATGATTGGATAAAGAAGATGTGGCACATATATACAATGGAATATTACTCAGCCATAAAAGGAAACGAAACTGAGTTATTTGTAATGAGGTGGATGGACCTAGAATCTGTCATACAGAGTAAAGTAAGTCAGAAAGAAAAAGAAACACCATATGCTAATGCATATATATGGAGTTTTAAAAAGCAGTACTGATGGACCTAGTGGCAGGGCAGGAATAAAGATGCAGATGTAGAGAACAGACTTGAGGGCACGGGATGGGGGGGAAGGGGAAGCTGGGATGAAGTGAGAGAGTAGCATTGATGTATATACACTACCAAATGTAAAATGGATGGCTAATGGAAAGCTACTGCATAGCACAGGGAGATCATCTTGGTACTTTGTGATGACCTGGAGAGATGGGATAGGGAGGGTGGAAGGGAGGCTCAAGAGGGAGGGGATGGGGGATATATGTATACATATAGCTGATTCACTTTGTTGTACAGCAGAAACTAACACAACATTGTAAAACATTTATACTACAATAAAGATGTGGGGGGAAAAAAAAGAGATACAACTTTTCTTATATATCTTCATAGTTTTCTACATCTCAGTTAGTATATTTACTGTTAATATGAAAGATTTCCTTAACTTTTCTTATCCAACAAACTAAACTCCTTGGCTGGATCCATTGTGTTACCAGAGAATTATTATATGCATGGGATATGATAGATTCTCAATAATTATTAGACTGGAAGGTAGACAAGTAGTTTTGCCTGAAATAATTTAGTCAATGAATGAGTGACCTAGAACTTTAAAGAGCCAAATTCAGAGGGGAAGAGACAGATAAAAATCTGAGATAGTTGGAGATCTCCATCATTTTTTGGCCAAGCAAAGGAGAAAAAAGTATCACCAGTGTTTAGCATCCTTTAGGAAGTCTTAAAGTCACTTTTCTGGCCATAGCAGCCACCCAGTTGCTGAAAATGTGGTTTTCTCTGTGTATTCTGGGTAGATTTTTTCCAGAACATGTAGAGGAAGAGTGTACAAGGATTTCATAGCCCCCCTGACAGGCTGCTTAGAAAATGTGTGCCTCACCTTTGCCAATTTTCCCCACTGTGTCCTTGCAGGTGATGACCACAGAGACGAGGTGGATTTGTTACTGTGGGTACCATTACTTCTACCATCAGCTTCTTCAAAACAATGATACAGTCTTCTTTGTGCATGGAAACTCTTCTATTTCCTGTGTTGCAGTGGATTCCTCCTGCAGATAAGAAATGCTTAACTGAGAAATGCTCATGTTGGGATATCATCGATGAGACTTTAATTTGGGCATGGTGACTGTTTCCCTTGCTTCCACTTGACTCAATCCCAGGAGCCTCAGTAGAGGAAATATTATTGCACAAGAAACTCAGAATGGTGGAATTGCTCAGTGCTCCCATAAATACACATTTATAATTTTCATTTGCCATGTGGTAAATTTAAAAATTAAGATCTATTAAAATTTTTTCAAAAATTCAAAGCATATCTAAATATCTAATATATAAATTAAGTGCCCTCCTCTCTCCCAATTCTATCTCCTAGAGTTATCCTCTATTAAGTGAGTTGTGTGCATTCTTTAAGTGGATAGATGCACACACACACAAACACACACACACAAGATATTTTGGGGGGTTCTGGAAGTGGAGCTATATTGTACACATTATTCTTCAAATTGCATTTCATTTAACAGTTTTTTCAATACCTTTTTCTGTTTCAGTAATACATATCTGTGTCATTTGTTGAATGACTGCATGATTGTTTTGTACATGAAATATAATTAAATGTTTTAAGCATTTCTCATTCATAGATATTTATGTTAGCACCAAATTTCTGTGCAATGAACCTCCCTATATATCAATAATTTGCATTTGTCTATTATATCATAATAAATTACTCAGCAGTGAAAATACTGGGATTAAGTATATGCACATTTCAAATTTTGAAAATGATCACAAGATTTCCTTTAAAATGTGGTAACAACTTTATCCTCAAATGGCAATGAATGAGATTGCCAGCTTTCCCACAACCTCACAGATAATGAATTTTATGACTATTTAAAATCTTTGCCAGTGTGATAGCCCAAACTATTGTCTTAAATTGTATTTCTTTCATTTTTGAGTGTGATCATTTTTTCATATGTTTATTAGCCATCTGTATTTTTAAATTTTCTTTTTATATCCAATTTTGGGGGTGGGTGGAGGTTTTAATCTCTTGCTAATTTCAGAGAGCTCATTTATTATTGGGGGAATAAGCTTTAGATTGTCAAGCATTACAGATATTTTTTACACACTTTTAAACTTCATTTTTGTTATAAGAATGTGTATGACTGTTATGTGTCCAAGTGTAACCATGTTCGCTTCTATGGCTTCTGAGTTTCATGTCATTTTAGAAAGATATTTACACTGATCCCATAAAACTCTCCACCTATGTTAACTTCTAATTATTTTGTGTTTTTTAATTCAAATTCTTAAATCATGAGAAAGTTTTTTTATTTCAAATCTTAAAGTTGCCAAGTTATTTGCCATTACTTGCGATTTATTTGCCAATAACTGCCCATTTATCTGTAATGCCATCTTGCATATATGCTGTATTCTCATCTGTGACTGGCTCCATTTTTGTTCTGTGGGTCTGTGTCTCTTCTTCTGCCTCCTGTCTCATGTGTCTTCTCATTGGAAGAAATTACAGTTTAGACTGCAATTTCATCAACTTCAATAAATTAATTTAGTGGAGAATTGGTTTTTAACAATAGTCTTCCTATCCAAGAACAAGGTATGTCTTTCTTTTTATTCAATAAGTTTAATTACTGTTAATATTTTCATTAATATTTTCACTTTGTGGTGGGGGTATCTTCTTTCAGTTTATTTTCTTACTTGATAATTTTTCTATATCTGAAAGTTTTGTTTTGTTTTGGGGGTAAGTGATCTCCTTACTCTTTCTCATGGCTTTTCAGAATTTTTTTTCAAATTATGTACTAAATCCTTTGAAAATACTGATAGTTGTGATTCTCCTCTTCCAAATGATCTGGATTTTAGTTATGTTGATAAAATTCACTGACTGATACTTTCAGAGCACTTAAACAATTGTGGAAATATTACCCACCATTGATTTAATTAGGTTTTAATGGATACTTCTTGGGTTTGACCAGCATGTTTTTGCTGGTCTATTAAGCAAAAAGACTCTCAGAAACCTACTGCAGCAAAGGGAAAACACCACTTTGACAAGGTTTAGTAGTGCTTCAAAAGCAGGAAATTAGGGCTTTGAGGGATGGGTTGATGTGGTTTAAGGCAGGATTTTCAAGGCAGGGAACTGGTTAAGAGTGGGCAAAATTTGTCCTGCGATAGTTTGAAGTCGGTGAAAGAGTAAGATGAGGACCTTGATGTGAGTTTAGATAATCAAATTTTTGTCTGATGAATGAGCTACTTCCCTATATGAATAATAAGTTATCAATGATGGAAGAACTATTTGCTTAGATGAACAGACTGAATTTATTTGTTGGTTTACAGTTCTATCTTGTTTATAGAACCCTGCTAGGGGTGGTATCAGGTCTTAGTTCCAATAGGTAAGTTATTTTGATGTAAGTAGTCTCAGTCATCAAAGTAAGATGCTAATTTTAAATTTGAGATTCTTGTGTATTGTGTTAGGAAAAGTCTCTTACCTTTGATATATTTCTAAAGAATTTTAATCAAAACCAAGTGGTAGATATAATCTAATGCTTTTTGCATAAACAATTATATTATTCTTTAAACTTTTATCATTGTGAAATAATTCATTTTTAATATTGAAATTTCCTTATATTCCTTTTATTGTTTATTCAGCATACTCATTTTGGTTAAAAAGAAGTTTTGCTTTTTAAATTTACTACTGAATTATGAGTATCTTAATTTGATTTGAAACTTTTGCAGGTGTACTACTTAGATGAAACTGATCTGTAATTTTCTTTTTTGTTCTGTTTTTGTCATGTTTTTATATTAGATTTTCTGGTTGTGTTAAAATAATTTTAAGGATTTTCTTTTTACTCTGTGCTCTAGAATGGGTTGAAAAGGTTTAGCATTAACATCAGTAGTTAAGCGGACACATCATTTAAATCATCTGAATTCTCCTTTGTTTTTGGTGGTTTGGAGTAGAGCTGAGGCTAACTAGAAAGTGTTCTCACTTTTTTCTACGGTTATTGCTTATTTTTTGTTTTATTATCTTATATGTAACTTGTTTTCTACTAGAAAATCACAGTCCAAGTAGATTTGCAAACACGGTAGGTAGGATGAAGTAATACAAAGTGTTCTTTCATCACTCTGTTAATTTCTCTTGTCTCAATTAATATCCATTTTCATTCCAGTCTTGGTTGTTTCCGCTATGTCTTTTTTAATGAAATGAGTTTGACTCATGGATTTTTAGCATCACTAGTTCTCCATTCCCCTGTTCCCCAATCAGCTCTTTGGTATAATTTATCAGTGTTGTTTTTTTAATGTTCTAATTTATTTATATATTTTTTCTGTATTCCTCTGTGGTTTTTTCCTAATAAATTCTTAAACATGTGTAATCCACTGATTTTCACTTGTTCTTGGCAATGAAAGATTTTCTCTGTTCTGAATTTTATAAAACTTCACACAGAGTATAAGGAGAAAAGAACAGTGACTTTACAAATACCAGTAACCCAGTTTCTACCACATTTTGCCATATTCACTTCATGTTATTTTTAAAGTATTTTTAAATAAGTTAGAGAAATCATAACACTGCTTTCCCCGAGAAGCATTTTTTAAATTTTATTTTTAAAATCATAATATATGTTACAAAATTCAAAATTGAAAAAGAGATTTTCAGTGAAAGGTAATATATCTTTTCAATTCTGTCTTCCATAACCACTCAATTTCCCTTTCCTGGAGACAACTATGTTACAGTTTCTTGTGTTTCCTTTCGGACATACATATACACATACACACATCACACACACATCCCAAAATGTGTGTGAGTGTATGCATAGATACACACACATACTTTTATAGTGTTCTGTACTTCCTTTTATGTTATATATCTATGTAATGTGTAAATATTTTTAATATTTCTAGCAGATCAGCTCATATAAGTAATGAGGAGCTTCCTTATTTTTTTAAAAACTATACTTTTACTGGTTCTGATGAACCCAGGGGCAGGACAGGAATAAAGATGCAGATGTAGAGAACCGACTTGAGGACACGGGGAGGAGGAAGGGTAAGCTGGGATGAAATGAGAGAGTGGCATGGACATATATACACTACCAAATGTAAAATAGATGTCTAGTGGGAAGCAGCTGCATAGCACAGGGAGATCAGCTCAGTGCTTTGTGACCACCTAAAGGGGTGGGATAGGGAGGGTGGGAGGAAGATGCAAGAGGGAGGGGATATATGTATATGTATAGCTGATTCACTTAGTTATACAGCAGAAACTAACACAACATTGTAAAGCAATTATATTCCAATAAAGATGTGTTAAAAAATAAAATTTTACACAGGTAAAATTTTCATAGTTAAATGCATAGATCTTAATAGTGTAATTCAATGAGTTTTCTTAAAAGTATATACCCATGTAACTACTACCTTATTCAGGAGGTAGAGTATTTTTTATTACTTGAGAACCTCCCCTACTGCCTCCTTCCAGCTAAGCCTAATTCTCATAGGAGACAATGTTCTGATTTCTATCATCATAGATTAGTTTTGCCTGTTCTCACAATTAATTAAATGAAATCACACAGTATATGTCCGACTTCTTCCACTCATCATAATGATGTTGAGATTTATCCATGTTATCCCCTGTATCAGTAAGTTTAAATTTTTTTCTGTTTAGTTATAGAGTAACATTCCATTGAACGGGCATATTGCAATTTGTTTATTCATTCTCCTGTTGATGGACATCTGGGTTTCCAGTTTTTAGCTATTTTGAATATGTTAGCAAATCTTTTATGCAATTACCTAAAAATGGAATTTGCTTGATTATAAGATATGTTTTGCTTAATTTTATAAGGAACTGTCAAAGAGTCTTCTAAAGAGGTGGAAATTTTTCACACTCTCCATATATTATCAGTGACATATGGTATTTTCAATTACTGTCCATCATCACCAACACTTGAAGTTGTCATTCTTTTAAATCTTATTCACTTGAGTTAGTGTGAGATGTTATCTTATTGTGACTTCAGTTTACAGTTTGGTCACTTAAGAAGATAAAAAATTTTCATAAGTTTAGCTGCCAGTTTTAACTCTTAGGTAAAGTTTCTGTTTAGTTTTTCCCAAAATTTTATTTATTATTTTGAAGTAATTTTAGACTTACAGGAAATTTTCAAAAATAGTACAGAGAGTTCTTATATATTATTTACCCTGATTTCCTAATGTTAGCATCTTATATAACCATTATTATAACGTTAATACACGTAACAATCTTTGAAATACGTAAATACTATTAACTAGTCTGAAGACCATAATTTTAATTTTTCCAATTGTCCACTAATGTTCTTTTTTCTACTTCAGAATCCAATTCAAGATTCCATATTGCATTTCTTTGTCATGTTTCCTTTTTCTCTATGCCAACCTCCTAATCTGGGGGAGTACCTCAGTCCTTCTTTGTATTTCATAACCTTGACACATTTGAGAAGAACTAGGCTGTAATTTTGTACAAAAGTCCTCAATCTGGCTTGTCTGATACTTTAATGATGAGATTGGGGTTATGCAATTTTGGTAAAGATAACACAGCGATGATAGTATGTGCTTTTAGTGGATCATATCAGGAGTGCATGAAGTCAATATGTCTTATTTCAGCAAATGTTAAATATGGTCACTTTTGGTTAAGGTGGTGTGTGCCAGGCTTCTCCACTACAAAGTTACTACTTTTCTCTTTTCAATTAACAAATATTTTGTGAGGAGATACTTTGAGACTATGCAAATATTGTCTTTCTCATCATACATTTACTCACTAATTTTAGTACCCATTGATCATTCTTGCCTACATAAATTAATACTATGATGTTTACCTAATGATAGTTTTCTATTTCCATGATACTTTCTACACCTATTCATCAGAATTTAACTATAGGGCAGAACTCTTCCCTGCCCCCCTCCTCTATTTTTTATGTATTCAGTTGTTGTTCTACATCAGTATGGATTTATGATATTTACTTTAGTCTATGGGTTTTCATATATTGTTATAATTATTTATTTTTACTTCTAAAATTTTTTTTAAGATTTGACCATTGGGAGCTCCTTTAAAGTTGGCCCCTGTGTTCTTTTACCATGGCCACATAATTTTTTGAGCACTTACTTGTTTTCTGGTTCCACAGATGTTCTAGGTTTATCTTACGTTTTCCTTCCCCAAACATGGAATCAACCATTACTTCAAGGAGCTCTGGTTCTTTGTATTGGAAAATAATATTTAGAAACCAAGATCTGAGTGTTATGTGTGCTCATTGCTACTGGGAAATCATTTCTTCTAGGCCCTACTAATGCACAGAGTTGGGAAATATTTTTAGGTTTATTCATACACACATGCACCCACCTAAAAAACTTCTATCTCTCTCCATCTGTGTGTTTGTATCTCCATACTAATGTTTCTGATTATGACTTATTTTCTTCTTCCCTCTTTCCCTATTTGTAACTCCTTTCTCTAACAGCAAGAAACTTACCTTTCATTATCCACAATAGTTTCTTATTTCCTTAATCCAATATGTAGTAGTTTCAGAATTGCTAAAACATACCCCTTTAAAAATGAAAACACTAACTAAAGTACAGTGTTCAAATACAGGGCTTTTGTTTCTTTACCCTTACAGTATCCAGTCAACACGTTAAATAGATAGGTTAGTTTTCCCCCCGAACCCCCTACATATGTTAATCTTAGAGTCAGGTATTTCTCTTATTGTTTATATTCCAATTTGAGTTACTCCTCCTCATGGTTGACTCTATTTATTTCTGCAGTATGAAGCATTACTGTGGTTCTAAGAATTAGAACTCTGAGGATTGTTGTTCTTCCCCCATTACTGGTCCCATTCCTCCCACCTTTCCAGGTAACTAGTCTCCTTAGTTTCTGGTTTATCTTTTCGTTTCCCCTTGTTCACAACTGGGTAACTACATGTATATTTTTTCATATCCCCATCCTTCTTACATGAATGGCAGCATATTATAGATGGTCTTTTACAGTTTTCCTTTTCCACTTCATTATCATGGAAATCATTTCATCAGTATGGAGATTCAAAGAGGTCTTCCTCAGTGTTTTGGTTGATACTTAACTCTGTACGTACTGCAATATGTTCCACCACTGTGCTCTATGAGAATTGTTTACAGTAGTTTTAAATTGCAGAAACTTTTAAATTGGGTTGTTTCACTCTTCATTTGTAAGTGTTCTTTATATTATGGGGATACACATTTCTTGACCAATATTTGTATTGCAAATGTTTCTCCCATTAAGTAGCTTACATTTTCCTTCTTTCTTTCTCTTTATTTTCCTTTAAATGACCATGTGGTCTAAGTTTTTAAATAGCCCAAATTTTCTAATTGTTCATCCCTTACTGCTGTTATTCTCACTCTATTTTCCTTTTTCTTTTGCTCTTTTTTTTTAACTGAGATGAAATTGACATAACACGAAATTAAACCTTTTAAAGTGTAGTATTTAATGACATTTAATACACTCACAATATTGTACAACCACAAGCTTTATCTAATTCCAAAACATCTTCAGTACCCCAGAAGAAAACCCTTACCCATCAAGCAGTCAGTAGCACTCCCCTTTCCTTATGTTTTCATTTTTAAGTTGTGTTTTTATAGGCAGACATTTTTAATTTTGGTGAAGGTTCAGTTTGATTCTTCACTTTTTAGTGTTTATTGAGAACTCACTGTTATATTCTGTTTTCTTCTAGAAGCTTTATTTTTTCACATCTTTATTGAAGTATATTTGCTTTACAATGTTGTGTTAGTTTCTGCTGTACAACAAAGTGAATCAGCTGTATGTATACATGTATCTCCATATCCCCTCCCTCTTGAGCCTCCCTCCCAAACTCCCTATCCCACGCCTCTAGGTCGTCACAAAGCAGGGAGTCGATCTTCCTGAGCTATGCAGCAACTTCCCACTAGCTATCCATTTTACATTTGGTAGTGTATGTATGTCAATGCTACTCTCTCACTTCATCCCGGCTTCCCCTCCCATCCCTGTGTCCTCAAGTCTGTCCTTTGCGACTGCATCTTTATTCCTGCCTTGCCACTAGGTTCATCAGAACCAGTCTTTTAGATTCCATATATATGCTTTAACATACAGTATTTGTTTTTCTTTTTCTGACTTACTTCACTCTGTATGACAGATTCTAGGTCCATCCACCTCACTGTAAATAACTCAATTTTGTTTCTTTTTATGGCTGAGTAATATTCCATTGTATATAAGTGCCACATATTCTTTATCCATTCAAAGTTCAATGGACATTTAGGTTGCTTCTATGTCCTGACTATTTAGAAACTTTATACTGATTACTCCTGCACATAAATATAGCATCTATCTCAAATCAGTTTTATGTGTGGTGTGATATCAAGGCCAAGGGTTTGTTTTTGTTTTTGTTTTTTTCATGTGTTCCTCCAGTTGTCCCAGAACAATTTGCTAAAAAAACTTTTCTTTTTCTTTTGAATTACCCGATGCCTTTGTTGAAAATAAGTTGACTATATATGTATGGATCTCTTTTGAACTTTATTTTTCCCTTTTTATGTCATTCATTTTCATAGAAGCTTCATAGTAAATCTTTAAATAAGATAGTGTGAATCCAAACCTTTGTTCTTTTATTTCAAGGTTTTTGTAGAGGAGGGAGCTGGTTTATGGTATTTTCACTTAAATTTTAGAATTAACTTGTCAACCTCCTAAACACAAAACCCTGCTGAGATATTGATTTTAATTACCTTGAACTTATAGATCAATTTAGGGAGAATTGACATCTTAACACAATCGAGTGTTCTGATCCATGAAAGTGGTCTATTTTCCATATATTAGGTCATCTTTAATTTCTCACAATAATCTTTTATAATTTTCAGTATAGAAGCATACTTTGTAGTTTTCAGTACAGAAACATACTTTGTTAAATTTATCTATTTTATTTATTTTTGTGCCAATATTGTAAATAAATATTTAAAGTTTTTACAGACTTTGTTGCTATTATATAAAAATAAAACTGAGTTAGTACATTAAGCCTCTGTCCTGTGGCCCTACTAAGTTAATTTATTAGTTCTTGCAATTATTGTTCATATACATTACGATTTTCTACATAAGCAGTGATGCCATCTGTTAATAAAACAGCTTATTATTTATTTTTGAATCTCTATGGATTCCCCTCCTTTTTTTGCATTATTACATTGCCAGGGACCTCTAGTATAACACTGAACAGAAGTGATGTGAGTGGGTATTCTTGCCTTTTTCCTAGTCTTAGGTGAGATTATACCGTTTCTCATCATTAGGGAAGACACTAGCTGTAAGTTTTTTGTAATACACTTTACCATATTGAACAACTTTTCTTCTATCCCTAGTTTGCTGATAATTTTTACAATAAATGAGTGTTAACTTTATTGAATGCTTTTCTACACTTACTGATGTAATCACGTTTTCCCATTATTCTCTTGTGGGAAAACATATTGATCGATTTTTATTTTTTTTTAATTTTTAAAAAATTGATTATTTTTGGCTGCGTTGGGTCTTCATTGATGTGCACAGGCTTTCTCTAACTGTGGCAAGTGGGGGCTACTGTTCGTTGCAGTGCATGGGCTTCTCACTGCAGTGGCTTTTCTTGCTGCAAAGCACGGGCTCTAGGTACACGGTCTTCAGTAGTTGTGGCTCATGGGCTCTAGAGCGCAAGCTCAGTAGTTGTGGTGCACAGGCTTAGTAGCTCCGCGGCATGTGGGATCTTCCCAGACCAGGGCTCAAGCCCATGTTCCCTGCATTGACAGATGGACTCTTAACCACTGTGCCACCAGGGAAGTCCCTATTGATCAATTTTTAAATGTTAATCCAGCATTGCATTCCTGATATAAACTCCACTTGGTCACTACTGTCCTTTATATTTCTATGTTCAGTTTACTACTTAAGGATTTTTTATCAATGTTCTTAATGGCCATTAGCCTGGGATTTTCTTATCCATATTTCTTTCCTTCCTCCTTTTCTGTGATACCTACTTAAGGTTGAAACTTGGATCATTCCTGGTGGGTCTTCTATCCTCATGTAAATGGTCTAAGTCTACAAGCACTGCATTAATGGATCCCACAAATTTTGATATGTTATTTTAATGATCATTTAGTTCAAACCTTTTTTCACTTCTCTTGCAGTTTATTTTGACATGTTAGTTATTTTTAAGTGGTGTATTTAATTTCCAAGTTTTTGGGGTTTTCCTGGTAACTTATTACTGATTTATATTTTAATTTTGTTATAGAAAAAATAAAACTCTAATATTTTAGCTTTCCCAAATTTGTTGAGACTTGTGTTGCGGTCTGGAATAGAGTCTATCTTGATGAAAGTTCACATGCACATGAATGTGTATTTGGCAGTCATTGAGTATAATGTTATACAAATGTCAATAATTCAGGGTGTTTGTTCAGATTTTGTTCAGTTAATATTTAGATTTTCTATATCTTGAGTGATGATTTTCTTGTTCTGTCTTCTAGAAGGAACTGTTAAAATTTTCTACCTGTGATTGTGAATTTCTTTCTTTGGTTCTCTCATTTGCTTTTTTTTTAACATCTTTATTGGGGTATGATTGCTTTACAATGGTGTGTTAGTTTCTGCTTTATAACAAAGTGAATCAGTTATACATATACATATGTTCCCATATCTTTTCCCTCTTGCATCTCCCTCCCTCCCACCCTCCCTATCCCACCCCTCCAGGTGGTCACAAAGCACCAAGCCGATATCCCTGTGCCATGCAGCTGCTTCCCACTAGCTATCTACCTTACGTTTGTTAGTGTATATATGTCCATGCCTCTCTCTCGCCCTGTCACAGCTCACCCTTCCCCCTCCCCATATCCTAAAGTCCATTCGCAAGTAGGTCTGTGTCTTTATTCCTGTCTTACCACTAGGTTCTTCATGACATTTTTTTTTCTTAAATTCCATATATGTGTGTTAGCATACGGTATTTCTCTTTCTCTTTCTGACTTACTTCACTCTGTATGACAGACTCTAGGTCTATCCACCTCATTACAAATAGCTCAATTTCGTTTCTTTTTATGGCTGAGTAATATTCCATTGTATATATGTGCCACATCTTCTTTATCCATTCATCCGATGATGGGCAGTTAGGTTGTTTCCATCTCTGGGCTATTGTAAATAGAGCTGCAATGAACATTTTGCTACGTGACACTTTTTGAATTTTGGTTTTCTCAGGGTATATGCCCAGTAGTGGGATTGCTGGGTCATATGGTAGTTCTATATGTAGTTTTTTAAGGAACCTCCATACTGTTCTCCATAGTGGCTGAACCAATTCACAATCCCACCAGCAGTGCAAGAGTGATCCCTTTTCTCCACACCCTCTCCAGCATTTATTGTTTCTAGATTTTCTGATGATGGCCATTCTGACTGGTGTGAGATGATATCTCATTGTAGTTTTGATTTGCATTTCTCTAGTGATTAATGATGTTGAGCATTCTGTCATCTGTTTGTTGGCAGTCTGTATATCTTCTTTGGAGAAATGTCTATTTAGGTCTTCTGCCCATTTTTGGATTGGGTTGTTTGTTTTTTTGTTATTGAGCTGCATGAGCTGCTTGTGAATTTTGGAAATAAATCCCTTGTCAGTTGCTTCATTTGCAAATATATTCTCTCATTCTGAGTGTTGTCTTTTGGTCTTGTTTATGGTTTCCTTTGCTGTGCAAAAGCTTTGAAGTTTCATTAGGTCCCATTTGTTTATTTTTGTTTTTATTTCCATTTCTCTAGGAGGTAGGTCAAAAAGGATCTTGCTGTGATTTATGTCATAGGGTATTCTGCCTATGTTTTCCTCTAAGAGTTTGATAGTTTCTGGCCTTACATTTAGGTCTTTAATCCATTTTGAGCTTATTTGTGTGTATGGTATTAGGGAGTGATCGAATCTCATACTTTTACATGTACCTGTCCAGTTTTCCCAGCACCACTTATTGAAGAGTCTGTACTTTCTCCACTGTACATTCCTGCCTCCTTTATCAAAGATAAGGTGACCATATGTGCGTGGGTTTATCTCTGGGCTTTCTATCCTGTTCCATTGATCTATCTTTCTTTTTTTGTGCCAGTACCATACTCTCTTGATTACTCTAGCTTTATAGTATAGTCTGAAGTCAGGGAGCCTGATTCCTCCAGCTCCGTTTTTAATTCTCAAGGTTGCTTTGGCTATTCGGGGTCTTTTGTGTTTCCATACAAATTGTGAAATTTTTTGTTCTAGTTCTGTGAAAAATGCCAGTGGTAGTTTGATAGGGATTGCATTGAATCTATAGATTGCTTTGGGGAGTAGAGTCATTTTCACAATGTTGATGCTTCCAATTCAAGAACATGGTATATCTCTCCATCTATTTGTATCATCTCTAATTTCTTTCATCAGTGTCTTATAATTTTCTGCATACAGGTCTTTTGTCTCCTTAGATAGATTTATTCCTAGATATTTTATTCTTTTTGTTGCAATGGTAAATGGGAGTATTTTCTTGATTTCACTTTCAGATTTTTCATCATTAGTGTATAGGAATGCCAGAGATTTCTGTGCATTAATTTTGTATCCTGCTACTTTCCAAATTCATTGATTAGCTCTAGTAGTTTTCTGGTAGCATCTTTAGGATTCTCTATCTATAGTACCAAGTCATCTGCAAACAGTGACAGCTTTACTTCTTCTTTTCTGATTTGGATTCCTTTTATTTCCTTTTCTTCTCTGATTGCTGTGGCTAAAACTTCCAAAACTATGTTGAATAAGAGTGGTGAGAGTGGGCAACCTTGTCTTGTTCCTGGCCTTAGTGGAAATGCTTTCAGCTTTTCACCATTGAGGATATGTTGGCTGTTGGCTTGTCATATATGGCCTTTATTATGTTGAGGAAAGTTCCCTGTATGCCTACTTTCTGCAGGGTTTTTATCATAAATGGGTGTTGAATTTTGTCAAAAGCTTTCTCTGCATCTATTGAGATGGTCATATGGTTTTTCTCCTTCAATTTGTTAATATGGTTTATCACATTGATGGATTTGCGTATATTGAAGAATCCTTGCATTCCTGGAATAAACCCCACTTGATCATGGTGTATGATCCTTTTAATGTGCTGTTGGATTCTGTTTGCTAGTATTTTGTTGAGGATTTTTGCATCTATGTTCATCAGTAATATTGGCCTGTAGTTTTCTTTCTTTGTGACATCCTTGTCTGGTGTTGGTATCAAGGTGATGGTAGCCTCGTAGAATGAGTTTGGGAGTGTTCCCCCCTCTGCTGTATTTTGGAAGAGTTTGAGAAGGATAGCTGTTAACTCTTCTCTAAATGTTTGATAGGATTCGCCTGTGAAGCCATCTGGTCCTGGGCTTTTGTTTGTTGGAAGATTTTTAATCACAGTTTCAATTTCAGTGCTTGTGATTGGTCTGTTCATATTTTCTATTTCTTCCTGATTCAGTCTTGGCAGGTTGTGCATTTCTAAGAATTTGTCCATTTCTTCCAGGTTGTCCATTTTATTGGCATAGAGTTGCTTGTAGTAATCTCTCATGATCGTTTGTATTTCTGCAGTGTCAGTTGTTACTTCTCCTTTTTCATTTCTAATTCTATTGATTTGAGTCTTCTCCCTTTTTATCTTGATGAGTCTGGCTAATGTTTTATCTATTTTGTTTATCTTCTCAAAGAACCAGCTTTTAGTTTTATTGATCTTAGCTATTGTTTCCTTCATTTCTTTTTCATTTATTTCTGATCTGATTTTTATGATTTCTTTCCTTCTGCTAACTTTGGGGTTTTTTTGTTCTTCTTTCTCTAATTGCTTGAGGTGCAAGGTTAGGTTGTTTATTCGAGATGTTTCCTGCTTCTTAAGGTGGGCTTTTATTGCTATAAACTTCCCTGCTTTTGCTGCATCCCATAGGTTTTGGGTCGTTGTTTCTCCATTGTCATTTGTTTCTAAGTATTTTTTAATTTCCTCTTTGATTTCTTCAGTGATCACTTCATTATTAAGTAGTGTATTGTTTAGCCTCCATGTGTTTGTATTTTTTACGTATCTTTGCCTGTAATTGATATCTAGTCTCATGGCGTTGTGGTCGGAAAAGATACTTGATACAATTTCAATTTTCTTAAATTTACCAAGGCTTGATTTGTGACCCACGATATGATCTATCCTGGAGACTGTTCCATGAGCGCTTGAGAAAAATGTGTATTCTGTTGTTTTGGGATGGAGTGTCCTATAAATATCAGTTAAGTCCATCTTGTTTAGTCTATCATTTACAGCTTGTGTTTCCTTATTTATTTTCATTTTGGATGATCTGTCCATTGGTGAAAGTGGGGTGTTAAAGTCCCCTACTCTGAATGTGTTACTGACGATTTCCCCTTTTATGGCTGTTAGTATTTGCCTTATGTATTGAGGTGCTCCTATGTTGGGTGCATAAATATTTACAATTGTTATATCTTCTTGGATCGATCCCTTGATCATTATGTAGTGTCCTTCTTTGTCTCTTCTAATAGTCTTTATTTTAAAGTCTATTTTGTCTGATATGAGAATTGCTACTCCAGCTTTGTTTTGGTTTCCATTTGCATGGAATATCTTTTTCCATCCCCTTACTTTCAGTCTGTATGTGTCTCTAGGTCTGAAGTGGGTCTCTTGTAGACAGCATATATGTGGGTTTTGTTTTTGTTTCCATTCAGCCAATCTGTGTCTTTTGGTGGGAGTATTTAGCCCATTTACATTTAAGGTAATTATCGATATGTATGTTCCTATTCCCATTTTCTTAATTGTTTTGGGTTCGTTATTGTAGGTCTTTTCCTTCTCTTGTGTTTCTTGCCTAGAGAAGTTCCTTTAGCATTTGTAGTAAAGCTGGTTTTGTGGTGCTGAACTCTCTCAGCTTTTGCTTGTCTGTAAAGGTTTTAATTTCTCCATCAAATCTGAATGAGATTCTGGCTGGTTAGAGTAATCTTGGTTGCAGGTTTTTCTTCTTCATCACTTTAAATATGTCCTGCCACTCCCTTCTGGCTTGCAGAGTTTCTGCTGAAAGATCAGCTGTTAACCTTATGGGGATTCCTTTGTGTGTTACTTGTTGTTTTTCCTTTGCTGCTTTTAATATGCTTTCTTTGTATTTAATTTTTGACAGTTTGATTAATATGTGTCTTGGCGTATTTCTCCTTGTATTTATCCTGTATGGGACTCTCTGTGCTTCCTGGACTTGATTAACTATTTCCTTTCCCATATTAGGGAAGTTTTCAACTATAATCTCTTCAAATATTTTCTCAGTCCCTTTCTTTTTCTCTTCTTCTTCTGGAACCCCTATAATTCGAATGTTGGTGCATTTAATGTTGTCCCATACGTCTCTGAGACTGTCCTCAGTTCTTTTCATTCTTTTTTCTTTATTCTTCTCTGCAGTAGTTATTTCCACTATTTTATCTTCCAGGTCACTTATCCATTCTTCTGCCTCAGTTATTCTGCTATTGATCCCATCTAGAGTCTTTTTCATTTCATTTATTGTGTTGTTCATCATTGTTTGTTTCGTCTTTAGTTCTTCTAGGTCCTTGTTAAATGTTTCTTGCATTTTGTCCATTCTATTTCCAAGATTTTGGATCATCTTTACTATCATTATTCTGAATTCTTTTTCAGGTAGACTGCCTATTTCACCTTCATTTGTTAGGTCTTGTGCATTTTCATCTTGCTCCTTCATCTGCTGTGTGTTTTTCTTTCTTCTCATTTTGCTTATCTTACTATATTTGGGGTCTTCTTTTTGCAGGCTGCAGGTTCGTAGTTCCCGTTGTTTTTGATGTCTGTCCCCAGTGGCTAAGGTTGGTTCAATGGGTTGTGTAGGCTTCCTGGTGGAGGGGACTAGTGCCTGTGTTCTGGTGAATGAGGCTGGATCTTGTCTCTCTAGTGGGCAGGTCCACGACTGGTGGTGTGTTTGGGGTGTCTGTGGACTTATTATGATTTTAGGCAGCCTCTCTGCTAATGGGTGGGGTTGTGTTCCTGTTCTGCTAGTTGTTTGGCATAGGTTGTCCAGCACTGTAGCTTGCTGGTCGTTGAGTGAAGCTGGGTGCTGGTGTTGAGATGGACATCTCTGAGAGATTTTCGCTGTTTGATATTATGTGGAGCTGGGAGGTTTCTTGTTGACCAGTGTCCTGAAGTTGGCTCTCCCACCTCAGAGGCACAGCCCTGACTCCTGGCTGCAGCACCAAGAGCCTTTCACCCACATGGAAAACGAGGAAAACGGGAAAAAATCATAGATCTTTCTCTCGAAGTCCACCTCCTCAATTTGGGATGATTCGTTGTCTATTCATGTATTCCACAGGTGCAGGGTACATCAAGTTGATTGTGGAGCTTTAATCCGCTGCTTCTGAGGATGCTGGGAGAGAGTTCCCTTTCTCTTCTTTGTTCTCACAGCTCACAGGGGCTCAGCTTTGGATTTGGCCCCGCCTCTGCGTGTAGGTCTCTGGAGGGTGTCTGTTTTTTGCTCAGACAGGACGGGGTTAAAGGAGCCGCTGATTCGGGGGCTCTTGCACACTCAGGCCAGGGGGAGGGAGGGGCACAGCATGCGGGGCAGGCCTCTGGCAGCAGAGGCCGGCGAGACGTTGCACCAGCCTGAGGCCCACCATGCCTTCTCCCGGGGAAGTTGTCCCTGGATCCCAGGAACCTGGCAGTGGCGGCCTGGCCAGGCTCCCCAGAATAGGGGTGTGGATAGTGACCTGTGCTCGCACACAGGCCCCTTGGTTACGGCAGCAGCAGCCTTAGCATCTCCCGCCTGTCTCTGGGGTCCGTGCTTTTAGCCGCAGCTCACGCCCATCTCTGGGGTCTGCGTTTTTAGCCGCAGCTCGCGCCCATCTCTGGAGTACCTTTAAGCAGCCCCCTTAAACCCCTCTCCTTGCGCACCAGGAAACACAGAGGGAAGAAAAAGTCTCTTGCCTCTTCGGCAGCTCCAGACCTTTTCCCGGACTCCCTCCCAGCTAGCCGTGGTGCACTAACCCCTTCAGGCTGTGTTCACTCAGCCAACCCCAGTCCTCTCCCTGTGCTCCGACCAAACCCCGAGCCTCAGCTCGCAGCCCCGCCCACCCAGGCGGGTGAGCTGTCAAGCCTCTCGGGCTGGTGAGTGCCAGTCGGCACTGATCCTCTGTGCAGGAATCTCCCCACTTTGCCCTCCACACCCCTGTTGCTGTGCTCTTCTCCATGGCTCCGAAGCTCCCCCCTCCGCCTCCCACAGTCTCCGCCTGCGAAGGGTCTTCTTATTATGTGGAAACCTTTCCTCCTTCACAGCTCCCTCCCACTGGTGCAGGTGCCGTCCCTATTCTTTTGTCTCTGTTTTTTCTTTTTTTCTTTAGCCCTACCCAGGTACGTGGGGATTTTCTTGCCTTTTGGGAGGTCTGAGGTCTTCTGCCAGCATTCAGTAGGTGTTCTGTAGGAGTTGCTCCACGTGTAGATGTATTTCTGGTGTATCTGTGGGGAGGAAGGTGATCTCCGTGTCTTACTCTTCCGCCATCTTCCCTTCTCCTCTCATTTGCTTTTTATGTATTTGAAGATCTTTTATTTTTTACACTTTTATGACTATCAAGGCTTCTTGATGAATTGTCTCTTTCCCAACTTTGTATGTCTCTCTTTATCTTAGATATATTTGTTGTCTTGAAGTCTACTTTGTCTTATATTGGAGTAGTAATACCAGATTTCTTATGCTTACTGTTTGTCTGATTTTTTTTATCTCTTTATTTTCAGTCTATTTGTGTGTTTATATTTATAGTCTTTCTATTGTAGACAGCATATAGACCGGTCTTGATCTTTATCCAGTTTAACCACCTTTCCTTTTATTTTATTTTATTTTTTAATAAATTTATTTATTTATTATTTATGTTTGGTTGTGTTTGGTCTTCGTTGCTGTGAGTGGGCTTTCTCTATTTGAGGTGGGTGGGGGCTACTCTTCGTTGTGGTGCACAGGCTTCTCATTGTGGTGGCTTCTCTTCTTGTGGAGCATGGGCTCTAGGTGCATGGGCTTCAGTAGTTGTGGCTCGCAGGCTGTAGAGCACAGGCTCAGTAGTTGTGGCACACAGGCGTAGTTGCTCCACAGTATGTGGGATCTTCCCAGACTGGTGATTGAACCCATGTTCCCTGCATTGGCAGACAGATTGTTAACCACTGTGCCACCAGGAAAGTCCCCCACCATTCCTTTTAAATCATTTGTAGTCTTTTGGTCCATTTACATTAAATATACTTATATATTTGGATATAATTGGATTTATGCCTACCTTTTAGCTTTTTTTCTTTGTCCCTTTTAATTTTCTCTTCTCTCCATGCTTTTTTTTTTTACATTCTCCATTCTTTGCTTTATTCTTTTGGCAAAGAATTGAATAACTGCCAAATTATTGAATATTTTAGTGTTCTGTATCAACTTCTCTATTTATGTTTATCTTTACTTCTAATTAGCTTTATTTAGGGATCTCATATGGATTATAGTATGTACCTTTAACTTACAACTATCTTAGAATTAATATTTTATTTCTAGAATTTTCATTTGGTTCATTTTTATAATTTCCCTTTCTCTGTTTATATGCCCTATTCATTCATTATGAGCATCTTTTTTCTTTAACTATTCTGAACATATTTTAATGGGTTCTTTAAAGTCCTTACCTATTAATACCACATCTGAGTCATTTTAGAATATGTTTCTATTTACATACATGTAATTGGGGTCTTGGAAGAAGAGAGAGTGGGGAGAAAAAATAATTTAGGAAATACATTGACTGATATAAAAGAAGTTTATCTTTTCTTTCAAAATTTGAAAGCCATATTAATATTGAAACCTAAAATTATAATACTAGGTCTTGGGTGTTGTAACATATGTAAATATAATCTATATTACAGCAGTAGTACACAGGATGGGGCAAGGAAATATAATGATAGTGGTGCATGGTTTTTACATTTTATATGGAGCTATATTAACTATAAGTGGACTCTGATAATTTAAAGGTACATATTATAACCATACAACAATTACTAAAAAATACAGAGAACTATAGCTAAGAAGCCAATGACAGAATTAAAATATAATGATAATAAATATTTTATTAACCCAAAATAGTGCAGGAAAGAATGAAGAAAAATTATACAGGGGTATATGGAAAATAAAAAGCAAAATGGTAGACTTAAAGCCAACCATATTGATAATTACTTTATACTCCTCTAGTTTTTCATTGCTTTGATTAGTCTAATACTGAGTAAAATGCTTTAAAGCTTCTTCGTAGTTTTCTTTAAATCTCATGGATTTTGTACAATTTTCACTTTGTAAAATCTAATACTATGATATTTACCCTTAATGGGGTCAATCTAATTTTATCTTCTTGTGGATTGTAACTATCTTATTTTTCTGTTGAAAGCTCTTTTTAATCTCAGATGTGTCATTTTGAAAAAAAAATTTGTCGCATTATTTTAATTTAATGTTATGTTTTAAATTAGATATTATAATCCTGTTATTCTTATTTATATAATAGGCAGTGTTGTTTTTATTACCTACCGTTTTATAATCCTCCCTTTTTTAAAAGTGATTTGTGGTGTTTTATTTGACTTTAATCTGTTTTTATATAACTTCTGTTTCCTCCATTTCACTTATTTAGAAGATGTGTTGCATGTGTGTTTTGATTAGTTTAGGTTACTTACATACCTTTAAATTATATTGGGAAGCAAACATATTTTTTTAATTTGATCATCTTAGTAGAGGCTTCCTTTTTTGAAAGAAGAAAATAACAGGTCTATGCATTCCTTATTCATGTAATAAAATAATTAATGACTATGATAATAAATGTTTTTATTTATTAAGTACACACTTAAAGGTGGTAGGGTAAACCTTGAATATTTTTGGTTTGTAAACCTTGAATTTTTAAAATTTTCCAGTTACCCCATGAGATATGTATTAGAATGTTATAAATTTGATATATATATAAAATATATTTTATATATGTGCCTAAATAGTGAGGATACTCATACTGCCTTTCTCACATTTCTCTTTTAAGTAGTAAATGTCTTCATATAGATAAAGCAGTTTGGAAAAATTTAGAACATAATGCTGCAGTAAACAGATGCTGGGAACAGCAACAATAATGGTAGTCATTATAGTAACTGGTTGAGGTAACATTTGAACCCAGATATGTCTTAACTGTAGAACTGTTTGCTTAACCACTCTACCTTAATTCTCTCCACATCCTTGCTTCACTTTGTTGGCATAATCTGAAAGTTTAATCCCATGGTCACATATTACATTTGCACAGTTATATTCAATTACAATATCTGTACAAATACGTAACATTACAGAAAGTCACATTATTGAATTTATTTCATCATTGCCTTCTGTTTTGCAGCACTGGATACAACATGATCAACAATTAATCACATATCAAAGAGAATTTGGTTGTCACCTCTTGCTCCATGGTACCACCTTCACATCACTTTTATTTTATCTTTTATTTCCCCCATTGGCAGTATTATGTTCTCAAGAAGAATTGTTCAAGAAGCACTCTGGGAATAATATAATTCCTCAATGTTGATATTATTAACCCTTCTTTACATTTCCTCATAATTGTCTTGATTAGTCATATCTCTCAGTTATAAATGAAAGATATACAACACAATACCTTAAAAGGAGGAAAGGAAATTCATAAGCTTCTATAATCATGAGTCTAGCTTCAGTCTTAGTGGAATCCAGGAGTTCAGGATCTAAAGAAGCATCTGACCTTGTGCTCATTCCACATCTCTTAGTTCTTAATTCTATGTTTCTTGGCTTCAATTAATTCTGCAGTCAATTTTTTCTTTAGATGATTGGCAAAAACCTTTTTAAGTTCTAAATTCAGTTATCTACTTTGCAATTTTAGTAAAATGTGAACTTTTTTCTCCCCTTTTCTATATAGAAGTCCAAATGTCGAGGGATGGGCCTGACTTGAGTCACTAAGATATTCACTGACCCAAGAATAGGAACTCTGGGTAGTCTGGTTATATCCCCAGTGGAGGTAAGGTACCCCATGATTATCAGCCCTTCCAATATCTCATAGTCTAGAAGAGAATATCCCCTAAGAGAAAGGGAAAGGGAGTTAGTTGCAAACATGGCCAGGCAGCTATAAAGCATAAGTGCCACCATGCACCACTAGTGTGCCATGTGCTCTAATGCAAGCCTTTATGACCATGTATGTCATGTTAATAATTACAACAAGCTTACATTATCAAACAACCCTACATACCACGAAATATGAAGTACAGCCTGATAGACAACAGCAAGGGCTCCCTCCCTACTTACGTTCATTGGTCAATTAATCCAGTTGTTCTTGTTTTGCTTTTGTGGAAGAGCTCAGTTTTCTAGAGGCCTTAGAAGCTATATGATGACAGTGGTTGGAGAGTTCCCTCTTTGTGGACTATTATGACTTAAAAATTCCTTTTATCATGGCTTCAGGGTTAGGCTTTAGGTTTCTAATTTGTATATGCAGTTCTCTTGAAGAACACAGGCAGTTCGATTGAGGAAACTTCTTGGGATATGAAACATTATCAGGCACCATTACTTATCATGGTATTTAAATCATGACTCTACCTTTAGAGAAAAAGTGATTCTTTCTGTCTTGGCCTCAGGCTGCTGAAGTGAGTAATAGAGCATCACTTATTTCCTGAGGCAATAACCTCCTAAATGAATTCTTTTAAGGGCCAGTGATGTACACCTTCCATTCAGGAAGGAAGTATGCATCTGGAGGCATTGTTAAAGATTTCTTATCTCACTCTGGCTTGGGAAGAATATGACTACTGCAAATTTTCTACTTTCATGAAAATTTGACCTTCAGGTTCCTTACATTTTGTACACAGAAAAGACTTCTCCACAAAGCTGTATGCTATTCTCTGCTTTTAAAAGGGCAGCTTGGGATGGCACTTATTTCATTGTGGCAGCACCATTATGACTAGATACCACATCCTTAACGTTATTACATTTTTTGATCAAGACCCAAAGACTTCAGGTCAAGACTATCCCAAAAGATATGGCAATACACTTCTTTGGTATAATCTCAAAGTAACTGCCAGTTTTCTATTGGAAAGCCAAACCAGTTAGACATAGAACATAAGAATAGAACTTCCTCAAAGGAACTAGGGGAGTGAATAATGTAATGTACGTTAGGCACACAAATTATTGTTCTTTTTACCTTTGATTCCTTTCCACTGAATTATGAGTGAGCTCCCAACCCCCACCCTACCTGCTCATCCTTCGCCTCAGTGAGGCTATTTTCAGGCTGTTGTGGAATTGAGTGTGTAGAATTAAATTAATATTTTTCCTTCTAACACTTGTAAAATAAACAAAAGGAAGAAATTTGAAAAAGAAACTATGTCTCTGATATAGAAATAGGACCTGTACTACAAATGGAAAGGTTTCATCCACATAAATGAAAATAGTACCAGGTGAAGGAAAACACTGGGGATCATTCATTTTTCTAATTGCAATCAGGGTACATATTTTTAAATTTTAGTCACAGACATAAATGCAGTATTAGCAACTCTCAACTTGAAGAAGCAGCTACTGTTGTTCTGGGTAGACCACAGAGGAAACAATACCAACTGCATGTTATATTTATACAATTTAAAATGGCAGTGCTCAGTATTTTCTGTCTCTGACCTCTAACTGAGAATCCTGCCCTAGACAACATAGCTGGTGTCAGACCACATGGAACCCTGTTCAGCATGTTCCACACTCTTCTGGGTAGGCTTGACCTTCCTCTATCCTGGTTTGGAGGACAATTAGATTCATCATTAACAAAATTAGAGGTATAAATTGAGAAAATATTAGAAAAAAAAATCTTCTAAATAAAACTACAGGAATAAGTTGTGTCATCATTCTTAGACCTGTTTGTAAGTTCGTTCAGTTATGATTTTTAACTATTGTCAGTGTTCCTTTCATCCTTAGTAAACTATAAGCTTCAGGTTGTCTTTCTCATATTGAGATATTAGTGCTTCTCACACTTTCTGATCATGGTATATGCTCAATAAATGCAATGATTAAAGAAATGGGTTATTATATGTATTTTATATATAGTCACATGTATGTGTGTTATGCATACACACACATATAAAAAGCTATATAGAGATTCAGGAATATGCAGCTGCATACACACATATACATTATTCTTTCAATCAGGTGTGAGTTTTAGTGAGTATGAACAAATGTGTAAATTTCAAAGGATAGTATAAAGAAAGCTTATTTGAGGTGAGTGTCAGAGATGCATGTGGATATGATATAGAGGCCAAGAGGGCATTGGAAACTTCACATTGGCTGTCAGCACTATACTGAGTTCCATGAAATCAGCCAGAGGAAGGACTGTACTCTTGTGTCTAGTACAATACCGGGCACAGAGGGCATATGCTACAGCAATGCTTGTCTATTGAATAAATTACCAAAAACATGAATGGGCAAGAAGATTTTTTTCCCTACCTGCTGTGGGAAGTTTCTTATAGTTATTACCTCCATGAAATAGAGTAGTATCTGGAGAGAATCCATAGCTAAAATCATGATGAAATTTCATTTTTTGAAGTCATAATGGGTCTCTTTTTAGCCTGTCATATAAATGAAGAAGATTACAAACATAATACTGTGTGTGCTTAACCTGACACAATTCCTTCCTTTTGAGGGATTATCTGTTGTTTGATTATTATGCATTGAATGAGCAAATAGTGCAGAAGTAAATGTGATACTTTCCTTTCATTACCGCTTATTGAGGTTTTGCTATATACCAGCCACATGCTTTACCCTGTATCTATGTCATCTTTCTTATATAATCTACATATGTACATCTATGTAGGGCTTACACCCACTTGAGGAGAAACTCCAATGTTTAGAGATCAAGAAAGGTGTCTTGGGACATACATTGCCCTAGTGACAGGGAAGTTTACCTCTACAGCAGCTGGGCAGAATCCCCACTACAATAAAAATGCAAGTTTACTCCCTCACATATCTACCTACTTTTCCTCTCCCCTTTTAATCCCTGATTCTGGATGAGATGTAATAGGCATTAAATGGTTACAGTCCACTTTCATGCATTGTCTCCAGACATTCAGAAACCTCCAAAATAAAAAAAGGAATAAAAACTAAAACTATACAACAGCTTATTTTATGTTACAAAATAACCAGAAACAAGCTGAAGTGTGAAAAAATAAGGGAGTATATCACTTAATGAAATCATAGTTAGGAGAGAAAACTACTGGAGGGAAAACAATATAAGAATCGTCATTATCATCATCATATGAGACACCATTTTATAGTACCAGTCTGTTCTAGCCCCTATGGCTGCTGCCTTATATAATTCTACCATATAATCTTTAAAGCAAACCTAGGTATTATTTTCTCCATTACAAAAATTATTTATCTTAAGGTAAATAATAACCAAGTAGCATATATATTAGTTGAACTTCTGAATTCAAAGCCCACGTTCTAGGATATCACTCTTGTGTACCATCATGCAATATGTTTTAAATTCATCTATTCATCCTAAAAATATTTGTGGATCATGTTATATGAGAAAGGAACTGTTCTATGCAGTGGAGAAATAGCTGTGGGCAAGGTAGTAAGGGTCCCTGCAATCATGGAAATAGAATATATTAGTAGGTACAAAGAAATGGATGCCAGGATAGATTTCCTGGATCCAAATTCCCATTCACCATGGTTTCCTAATTGTCTCTGTAGTGAGAGGAAGTGAGATGTGCCAGTCATTACCACAATTAAGGGAGATATGTTGGGGAAAGTTTCACTTAGCTCAACATCTGGCACATTATGTGTTCAATAAATTTTACTTGTGACCCTTTGAGAAAACATACATTTAAAAATAACTGATTATGTTACATACATCAAATGCTAGCTCCTGAAAAATATCACCAAATCTACCTTACTCTCTTATGACAGCAAGAGATAGCCCACCTTGGCAGAGTCTCAACAGTATATCAGAGAGGCAGAGTCTCAGCAGTATATCAGAGAGGGAAGGACATTCTGAAATTTCATTCAAGGTGAATCTCTCAGTATGGGGGCTTGAGAAAGAAAGCAATACAGAATTCCCCTTGAGTAGTAGGGCTTGCGTTCTAACATCAAGGTCTCGTTTTTCCTCTTCTAGAATTAAGTTATCTGAGGATCTCCTCTTAGAGGAGAAACTAATAGGTCAAAATAGAACCTGGGTGATGTCAGAGAGTATACAAAAGGCAGAATTTAGTTTATCAAGGTAGCAGGTTCCTCCAGTGTGCAGGATGTAGCCAAGAGACTTTTGCTTCACTGATCCAATACCAGTCTTTCAGAGGTACACAATGGTCTGTTTAAAGCCAAAATACCCCTATGAGATTGTCAAATAGTTTTGTAATGGTTCAGTGCTACTCATCAAGAATAGTTTAGTGCTGGACAATGAATTTTGTATATCAATATCATTAGTAGATCTAAAGCAAAAGAAAAGTAGTGGGTCTTATAAGATCTAAGAAAATTAGACACCTCCAAATAAATACTGTCTGCTCTGTAGTTCTCATGCAAGTTCTATTCCTGTGAAAGTTCAGTTACAAAAGCTGACTTCCACCAAAGACCCTCCAGTATTGTCTTCGTAGACATAGGATACACCTTTTCCAGATATGAGAGGATAGTGATTTTAGATTTCTGGCTGTCTAGTATATTGTTGTTTGCCTGCCTTGTCATCTATTAGTTGGGCCTCAGTTACTGATTCATTTCAAAGAATTGGAACCAAGGGAAATTGTGTGGCTCACAAGGGAAAATGTGTACAAACTCAGCAGTCGGTTTGATTGTATGCTTTAACCCTTTGCACATACACTGTAACAGATATTAGACTTGTACTAAAGAGTTATTACATGCAAAATAAATAAAGCAATATAAATAATAAATGCCTTATAAGTAATGTAATTAAATGTAACCTAAACCAGGTAGGTAAGAAAATAAACAATAAAGGAATTCAGATTAAATGATGATAATTTATCATATTTTTTGTGGATATTGAGGGGAAGCCGTCTACATAGCCATCTACTTGGTTAGAAGGTCTTTAGTAGAAGCCATTTCTTTCCAAAGAACGTCTGCTTCTAATGTGTTCCTAAAATTTCTTAGCTTGATATCTCCAGTAATGATTTAATATGGTTTACGCATCTTTGATTGAAATACATCACTCTCAACCTCATGGAATTTTACTTCTGCACTAGCCTCAACAGTATCTGATAAGGTTTTTTTTCCCCAGAGTTTGAAGGTTATCTTTCTCTCACAAATATTAGACCAGACCTCCAGAATTTAATAATTGTTTAGGAGGATATTGAGGAAAGCTATTTGTGTCTCTTGATTTAAAGGAGACCCTAAGCTAAAACCAGGCCAGCAGAAGTTTCCACCAGTGTAGCTGCTATGCCTATTGCCACTGGGTCAAGACAGATATATTAGTAAGGTGGTCTCTGAGGATTCCAATGAAGTTGAATCAGAACACCAAGAGTTTTTCTGTCCACATTCTCAGATACAAATTGGTAGAAAGTTTTATTATAATTACAACGGGATGAATTGCTTGAGTCACCTGCAGTATTTGACTAGGATTGCTTACAATAGTGAAGAGGTGATATTCCTACACTCATACATCGTCCTGTTGCTAACTCAAAAGGAACAATTCAATGAACCCAAAGAGTTAAGCTCATTGTCATTAAAGCAAACCTTAGGCCATGGGAGTTTGAGAGTATCTGAGAATGTTGCTAATCTGAGCTTCAGATTTCTGTTTATTCTATCCTTTCTGAAGATTGGAGCAATATGGACAATAGGGTTACTGTGTGACTGGAAAAGATGTGCAAACTCTTCAATCATGGTCTGATTAAAATAATTTTGCCTAGTACTATCTCAGAGATAGTTTGGGAACACAAAATCATGTAACATATTGCAACTGGAAGAGCTGGAATTCTCCAAAAAGGCTTTAATCCACCCCCCAAATAAACAATTACTATATATTTTTTAACATCTTTATTGGAGTATAATTACAATGTTGTGTTAGTTTCTGCTATATAACAAAGTGAATCAGCTATATGTATACATATATCCTCATATCCCCTCCCTCTTGTGTCTCCCTCCCACCCCGCTAGGTGGTCACAAAACACCGAGCTGATCTCCCTGTGCTATGCAGCTGCTTCCCACTAGCTATCTATTTTAAATTTGGTAGCGTATATATGTCAATGCTACTGTCTCACTTTGTCCCAGCTTATTCTTACCAACCCCATGTCCTCAAGTCCATTCTCTACATCTATATCTTTATTCCTGCCCGCCCCAAGGTTCATCAGAACCTTTTTTTTATTGCATATATATGTGTTAGCATACGGTATTTGTTTTTCTCTTTCTGACTTACTTCACTCTGTATGACAGATTCTAGGCTCCATTCACTTCACTACAAATAACTCAATTTTGTTTCTTTTTATGGCTAATATTCCATTGTATATATGTGCCACATATTTATCCATTCATCTGTTGATGGACACTTAGGTTGCTTCCATGTCCTGGCTATGGTAAATAGAGCTGCAATGAACACTTTGGTACATGACTCTTCTTGAATTATGGTTTTCTCATGGTATATGCCCAGTAGTGGGATTGCTAGGTCGTATGGTAGTTCTATTTTTAGTCTAGTTTTTTTTTTTTACATCTTTATTACAGTATAATTGCTTTACAATGGTGTGTTAGTTTCTGCTTTATAACAAAGTGAACCTGTTATACATATGTTCCCATATCTCTTCCCTCTTGCATCTCCCTCCCTCCCACCCTCCCTATCCCACTCCTCCAGGCGTTCACTAAGCAACGAGCCGATCTCCCTGTGCTATGTGGCTGCTTCCCACTAGTTATCTACCTTACATTTGGTAGTGTATATGTGTCCATGCCTCTCTCTCGCTTTGTCACAGCTTACCCTTCCCCTCCCCATATCCTCAAGTCCATTCTCTAGTAGATCTGTGTCTTTATTCCCGTCTTACCCCTAGGTTCTTCATGACCTTTTTTTTTTCTTAAATTCCATCTATATGTGTTAGCATAGGGTATTTGTCTTTCTCTTTCTGACTTACTTCACTCTGTATGACAGACTCTAGGTCTATCCACCTCATTACAAATAGCTCAATTTCATTTCTTTTTATGGCTGAGTAATATTCCATTGTATATATGTGCCACATCTTTATCCATTCATCCGATGATGGGCACTTAGGTTGTTTCCATGTCCTGGCTATTGTAAATAGAGCTGCAATGAACATTGTGGTACATGACTCTTTTGAATTATGGTTTTCTCAGGGTATGTGCCCAGTAGTGGGATTGCTGCGTCATGTGGTAGTTCTATTTTTAGTTTTTTAAGGAACCTCCATACTGTTCTCCATAGTGGCTGTATCAATTTACATTGCCACCAGCAGTGCAAGAGGGTTCCCTTTTCTCCACACCCTCTCCAGCATTTATTTGTAGAGTTTTTGATGATGGCCATTCTGACTGGTGTGAGGTGATACCTCATTGTAGTTTTGATTTGCATTCCTCTAATGATTAGTGATGTTGAGCATCCTTTCATATGTTTGTTGGCAATCTGTATATCTTCTTTGGAGAAATGTCTATTTAGTTCTTCTGCCCATTTTTGGATTGGGTTGTTTGTTTTTTTGATATTGAGCTGCATGAGCTGTTTGTAAATTTGGAGATTAATCCTTTGTCAGTTGCTTCATTTGCAAATATTTTCTCCCATTCTGAGGGTTGTCTTTTTGTCTTGTTTGTGGTTTCCTTTGCTGTGCAAAAGCTTTTCAGTTTCATTAGGTCCAATTTGTTTATTTTTGTTTTTATTTCTATTTCTCTAGGAGGTGGTTCCAAAAGGATCTTGCTGTGATTTATGTCATAGAGTGTTCTGCCTATGTTTTCCTCTAAGAGTTTTATAGTGTCTGGCCTTACATATAGGTCTTTAATCCATTTTGAGTTTATTTTTGTGTATGGTGTTAATAAGTGTTCTACTTTCATTCATTTACATGTAGTTGTCCAGTTTTCCCAGCACCACTTATTGAAGAGGCTGTCTTTTCTCCGTTGTATATTCTTGCCTCCTTTATCAAAGATAAGGCGACCATATGTCCATGGGTTTATCTCTGGGCTTTCAATCCTGTTCCATTGATGGGGTTTATCCCAGAAATGCAAGGATTCTTCAATATATGCAAATCAATCAATGTGATACACCATATTAACAAATTGAAGGATAAAAACCATATGATAATCTCAATAGATGCAGAAAAAGCTTTTGATAAAATTCAATACCCATTTATGATAAAAACTCTCCATAAAGTAGGCATAGAGGGAACCTACCTCAACATAATAAAGGCCGTATATGACAAACCCACAGCCAACATCATTCTCAATGGTGAAAAACTGAAAGCATGTCCACTAAGACCAGGAACAAGACAAGGTTGCCCTCTCTCACCACTATTATTCAACATAGTTTTGGAAGCTTTAGCCACAGCAATCAGAGAAAAAAAGAAATAAAATGAACCCAAATCAGAAAAGAAGAAGTAAAGCTGTCACTGTTTGCAGATGACTTGGTACTATAGATAGAGAATCCTAAAGATGCTACCAGAACTACTACAGCTATTCAATGAATTTGGTAAAGTAGCAGGATACAAAATTAATGCACAGAAACCTCTTGCATTCCTATACACTAATGACAAAAAATCTGAAAGAGAAATTAAGGAAACACTCCCAGTTACCACTGCAACAAAAAGAATAAAATACCTAGGGATAAACCCACCTAAGGAGACAAAAGATCTGTATGCAGAAAACTTATAGAAACTGATGAAAGAAATTAGAGATGATACAAATAGATGGAGAGTTATAACATGCTCTTGGGTTGGAAGAATCAACATTGTGAAAATGACTATACTACCCAAAGCAATCTACAGATTAAGTACAATCTTTATCAAACTACCAATGACATTTTTCACAGAACTAGAACAAAAAATTTCACAATTGGTATGGAAACACAAAAGACCCCAAATAGCCAAAGCAATCTTGAGAAAGAAAAACAGAGCTGGAGGGATCACGATCCCTGACTTCAGACTATACTACAAAGCTACAGTAATCAAGACAGTATGGTACTGTTTCAATATATATTTAAAACCCATTCCAGAAAATATGAAATCTGTTTGGTCGTGTTCAAAGGAACCCTGAGGTTTGAGCTCTTATCCATGCTCCACCTTTACAGTTTTACCAAGAAAACAAATGAGACAATCACCACAAACACCCTGAGTGATCTTAGTAAAGTTTCTCCACCAATGTTGGTTACGTATAGTAGCCAATTTGTCTTTGCTGTGAGACATTCACCACAGACACATTGAGTGGTCTTAAGTAAAGTTTCTCCACTAATGTTGAATATCTTTAGTAGCCAATTCGTCTTTGCTGTGGTGGATAATTTCATGTTAAATGTTTGCAATTTTCCATTTGTGGTTGCCTGCTACTACTAAGTGTCCATAATGAGAGTGCTAGAGATTATTCTCATGTAATTTACCTGCAGATTTCTCACAGTAACACTTTGTCAACTCTGGAGCCAATTTCTGGCATTGTATAAGAGGCTATTTTAATCTCTCAAAAGATTTAATCATGAGGGATAGAAGCTTAGTGAGCACTGCCTTCTTGGGCACTTCCTGAAGCTCCCATGGTATCCCTTCTTGTATGAGAGTTTACTTTTATAATAGCCACCACTTTAGGAAACTTCAGAGTGTTTACTTTGATAATAGCCACCTCTTTAGGAAACTTCAAACTAAAGTTATTTAATTTGCTGACTATTCTTCATCGATGTTCCTGCTGAGATCAAGAACCCTGTTTATTCTCAAAGAATTCCAAAATCGTGGGCTACACTCAAAGTATAGTCATTATCACTCTGTATCACTCTCTTATCTCTCTCTAAATGATCAGATTTGTGGAGTGTAATGAGTTCTGCCTTCTGGATATATTTTGCCTTGGGACATAGTCCAACTATACTGTTGATTTTCCTGAGTGGACAAATAAGTATAGACTATTTTGATACAAAGTGACACTAACAAAAAACTAGAACCAAATCTACCACCATAAAATATACTGCCTCAAGGAGTCACTGAAAATAAAATGGTATTTGTGTGTGTACTATAGGGAAACAGGGAATAATGATTCTATTTATGGCTCTGAGGTCCTAAACAAATCTCAGTCTTTGCCAGGTAGGTTTTTGGAATTGGAGGGTAAAAGATTTATAAGGACTGGTACAAGTTTTTGACTTGTGTTTTTAGTCCTTTTCAGTTCCTGGTTTTAGAAGATACTTTGCAAGTTTGGATAGCAATTTAGATGGATAAATCTAAACATTACTGGGTTTAGCCCAAACAATCCTATGTATATTAGTAGAAATTCTTGTGCACAGGAATATTGGGCGCTTCCTTGAGATCTTCAATTTGGATTCAGTTTAGATACAAAAGTAACAGTAAATCAATTTCCAGATTATCTATAAATTCTTTATGAGGAGGGGAATCCTCAGGGACTTGAGACCCAGAACATCCAGAGAGTGTTTAGTTTGCAATTCCATTTGTACAGTAAATCTCTACCTAGCAAGAAAGCAGAGGTGGTATTACAGTGGAAGAAAGTGTAATTTAGTTAAAGTCTGAGGGTGATTTGTCCTAAGCTGGAACATGGGGAACATGGAACATGTGAGAGTTACTGGAGAAACCTACCACCTGAATACTTTGTCATTTCTGAGGAACAAATTGTGAAATGCATGTAATAGTGGTAGTGTGTAAAATTGATATTATAGCACCAATATTAATTTTTTAAATTGCAAGTTTATCCTTTAACATTTAAAGAAAGTTTTCTTTTTGACTTTAAGGGTAAAATGGATTATTATTTGCTTGATACACACTTGAAGCACCTTGATTGATTACTTATTTCATTTTTTTTTCTGTTTAGATTCTCAGCTAATGCAGGACAATTATTTTCCCAATGTACTTAATGTTTATAGGTGTCTAGGATGAGAGGATGTAGTTTTGTCTCTAGTCTGATTTTGTTTTTATTATGAAACTCAAAATGATTAGTGAGGTAATAGAGATCTGATAATGTGACTACTTCCCATTCTAGGGTGTTTTTTTTCATATTAAATCCTCTATTTCTGGATTTAAGTTTATTTGCATCCTGTTCCATGATTTTTAGTACTTATCATCTAATATGAAGTACTTTATTTAATATTTTTTAATGAGTGTCTTCCTTCTTGCCCTAGAATGTAAACATGCTGAGCATAGAGACTTTTGTGTGTCCTTTACTATACTAATACCATAAAAATTAACTTAAATTTGAAAATCAAATGCTAAATTTACTTCAAATTATTAGTCTGGTAAAGGAGAAACTGCAAGAGAAAATTCAACTTTTTGCTTCTTGAAGAAAAAAGCAAAATTACATAGACTTTTGAGGATGAGTGGAATTTAGGCCAAATTTATAATAAGCAGTATTTTGGGTAGATCAAAGCAAAAGTGGAGTTGGTTGGATGGGATTGATTTGATCAAAGCCAAATAGAGATGATTGGAAGGATTGGAGAGCAAGTCAGTTCCAGTAGTGTTTGCTAAATGTGGGGATTTAGTTAAAAACCAGTTTTGACCACTTTTGCAGCTTCCTGAGTACTGGGTAATTCTACCACGGGAAAGTAAAATTTGCAGTATTTTTGTATGTGTGGATGATGTCCTTCAGGCAAGGGTGGCATTTGTTAAAATCTAACCATCAAAACCTGGAAAAGTACAGGGAACATAAAAGTGAGAACATAATGTTCATAATCATCTAGATACTCTTATTTGCCTTTGTAAATAATTGCAATTTTCCTAAATTAAATTTCTTTAATATAAATAACATTTGAAATCTAACTTTTTTTGCCTCTTAATAAATACAGTTGACCATTGAACAACATGGGTTAGAGGTGCAAGCAAGTCTCCCCTCCCCAGTTGAAAATCTGCATGTAACTTTACATTCGGCACTCTGTATCTGTGGTCCTGCATCCTAGGACCCACATTCACAGATTGAACCAACTGTGTTCAATGGTCAAACCATGTTGTTCAATGGTCAACTGTACCAATGAAATAGGAAATTTTCTTAAAAATATAACTAGTGAAAAAATCGCAGAAAGAAATAGAAAGTATAAATTGTCCTATATCTGTTAAAGACATTGAATCCAAAGTGAAAATCTTCCCAAACAAGAATACTCCAGGCATAATTATTCTCACTAGTAGATTTTTACAAGTATTTAAGGAAAAATATATTATTAATTCTCATTTTCCCAGAATAACTTAACTAAACCTGATAATGACAATGTAAAAAATGAATTTACAGAATATGACTACTATGAATACAGATGCAAACATCCTAAATACAATAATAGTAAATCAAATTGCATAAAACATGTCAAAACTAATGCATCAGAACCACTTGGGGTTTACTTATTTAATAAAAGTTTTTCCTTACATTCAAAAAGTTATCTAAGACTTCTGATTCCAACTCTGACATGTGAAGGGATCAGAAATCATTATTTCTGCTCTTACAAGATAAAGGTGGGAAAACTGAGAAAATCAACTGATTTCCTAGGATCCATCAGAGACCTGAAGCTGCAGGGAAAACTGCCACCCCAAATTCTGGAGATACAGACATCCATTGAGATACAGGTGAGATTTGCTTATCTGAAACAGAAGCTACAAATTGGTAGGAAAACTTGAGTGGCAATTTAGATGAATAGCTGGACTGAATGTGGACTAGAGTGAAAGGGGGAAACTTCTGGAAACTCTCACACTTCTGTGGGCTTTACCTAGAAGAACCTCACATGTTTCTTATGGTAAAGATTTAAGAAAACCCCCCAAGATGCCCTTAATGACTCTGGAATTGGAGTGCTGGGGTAGAGTGATCATTGTGAAATACACCCAAAGAATTTTCCATGACAAAGGCCTAATCTTCAAGGGAAAGACTTGGGCAAAGTATTATCACACTTGAAGGAAGGGCATTCATCTAACTTTGGTCTCTAGCCATTCTATCTTACCAATCAGAAAACACACACACACACACACACACAATTGTCAATAGAGGTCAGTGCTTCGAGGAAATAGGTTGGGAACACTAGAGCCAGAACAAGGAGAAAAAACTATGTTACTGAAGAAATACTTGTGAAGGTCACAGTTCTAAGACACAGGCACATAAAAACAGAGACTTACTCAAAAACGTTGTGGATCACCCAACTCCCACACAAACTTACCATTCCACCAATAGGCTTCACTATAATAACAGTGGATTAGAGTTGAAAGAGCTGAAAGACACCAACTCTCTCAGGGGTACTTAGGGAAACCCAGAGTCAAGAGAGGAGACAAAAACAAGCACACTAAAGGAATTTGACACTTCTGATACCTCTAGCAACAGCAAACATTAAACAACATAACCCCTAGTTAGATTACTATAAATCTCATACTAAAGGCTTATTTATCTCAATTTCTAATACCAGACACAACTCAACAAACAATTACAGTGAAGTTATATGGCAAGAAAAAACACTCTGAAGAGACAAAACAATTAGTGCAACCAGACTCAGGACACAGATGTTGAAATTATCAAATGGGGAATTTAAAATAAGTGTGATTAATATGTTAAGAGCTCTTAGGGGAAAAGAAGACATCATGCAAGAATAGATAGGTTGTATAAGCAGAGAAATAAAAACTGTAAGAACCAGAAGGAAATGTTAGAAATAAAAAACACTGTAACCCAGATGAAGAATGCCTTCAACAGACTTTTCACTAGACTCAACAAGATAGAGGGAAAAAAAATCAGTAATGTTGAAGAGTCCAATAGAAATTTCACAAAATGAAATACAAAGAGAAAAAATATAATGGAAAGACAGAACAGACCATCCAAGAACAGTTGAACAATTTTTTTAATGTAATAGACATAATTGGAATACCAGGATGAGAAGAGAGAGAGTACAGAGCAGAAGAAATTTTCAAACTATTATAATAATCATCAAGGATATTTCTAAATGAATAACAAACATCAAACCACAGGTGCAGGAAGTTTAGAGAACACAAAGCAGGAAAAAATGCAAAGCACACAGACAATAACAACATTAAAGCCTAGGCATATCATATTCAACTGAAGGAAACCAAAGAGAAAGTCTTCAAAGAAGCTAGAAAAATACCCACAATGCATTACCTATAGAGAATTACAGTGGACTTCTTATCAGAAACCAGGAAAGTTAAAAGAGAGTGAAGTAAAATATTTAAAATGTTGCAGGAAAATAATTCTATCTATAATCTATATCTAGCAAAATTATACTTCAAAAGTAAAGGAGAAATAAATACTCTCAGACAAACCAAAAATGAGGGAATTCTTGCCAATAGACCTGCCCTACAAGAAATTTTACAAGTTCTTCAGGAAGAAGGAAAATTATACAGGTCAGAAACTTGGATCTCCATAAAGAAAAGAAGAGCATTGGAGAAGAAATAAATGAGGTAAAATAAAATTGTTATTTCCATGATTCTTAAATAATCTAAAAAATGTCTAAAATAATAATAGTAACAAAATATTGGTTGATTACGGCATATGGATAGTGAAATAAATGACAGTAATGTCACAAGAGATGCGAAGGAGAAGTTGAGAATACTCTGATCTATGGAACCTGTACTACACATGAAGTGGTATAGTGTACTTTGAAAGTGAGTTTGGGTTAGTTGAAAATTTTTATTGTTAAGTTCTAAAGAAACTAATGAAAAAATGAAAAAGAAAGAATAATCGATATGCTAAGAGAGGAGATAAAAAGGAATCATGTAAAAAGATCAACTAAAAGCAGAGAAGGCAGTAAAATGGGGAAATGAAGAAACAGAGTAGGGCAGTGACTAGAAAACAGTTATAAACATGGTAGATACTAATCCAACAATATTAATAATTATTTTAAATGTGAATGGTTTAAATTAAAATACAGGGCTTGCTAGAATGAATAAAGAAGCAAGACTCAACTAAATGTTGTCTACAAGAAACTTACTTTAAAATTAAAGATTTAGGTCAAAAAATGTAAAGGGATTGAGAAAGGTACATCATGCTAAAACTAATCAAAAGATAGCTGGAGGGCTTCCCTGGTGGCACAGTGGTTGAGAGTCCGCCTGCCGATGCAGGGGACACGGGTTGTGACCCCGTCCGGGAAGATCACAGAAGCCACGGAGCGGCTGGGCCCATGAGCCACGGCTGCTGAGCCTGTGCATCCAGAGGCTGTGCTCTGCAACGGTAGAGGCCACAACAGTGAGAGGCCCGCGTACTGCAAAAAAAAAAAAAAAAAGATAGCTGGAGAAGTTATATTGATTTCAAACAAAACCAACTTCAGAACAAGGAAGGTTATCAGGCATGAAGATTATTTAATGTTAAAGGATCAGTTCTTAACAAAGACATAACAATCGTAAATGTGTATGTTCCTAATGACAAAGTGTCAAGATAAGTGAGGTAAAAGTTGAAAGAACCAAAAGTAGAAATAGACGGGTCCACTATTACAGTTGGAGACTTCAACACCCCTCTGGCAGTAATGGATCAAGCAGGCCGAAAAACAGTAAGGATATAGGTGATCTAAAGAGCACTATCAATTAGTTTGTCCAGCTGATTCTTATAGACTACTTCATCCATCAAAAGGAGAATACACATTCTTCTAAATCTCATATGAAATAGTCACCAGAATAGATCATATTATGTTCCATAAAACAGACCTTAACAAATGTAAAAGATTAGAAGTTATACAAAGCAACAATGGAATAAAGCTGGTAATTGATAAAGATACAGCTGGGAAATCCCCAAATATTTGGATTAAAAAAATATTTCTAAATAACAGATATATCAAAGAACATTTGAGAAATTTTTAAAATATTTTGAGTGAAGTCAAGATGAAAATAATTATCATAATTTGTCAGATGCAGCTAAAACATTGCTTACAGGGAAAAAATTTAACATTAAATTTATGTTAGAAAATATAAAAGACCTAAATCCACAATCTCAGCTTTTACCTTAGAAAACTACAGAAAGAACACTTTAAGCCTAAAGCAAATAGAAGAAAATTAATAACAATAATTAGAAGTCAGTAAAATTAAGAAAAGGAAAACAGTAGAGAAAATGAACAAAAACAAGAGGTAGTTCTTTTAAAAGCCCAATAAAATTGCTAAAACTCTACCCATGCTAAGCAAAGGAATAAAAACACACAAATGACCAAAAACAGAAATAAAAATCATCAGTTCTGATGCTATGGATATTAAAAGAATAATAACATAATACTATGAACTCTATGCTCCCAATTAGATAACTTAGATGCAATAGACCAATTACTCATAAGACAAACTACCAAAATTCATACAAGGACAAATACATATTCTAAATAGCCCTAAATCTACCAAAGAAATTAATTAATAGTTAATAACCTTCAAAAAAGAAAACACCAAGCACGGATAGTTTTGCTGGTTTATTTTGCCAAACATTTAATGAAGAAATAATACCAGTCCTCCACCATTGCTTCCATAAAATAGAAAGAAGGGAGACACCTGGTAATTCACTGCATTAAACCATTATTACCCTAACACCATAACCAGATAAAGACATTACAAGAAAGAAAAACTACAGACCAATATCTGTCATGAGCCTCATCAAAAAATATTAGCAAATTAAATCCAGCAATGTATAAGAAAAATTGTACACCACAACCAGGTGAAATTTATTCCAGGTATGCAAGGCTTTTTCACCATTCAAAAATCAATCAACATAATCCGTTACGTTGAAAGGCCATAAAAAATCATATGGTCATATGCTATGAAAACTTCTGACAAAATCCAATATTCATTTAAGATAAAAACTCTCAGTAAACTAGTAACACAGGGAAATTTTCTGTTTGATAAAGAACATCTACAGAAAGCCTTATAGCTTATATCATACTTCCTGATGAGAGACTTTATGTTGCAACATCATACTGGAAGTATGATGCAACATCATACTGGAAGTCTTAGCTAGTGCAATAAGACAAGAAAAGTATTAAGAAGCATACAGATTGAAAATGAGAGAAATAAAACTGTCTTTATTCAGAGATGACATGATTATCTATAGAGAATCCCAAAGAATCTACTAAGGTAAACAAAACAAACACCTCCTGGAATTAAGTGAGATGAATGAGTATAACAGAGATAAAGGATATAAGGTTAGTATTTAAAAAGTCAATTGCTTTCTATATACCAGTTATGAACAATTGGAGTTTGAAATAAATAATATTTTTTAAATCTCATTTACAGTTGCAATAAAAAAGAAAAAACTTCGGTATACATCATACACATGCACACAAAACATGTGTGTGTATATGATCTAAAGGCAGAAAGTACAAAATTCTGCTAAAAAATAACAAGGAAGATGTAAATAATGGACAGATATTCTGTATTCATGGATTGGAAGACTCAATATTGTTACCCGACTTTACATATAGATACAATTCAGTCCTATTCAAAACCCCAGCAAGTTGTTTTGTAGATATCACTGAATTGATTTTAAAGTTTATATGGAAAGACAAAAGAACTAGAGTTAACCAACCTAATACTGAAGGAGAACAAATTTGGAGGACTTGCACTACCTTATTTTAAGACTCTTATTATAAGCCTACCGTAATCAAGACAGCATGGTATTGGCAAATAAATAGACATAGGTCAATAGTACAGAATAGAGAATCCAAAGGTAGATACACACACTTAAAATTACCTGATCTTTGACAGGTGTTCAAAGGCAATTTAATGCATAAAAAATAGTCTTTTCAATAAATGATGCTAGAACAGGGGATGTCCATGTTCAAAAAGGGGACCTAGACACAGACCTTACATGTTACATATAAACTAACTCAAAAGAAACCATAGAACTAAATGTGAAACATAAAACTATAAAACTTCTAAAAGTAAACATAGGAGAAAATCGACATGACCTTAGGTTTTGTGGTGAGTTTTTAGATACAATACCCAGAGCACAAAACCATGAAGAAAAAAATAAGTTGAGCTTTATTAAAATTAAAAGCTCTGCTCTGGCAAAAGACACTATTACGCTAATGAAAAGACAGGACAGATTGGGAAAAAACATTTTCAAAATACATATGTGCTAAAGGCCTTCAATCCAAATATACAAAGAACTCCTAAAATTCAGCAAAAAGAAAATAACCCATTTAAAATGGGCAAAAGATCTGAATAGAGACCTCACCACAGAAACATACAGATGACAAATGAGCATAGGTGAAGATGGCCTACATTATCTGTCATTAGGGAGATGCAAATTAAACAAAAAGATACAGCTACACACCTAGGAGAATGGCTAAAATCCAAAGAACTGGCAATGCCAATTATTTGTGAAAATGCAAGCAACAGAAACTATTATTCATTGGTGGCTAGCATGAAAAATGGTACAGCAATGTTCTAGACAGTGTGGAAGTTTCTTACAAAGCTAAATGTTCTACATTTAGCCACTGTGCTCCTAGGTATTTAACCAAATGGGTTGAAAACTTAGGTCCACACAAAAACTAGCACATGAATATTTATAACAGCTTTATTCATAATTGCCAAAAACTGGCAGTAAGTAAGATATCCTCCAATAGGTTAATGCTTAAAAACCCTGTGGTACAGGGAGATCAGCTCGGTACTTTTTGACCACTTAGAGGGGTGGGATAGGGAGGGTGGGAGGGAGGCACAAGAGGGAGAGGATATGGGGATATATGTATACATATTACTGATTCACTTTGTTATACAGCAGAAACTAACACAACATTGTAAAGCAATTATACTCCAATAAAGACATTAAAAAACAACAACAGCAAAAGAAAGAAAACCTGTGGTACATCCACATTTAAAAATATATATATATACACAGATGAATCTTAAATGCATTTTGCTAAGTGAAAGAAGCCAGTTGAAAAGGATATATATGGTGTGCTCCCATTTATATGACATTCTGGAAAAGGCAAAACTAAAGATACAGTAAACACATGTGGTTGTCAGGGGGAAGGCAAGGGCTGAATAGATAAAGTACAGCGAATCTATCCTGTACAGCAGTCCCCAACCTTTTTGGCACCAGGGGGACCGGTTTCATGGAAGACAATTTTTCCACCGACGGTGGGGTGGGGATTGGTTCCGGTGTTAATTCGAGTGATGGTTGAGGCGGTAATGCAAGTGATCTGGGGAATGGCTCAGGCACCAATGCGAGTGATGAGGGTGCTGATTCAGGCGGTAATGTGAGCGATGGGGAGAGACAGATGAAGCTTTGATCAATAGCCCGCCACTCACCTCCTGTCCGCAGCCCAGGGGTTGATACTGTATGGTACTGTAATGGCATATACATGACATTATGCATTTGTCAAAACCCATAGAACTTTACAACACAAAGAGTAAACCTTAAGATACATGGATTTTTAAAAACCATTTAGTAGTTGGGGGATCCCAGGATGGAATATAAAATGTGAAAAAAGGATTTACTGTATTACAAATGCATGAAACAACCTCACTGATGGGGTTGGAAGGAAAAGGTGCTAATTTAAGTAACTAGGGGAGTTAGTGCAATCTGTAAGATTAAAGGCAAAACAACTGTACATAGCCCTGTACTTAACTAGATAAAGTCATTTCTCATCGGTGTATGAAACCACTACATATGTATACTAGATTTAAACAATTAAGTAAATGGTTGGCAGATGGTGTAAGGTTTCTTGACATTGGAATAGAAGGTTACAGACAAACAAAAAGTGGCTAGAATAATCCATGTAATAATGGATTCAAGTTGGAAACATCACTGTGAACTTATGTTCTATATATTGGGTTAGCCAAAAAGTTCGTTCAGGTTTTTCCATAACACGAAAAACCCAAACGAACTTTTTGGCCCACCCAATTATATATGTATATACATATGTAGTTACACATATGAATAGTTATAAATATACGTATACACACAGTTACTGTGCACGTACATTTTTCCTTAATCTATCAGTTAAGAAAGCCTAGAAGCAATGAAAATCTAGTAACAAATGTCACACCTAGAACCCATATCTTGGTTTCTAATACCACTCTCCAATAAAACAAGCCAGGGGTTCTTTCAAAAATGGCTGATTCTATGAAGGAGCAGGAAATATAAAAGATGAACCTGGAGCATCTTAGATGGCCAGAAAGTAAGGAAGTGCTCATCTCTCTCTCTTTCTCACTCTCTCTCTCTCTCTCTCTCTCTCTCTCTCACACACACACACACACACACACACACACACACACACATACATTGATGGAAGCATGTCAAAGTGTCAAAGTGACAGGAGTGAACCAAAAGAGATTCCAATGATCAAAGCTGGAGCAATTTGAACAAATAAATACTATAGTATTGAATTAGAAACCAAAATATAATTATCCATGAATCCACACTAATATAAAAAAGTGAATAAATACATTGGGAGAATAGATAAATTTCTTATGCAGAATAATTAAAAATAAATTTTGTAGATACTTTGACTTCAAGGACGTGCAACACAACTCCTCACTTCTCAAGTGTGGTCTATACATAGTGACTTCCTTGCAAAGAATACAGTATTAAAATGGCAGGTGAGAGGAAAAATAACTTTACAGTGGAGAAACCTGAAAAACACTACCTCAGCCAGGTAATCAAGGCTGATATAAATAGTCATGTCATGTTGATAGAATGTACCCTTGATATGACAGGATGAGAATGGTACTTTATCTCTATGGTCTTCCACCCCAAAACCCATTACCCCAGCATAATCATGAGATAATAATTAGACAAATCCCACTTGACAGACACTGTACAAAACACTTGACTAGTTCTCCTCAAAAATGGGAAGACCATCAAAACAAGGAAAATCTGAGAATGTGTCATGGTCAAGAGGATCCTAAGTAGACATGACATCAAAATGTAGCATCCTGTATGGGATCATGGAACAGTAGTAGGTCATTAGGCAAAAACAATGGAAATCTGAAAAAAAGGCTAGACTCAATAACAGTGTACCAATATTGATTAGTTGTGTGACAAATATACCATACTAATATAAGGTGGTAATAATATGTGAAATAGGGTATGGGATATTTGGTAACTCTCTGTGCTATTTTCACAACTTTTTTTTTCACAACTTTTTAAAACAAGCCTAAAGCTATTCTAAATTAAGTATAATTTTAAGTAATTAAAAATCATTCAATGTAATTCATTGTAGTAACACAACAGAGGGGAAATATCATATGATCATCTCAAAAATAAAAAGCATTTGATAAAATACAAAACCTATTCCTCATAAATCTCATGGGAACTGGGAACTTACCAAAATTCTTTAATGAGATAAAGAGTATTTACAAAATAAGTCAATTGCAAAATCATTGATAATGGAGCTATTGAAAGTTTTCTCCTGAAATTGAGAATAAAACAAATCTTCTATCGCGATTTCTATTCAACACTATACTGGATGTTTTAGTGTAGTAAGTCATGGAAAAGGAATAAAACGTGTATAAGGATTAGAAGTGGAAAGGTATATGTAGACATCATTATTTACAGACAAAAAAATGGTGTTTATGTGTATGTGTGTGTTAATATATATCTCTATCTATCTATATATCTATATCCCCAAATGACTTGAAGTAAACAAAATTAGAAAGTTAATTTAGCAAAGTTGCTGTATTAATAAGCAAATAAGTGTAATGAAATGTGTTTATGCAAAACAACAAACATAAAAAAATAAAGATTTTTAAATATAACATTTTCAGGAACATCAAAAATATCAATTACATAAGAAAAGATCAAATATATCATTACAAAACATTATTGAAAGGAAGTAAGTAGTACCGTGCAAATGAAGAGATGTATTCAGATTGGCAGGTTTGATTTATATAGATGTTAATTCTCCCCCAAATTCATTTTAAATATTCAGTGGAGTAGCATTCCAAATCCAAATCCCATTAGGTGTTTTGTAAATTGTCAGTCTGATTTCAAGAATTACATATAATGCAAAGAGCCAAGAAGAGTCAAGTTTGAGCCATAAAAAGAAACAAAATTGAATTATTTTAGTGAGGTGGATGGACATAGAGTCTGTCATACAGAGTGAAGTAAGTCAGAAAGAGAAAAATAAATACTGTATGCTAACACATATATATGGAATCTTAAAAAAAATGGTTCTGAAGAACCTATGGGCAGGACAGGAATAAAGACGCAAACATACAGAACAGACTTAAGGACATGGGGAGGAGGAAGGGTAAGCTAGGACGAAATGAAAGAGTGGCATGGACATATATACGCTACTAAATGTAAAATAGCTAGTGGGAAGCAGCTGCATAGCACAGGGAGATCAGCTCGGTGCTTTGTGACCACCTAGAAGGGTGGTGTAGGGAGGATGGGAGGGAAACGCAAGAGGGAGGAGATATGGGGATATATGTATATGTATAGCTGATTCACTTTGTTATAAAGCAGAAACTAACACACCATTTTAAAGCAAATATACTCCAATAAAGATATATTTTTAAAAAAAGGAACATGTTAGTTTTTGTCTAAATGTCAACAACGTGAAAAAAAACTTCATAACTTACATGACAAAATTTCAAAGCATTTCATAAGGTTACAGTAGTTAAGACTGCGTGTACTGACAAAAGATAGAAAACTAGCCTAATGGGAAAAAATAGAGACTTCACAAACAGATCAAATGTTATATGGTTACTTGATCTATAATAAAGGTGTCGCTGTTGCATATGAGGAAAAATAACTTTACAGTGGAGAAACCTGACAAACACTACCTCAGCCAGATAATCAAGACTAATATAAATAGTCATGTCATATTGATAGAATGTACCCTTGATATGACAGGATGAGAATGGTACTTTATGGTCTTCCTTCCCAAAACCCATAACCCCAGCGTAATTATGAGATGATAATTAGACAAATCCCTCTTGAGAGACACTCTACAAAACAAATAACTTTTGTTTTGAGTCCGTTTTCCAACCATGCTGAAAAATAATTTCTAGGTGTAATGTAGACACATATGAAAAGCAAAACAATAAAGATTGTTGAACATAACGTAGGAGAGTAGTATAATGATTTGGTGAATGCAAAAAATTAAAATTGAATAACAGCAGCACTAACCATAAAGGAAAAATTGATGAGTTGGTTTGCATCAAAATGAAAACTTCTGTTTATCAAAGTGTATATTCAATGAAAGACAATTATAGTAAACTTATACATGTCAAAAAGTGAGAAAGAAGACATTTAAACAGGTCCATCACAAAGGAGGATATCCAAATGGCTAATAAGCATGTGAAAAGGTACTCAAGGTCATTAGCCATGAGAGAAAAGAACATTCAAACAATAAACAATCACCAAGATATATAAAAATTTAAAAATCTTCCTATATGTCTATTTAGAATACTCTTAGACTGTGTTCACAAACATAATCCCAGGTACAAGAAAAATTCATATATCTATGCCTTAAAAACATACACATGAATGCTTACAGTAGCACCATTTCTAACAGCAACAACATTGAAAACCAAGCGTCCATCTCGAGTTGAAAGCATAAGTAAACCTCGGAATATGCACACCTTGAAACAACAGCTAGATCTTGGGGAAATAAAAATAGAGAGGCTAACACAGTAGAGGAGGGAGAGCCTCAACAGGGGCTCTCTCACATATAGAATGACCACATTTGTTGGAGCTGGACCAAGAAGCACAATGCTGCTTTACTAAAATCTGGACTGCACAGGGCTAGATAATAAATACCTACACAGTGTGGAATAATAAGCTACAAAGCTAAGCTAAAAAATTCTTTAGCACAGGAATAACTCATCCACAGTTTTCAGAGCTGGGTTGAAAAAAGAGTCTGCAGAAGCAATAGGTATGAAGTACAAGTAGAATGAGAACTAACAGAAATGAAAATTAATCTGGACCCTCACCCTCTTCAGTGATTACAGAGAGCTATAATTCCAAATAGATCTATGGACTAATAGAGACTAGCATCTAAGGTGTTTAGGTTAGCTCTTTGAGGAAACATGGATATTATTATGGTTAATTCTTCTCCATGAGTGACTCATATTGATGATATGATATGAGAAAAAACTTCAGTTTGTACCTGAGCTTTGCTTTGATTAAATTTGAAAAATCTTATCATTCACTAGTATTATTTCTATGGTGCATTGTTTGGTTAGATCTAAATTCATATATAGACAAATTTACTTGTTAGATTATTTTGAGTTTGCTAAGGTGTTGTGATATTTGTGCATCATAAATGAACTACTCACAATTGAAGGGCCATGGCAACTGCAGCCAGAGGTTTAAGATTCAGGTATAATAAGTGAGATTGAATAAAATTATAAGCAGCCTGATACCGATATCTAGCTTCTGAATATCATGTGGCTTCATTAGATTTATTTTAAGTGGAAAATCCATGCTATGAGTGATGCCATTATTTTTTCTGCTCTGGCTTCCTGGAAGATACAGCCAAGAGCTTGTTAATAGCAAGATTTTATTTCTGCATAAAGGCTCCTGACAGGTTCTTGAGGCCAAGGTATCTTATTTGCTTCAATTTGAATATGTTAGGTGAATCACTGGTCTATATACAAAGGAATGTGGCCCTGTCTTTTTTTTTTTTTTTTTTAGTAATATCCTTCCTGTATAAATCACAGAGGAACATATGAGAAATGCAAACATGAGATACATAGTTTTCTTCTTTGACTACCGCCCTGATCCTTCCTCATAGACAAAAACAAATGGGGAAGAAGACACTTGAGCTCACTTCCCCTGGGGCATGATTAACTACCCAGTTGTCCTGCACTGAATCTCTCAGATCTCCAGTCCACTTGGGACCCAGAATTTAAGGATGCCATTAGTAAAAATTTACAGGACAAAGAAATTATAGTTGTGGGTGATGCCATGGTTTGAGTGAATGAGGACATCATATCTTGAGGAGATGTGATTGCATAAAAATCATGCTTAATAAAATTACTCTGGGGCCCAGCAGAGGTGACAATCCTGGATTACGAAGTGGGAGTGAGGGTTCTTAGCTTCACTGTAGTAGAAACTCTATTCATGGACTTCAGGTAATAAAGCCCATATGGGAAATTTGTTTCATCCACCTCTTCTACCTCTTTCCAGGTAAACAATGGTTTCTTTTATATTAATCAGATTGTGGTGGTTTATTTTTTTGAAATTATACCTCAACTCTTTTATATTGTGTGTACATTAAATGGATTAGGCTGCCTTTGATAACTGGTAAGTGTGAAACACACTTCTAAACTAGTAAAGACTTACTTCTAGGGCATTTAGCTTTATTCTTTCTGATGATATAAATATCATTATGGGTTCTTTTTCTCCATTAGTGATATATATATATATATATATATATATAAAATGGGATCTTCATCAGAAGAATTTCGCTTTTCACCTGAGTGTGCTTTACTGGAAGTTGCAAAAGGTTTGTGATTCATCAATACCATCTCTATGGTGCAATATTTGCTTGGTTCTAAATGTCCAAGTAGACAAATTCAAGCCTGTTATATTATTTCAGAGTTTTAATGTGTTACACTTGTGGATCGTTTTTGGACTATGACTATTCAAGGATTCTGGGAAGTGTGAATCCATGCGATCCAGATATTTGTTTTCCTGTGGATGTAAAAATCAATAAAATTAGGAGCTTCCTGGTATCCTATTTACTTTTTAGGAATAGTACCCATGAAATACAGTTTTCATTTTTGACTACTGTCCTCTTATACAAAGACTACTGAGAAAGATGACTTTCTGTCCTGCTACACCAGGGATACATGAAAGCTACACAGACTAACTTCACTGAATCTACCCAAACCCTAATCTATTTTGGCACAAGGTTTTTAAGAAACCCAACCCTGGTTAGACTTTTCAGGATCAAATAAATGTATAAGGGAAGTGCCATGGCTTATGTCATTATGTTAATCCCCAGCATAGGAGCCATTCTTGGGAAAGGATGTAGGAGTGTTCTAGGCTATGCAAAACAGAGCTATGGAAGCAGATATGATTAAGAGTAAAACACAAGTAGTCATTGAAAAGTTGTGTAAGGGACTGTGTCATAGAATGAAAACATGAGGTTGGGCAGTGGTTGCCTAATGACCTGGAAGAAAGGGAATCAAAACAGTCATACTACTAAATGGCAAAATGAGAACTGAAACTACATTGTCATAGAAAAGAATTTATTTTTCATTTCAATAAGAAGAATATCAGCCCTATGCTTTTGTATCTCCAGCAAATCAAATAACTGGTAGAAGGTATTAAGGGCTGCTGGAAGGACTAGAAATAGTAAGAATCCATATGCCCTTTTCCCTAGTGCTCTGGAGAGATCCACAAAATTTTCCGGAGGTGCTCTGCACTGTGTTTTCAGTCTACGGCCCTATACATGGGGATGCATACTGGCTGCTACACAAACTGTTGCCTCCAGTTGACTAATGGAACAGGCACAATGAAGGTAAAATAGTAATCCCCATATTAGGGAGTTCCAAGTCCTCAGGAATCCAACTGTACACTTCCTCCAACAACTCAGGCTATTCTATTCTTTGTACCTTGGAAACCTAACATGAGAGACTAATGACAAGATTCCTCGAAACCTTTCTGCAGAAGGTAAACTGAGAGAAGCTAAATGCTGTACTCAGAAGCTGAGTCCTTCATTGTTTTTCAACACAGTTCACTGAGGCATTTTATACGTTTATATATATAAATCCATGTGAAGATCAGAATAGACTTATGGCACTTTTGTTGCCAGGAATTTAAATACAAGTAGGAGAAAAAGTAGGTTGATGATAAGAACAGATAATTTCTCAGATATTGGTGGCTACAATCCAGTTTTGAGAAAATATGTAGAAAGATTAGCCGTAAAGAAACTTAAGACTGCAGCTTAGTTGCCTAGTTATAATTATTTACAAGGGAACACAATATTATCTGGAGACCCCAACAAATAAGAAGGCACACCCTGATGGAAAGTCAATAATTCACTATTGAAAAGTCAAGACATTGGCAAAAATAATGCTGGAACAGACTGAGGAAATGCAAGGGATACAACCTAACCCTGAAGCTTTACCACCTCCTCAAGCGGTTCTTTCCCACTCCAGGAAATCAGACAGAAAGTAATTGGCAAATGGTGCAAACTTATGGACAAAATTGACATAATGAGAGAACCTTAGAAATGGGAATGGAATGAACTTACATTTCTGTTTCTTTTCCCCATTTTAAACTTTTCCAGTCCTTTCTTGTGGATACTGAAGCCATGAATTCTGCAATTTCTACTACCTTTCTTGTTTAACTCAGAAAAATATCCAAGATATGGGTGTTTCTGGATGACCTATCTGTTCTTTCTCCTCTGAAGTTCCCATGCAAACAGGTATTTCCGTAGAAGAATATGCCTTGTCTTCTGATGTGCTTGATAATGCCAAAAAGGGACTTAACCATGTAACAAAGGGATATGATATTCTATATTCTGGATAGAGTGTTGTTGGAGCACCTGGGATGCAAGGTATCTAGGTTGGTAAATAAGTGCTTTCAAAAACAAAAGGGGGGCTTCCCTGGTGGCGCAGTGGTTGAGAGTCCGCCTGCCGATGCAGGGGACACGGGTTCGTGCCCCGGTCCGGGAAGATCCCACATGCCGCGGAGTGGCTAGACCCGTGAGCCATGGCCGCTAAGCCTGTGCGTCCGGAGCCTGTGCTCCGCAACGGGAGAGGCCACAACAGTGAGAGGCCCGCATACCGAAAAAAAAAAGGGGGGGGAGACTATGGGAGAACAGCAGTCTCACCTAGTGCTGAAAACGTACACCTAAATTACAGGAAATCTATATTTATGGGCAGAAAAAAATAGAGAAATTTAATAAAAGGGACGAATCTCATTGTTATAGTTTACAATAAAGAAAAAACATGGCCATGTATAAAACATATTCTCTATCTGTAGCTCAAATACAAGGTATAGAACCAGTAATTAGAGAAATGTGAAAATAGGCATAATAAAGAAAGTATATTTACCTTATAATTCTCCCATATTACCTTAAGAAAGAAAGATTTGACAAGGAGATCAATCTGTTTATAGATTTGTCCATGACCTGAGAGCAATAAATAAGTCATAATTGGTCTGATACCTGTGGTACACATTCTTGCTACTACATTAACTTCTGTGTCTGAGTAAGCTAATTATTTTTATGTAATAGACTTATGTTCAGCTTTCTTTCCTTTACCTTTAGCTAAGGAGTCAATGTTCTTACTTGACTTTACCAATGTAGGCTTTTAATATTTGTGGCAATTGATTCCCCAGAAATTCAGAGATTTATTTACTGTATTCTCTAGGTATTTACAAGAAAAATTAACAAATTGTCTCTGCCTTGATGCTCCAAACTAATTCAATGCTGGTTGATTTATTGATAGCTACTAATATCTTACATGTTAGTAAAGAAGATACTTTAGCTTTACTAAATTTCTTAGTCTCCCAAGACATAATGTCTTCCTGAATATGTTGCAGTATTATCAAACTGAAGTCAAATATTTGAGATATGTATTATTGGCCAACAGACAGAAGATGGTTGCATCCTGAACTCAGCCTAATATACAAATGAAACAATGTTACACACACACACACACACACACACACACCCCTCCACTGATTTTGAGAGTTGGTTGTGGATCCTTGCCTTTTATGAAAAGGCTAAACCTCTCCTGGTATGTTACATGAAATACCAAAATTGTGGTACAGATAAAATCAAGAAGCCTTTCACATTCTTAGAATAGCTGTTGTTTCTCCATGTGTATTAGTTTTTAACTTTGATAAAACCTTCTACATGTTCTGTCATAAGATTTAGGGTGCTTCTAATAGCTTATTCAAAACTTAGGCCCTAATTATAGGCATATTGCTTACTTTTCTGTGTTATTAGATTTTGTTGCTCTGGGAATGCAAAGGTATTTACAAGGCATAATAGCAAAAACTCTCCTGATTGAAAGACTCAGGCTTTAATCTTGGAACACAATTTACTTATAGATACCTCATGATGTTACTATTTTACAAGTTTTTAAGATTCATTTCTCACTGTGTTGCCAGTCTAGCTATGAACAAATCTTATTTTCTAATCCTAATACTACTCTGGGCAAGTGTAGCCTCTTGAACCCAGCTACTATGTTGCCTTATCCTGACAAAACAGGTTGAATATGACTGTCTCACAGTCACTGATGTAGATATTGGACCTTGGTCTGATTCACCTAATATTCCTATTCCCAAAGCTGACTTAATATTGTTCACTGACCCACAAGAGACTATAATAGTATGTTATGTAGTAGTCAACCCTCATGAGATTTTAGATGCTTCTGTTCCCTCAAACATAAAGTTAGTCCAAGTAGCAATGTCTCCTCTTTCATTTATAATTTTATTTGTGTTTCTTTTTTCTTCAGGTAGTCTAGCTAAAGATTTGTCAATGGTGTTTATCTTTTACAAAAAAAACAACTTAAAAATATTTATATTGCTTTTTCTAGTCTCTATTTCCTTTATTTCTGCTCTGATCTTTATTATTTCCTCCCTTCAGCTAACTTGGAGCTTAGTTTTCTCTTTTTCTAGTTTTTTGAATTGTAAAGTTAGGTTATTTGAGATCTTTCTTTTTTTCTTAATGTAGGCATTTATTCCTATAAAATTCCCTCTTAGAACTGCTTTTGCTTCACCTCATAAGTATGTTGTGTTTCCATTTTCATTTGTCTCAAGATATTTTTAATTTTTATTTCTTTTATGACTTTTTATTTCTTTTTGTGACCCATTAGTTGTTCAGGAGTGTGTTGTTTAATTTCCACATATTTGTGAATTTTCCAACATTCCTTCTGTTATTGATTTCTAGTTTCATACCATTGTGGTTGGAAAAGACACATGATAATCTCAATAATCTTGATTTTGTTAAAACATGCATTGTGGCCTAACATATAATATATCCTGGAGAATATTTGTGTACTTAAAAGAATATGTATTCTGAAGCTATTGGATAGAATGTCCTGTATATATTTATTAGGTCTATAGTGGTCTATAGTGTTAAGTCTGATGTTTTCTTATTGACTTTTTGTCTGGATTATCTATCTATTATTGAAAGTGGGTTATTAAAGTCACCTACTATTATTCTATTGTTGCTATTTCACCCTTCACTTCTGTCAAATCTAAGTCAGCTAGGTGCTTTGATGTTGGGTGTTGGGTGCATATATAATCATAACTGTTACATCTTGTTGAATTGGCCCTTTTATCATTGTATAATGACTTATTTGTCTCTTATTACAGTTTTTTTGTCTTAAAGTCAATTTCACCTAACGTAAATATTGCCATTCCTGCTCTCTTTTGTTGTCATTTGCATGAAATACCTTTTTCCTTCTCACTTTCAGCCTATATATGTACATAAATCCGAGCCTCTTGTAAACAGCATATGGTTGGGCCTTGTTATTTTAGAGGACATTCAGTCACTCTATGTCTTTGGAATCATGAGTTTAATTCATTTACATTGAAAGTATCATTGACAGGTAAGGACTTACTATTGTCATTTTGTTAATTGTTTTCTGTCTGATTTGTAGTTCCTTTGTTCCCCTGTTCTCTTGTGGTTTGATAATTCTTTTTGCAGTTATACTGTTTATTTTCTCTCCAACTTTTGTGGATCTACCATAGGTTATTTCTTTTGTGGTTTCCATGAGGCTTACATTGAACTATCTATAGTTATAATGGTCTAATTTAAACTGATAACAACTTCAAATGCATAAAAAGCTCTACAATTTTATTTTCCCCCATATGCTCAACTTTATTTATTGATGTTGGATTTTATTTCTGTTTTTAAATTGTGAATCTATTAAAAAGTTCTTGTGGTTATAGTTATTCTTAATAGTTTTGTCTTTTCATTTTTATACTATGTAGCAGGATGAAACTAATTTATACGCTATTAAAACTATTAACACTATTCTGTGTTTGTCTATATATTTACTTTTACAAGTGAGATTTGTACTTTCATACACTTTTGTGTTCCTGTTTAGTGTTTATTCATTTCAACTTGAAGAGCACCCTTAAACTTTTCTTGTAAGGTAGGTGACAAACTCCCTCAATTTTTTATTTAACTGGGAAAGTCTTAATATCACCTCTATTTTTAAAGGGCAGTCTTACCAGTTTAATATTCTTGATTGGCAAAGTGTTTTTTCCTTTCAGTATTTTGAATATATTATTTCCTTCTCTCCTGGCCTACAAGGTTTCTGCAGATAAATCCACTTATAGTCGTATGTGAATTCCTTTGTGTGTGATAAGTCACTTATCTTTTGCTGATTTCATGGATATCTCTTTGCCTTTGCCAATTTAATTATAATGTGCCTTGGTGTAGACCTCATTGGGTTCAAGCTATTTTGTGACTCTTAAGCTTCATGAAATCCATTTCTCTCCACAAATTTGGTAATTTGTCAGCCATTTTTTTAAAAATAGAATTTTTGTCTCTTTCTCTTTCTCTTCTCCTTCGGGAATTCCCATAATGCAAATGTTGTTCCATGTGATGGTGTTCCATACTCCTGTAGGCTTTCTTTTATAAAAAATTCTTTTCTCTTTTTGTCCCTCTGACTGAATAATTTTAAATGACTTGTCTTCAAGTTCACTAATTCTTTCTCCTGTTTGATCAAGTGCACTGCTGAAGCTCTCTATTGAAATTTGTAGTGCAATGATTGTATTCTTTAGCTCTAGAATTTCTGTTTGATTTTTTCTTGTTTCTATTTATTTATTGAACTTCACATTTTGTCCATGTATTATTTTTCTGATTTCATTCAATTGTTTATATGTGTTCTCTTTTAGTTCTCTGAGCTCCTTTAAAACAATTATTTTAAGTTCTTTATCAGGTTGTTGGTAGATCTCTATTTCTTTAGGGTTAGTTGTTGTGGCTGTATTAGTTTCTTTTATACAAACTCATTAAAGCAACTCATTAAATCTTGGCTTCAGAAGAAAGTAATTCACCAGTCAGCTCAGCCTGGGATTATGGGAAGGCCAGTTCTTGGCACCCATAGACAGGAGAGACAAACTACCAATACTCTGATGTTGAGTGAGGACACTTGCTGGGATCTGTCATAGGGAGAGGTGTGAGTTGGGCCTTATAGTTGGACAGGGTTGTACCTGTGTTCTCTGGCTGGGTGGGATTGGTGGGAGACCCCTTGTTCTAACAATGCTGGTAGCAAGGGTCCTGGTTGGACAAGGCAATGTTGCTGTTAGGAGCACAAGGCTTCTGTAAAGATCTGCAGTATAAGTTACTGTGAACCCATAACCCTTTTCCTTGTTCCTAGCTGTCCCAGGTGGTATACCAATGCCAGTTCCCTCAGTGTTCCATGTGAGCTGAGAGATAAGTGGGCCTCTCAGACAACGCCCTGAAACCCTGGGGAAGTTGGATGTATGTCTTAGTTTCTCTTTCCCCAACTGGATAAATCATGGGCCAAAGAGATCCTTCTCAGTGTGTTGCTGTTCCAGCTCTGGGAAGGGGTGACATGTAAAAAGTGAAATGTTTATTCTAACCCTTTTTGATGTAGTTTTCTTGTTTTTTCATGCTCCACCAGTGTACTATATATAGCCTTACCCCTGAGGTGTCAGACACTCAGGACAGCATTTTCATCTGTGTACAGTTGCTAAATTGTTTTTCTGTGAAGGAACTAGGGACAGGGATGCCTATTTACCATCTTGCCAATGTTACCTTAGACTAGCCTTTAGTCTTAAAATGAATATCTATGCTGATAATAAATATCTTTATGGTCTGTTAGGCCACCAGCCAACTTTGGAGGAATGGAGGTTTTCAAACGTTGGTAGAAACTAAAATATTACATGGGAAGTGAATCACCAATGTATTAGAGTCATTGAAAATTCTCTAACAGAATTATATTATTGATTGTAAAATTCATACTCTGGAAAAAAAATTATCTAAGAAAAGAATTTTCAGACCAAGTTGTGAAAAGAGTTACTGAGTTTTGGACTGGAAAAATTAAATGCCCATTATTTCTACCCAGAAACTCCTATTCATAATTTCAGAAATATCTAACTCTATAATAATTAGAAAATTATAAATCAAGGGTAAATAAGAATAACACCATAGGAAAATGGGAATTACATGATGGGAATTTTTCTTTACAATATTTCCATTGTATGCTTGGGTGGCTTTTCCATGCCACTGACAGACTCATTCAAACAGAAGGAATATACTGAATATTTTGGAATATTGCAACACTTATAATTCAGTAAATAATACAAAGATGTGTTGTTTGAAAAAATTATTTACAGGTAACACCTAAGATAAGTCAAGGAAGCCATCTAAAGCCAATGTTTCCTGGAATATGGTGGCAAATGGACTTGATCAAGATTAGACCTTTAGAAGGTATCAAATATTTTTAGTAATGTTGAGTATGATGTTTAGACGGCCAGACATGTTTCCATAGGCTAAAACTGATGCTCGAGCAGTGAAAAACACCTTTCTAAATTATATCATCTCAACTTTTGGAATTCCTAAATATCTAGAATCCAATAGAGAAAGTAATTATATATTTTGTAATTTAGGAGCTTTGTAACATCTTACAAGTACTCAAATTTTGCCTACTTTTTATCATTTCCAGTTCCTGGACAAGTGGAATTAATGAACCATATCCTAAAATTTATTTGGCTAAATTACATCAAACCACTCACTTGCGGTGGCTCAAAGCCTTACCATTGGTTTCATTAAAATTAGGTTAACTCCTTCTAGTAAGCAAATTTCAAATTTCAATTAGAAGATATTTGAATTTAGGATTTAAGCCTAACCCATTATCTGATGCAATAAAAAATAGTCATGATCAAATATAATACTTAAAGAGTTTGCAGGCTTCCCTGGACTTATTTTGCCAGATGCTGGAAAAATTTCCCTGAGGAGGTATGCCATCAATATTGAACAGGAGACCTGGTATATATCAAATTGTTCCAATATCAGACTGATGGTCATCACACCAGATAGAATCCTACCAGGTTTGTTGATAATTCACATCAAGGTTTGTTGATAATTCACATCAAGGTGAAGAAGAAGCCCAAGTAGATGCATGCTTCTCTTGTGAGACCAACACCTATGATTGAGTGGGCCACAATTTCCATTAAGAACCTTAAGGTTAAATTCTCTAGATAGTAATTTAAAATAATATGCAGGCTGAAGAAAAAGTTTGTCTAGTGGACAGACAGTAGGAGACATAGATTGTTGTGTTACTCCTTAATTACCTTGACCACTATAATTTTGATACTTATTCTATTTTATATCAGTTGAACATGAAGCTTATAGTATTAGACCTTCTTCCTTTAAAAGTGAGTATATTAACCTCAGGGAATTTTGAATTGATTACAAATGTTCTGAATATGGAGTGAGGACTCAAGAAATACATATTTTGCCATAATACTTCATATCCTTCAATTGGATAGTTTAAATTTAGAAGAATGAAACCCACAGACTATCTATTGATCTATTTACCCAAATAAAACAATCTTAAATATCACCCTTTGTGTTATTGAATATACTAATGGGAAGAAATTTTTAACCAGTCGAACTAAATACAAGTATATTCAAATTGAAAGTCCTTGAACAATAACACAAAACTCCAGCTGCTCTCTACATTATATAGCCATTGGAGCCCAGTTTGACAAAACTGGAATGAATGTACAATGAGGAAGACATATCCCAGCCCAAATTATATAGCATATTTCCTTTAAAAGTCCCAAAATATAGTGTCCCATTAAAAATAAGCCTACCTTATTTAGAACTTAGCAATCTCCAGTCTCCATACTTAAGGTTTTTAGGGTCATTAAATGGACTATTGCTTTTAATATTACTACTTCTAATTTGAGTCAATTCAACTCAATTCTACTTGTATGCAATAGGCTTTATGACTATGAAAAGTTTTTACATGAATATTAAAATGTGTCATGATCAAACTAAAAGAGATTTACTAACTACCATATTTATAGGTAAGTAGAAGCTGGGACAACAATTGCAAACTCTATTGACACAGAAATATGGACAAACATACTTAGTGCCTTGGGACAATTGCAGAAAGATGTAATTCAGATGCAAACAGGGTGGAATCAAAACCTAATACAGAATACAACTATAGAGAAAAGTGAAAATGGAATTGAGAAATAATTTGGAATTGGACACCTGGGAATGAAACCCTGCTGCAAAAAAAAATGTACCTAAATATTTTTCACAAGCCTTCACTCATATAACTGAACAATTAGTTATTCAACAATTGCAATATACACTTACTAGTACTGAAATACAAGATTGCACATACTTAGAACAACAGTTAGATTTGGGCGTGTTATTATATATGGAGAGATTAAATAATGTTGTAAAAAGATTAATCATAGAGGAGCTGAAACTTGGCAATCGCAGACTGAAACTTCTGAAAACAAAACTACTAAAACTAACTTCACTAAAAAACATAAGTTTTCTCCTATACATATGTGAAACTAATATATTAGATGGGTGCCAGTCCTTCAAGGAGATATATTTGAATTGAGACAATGGAACCTTAAAAAAAACGTATGTGTCTAAATCAATCTATGTGCTTATAAGTAAAGAAAAATTGTTCATCTATTAAGCTTTGTTTAATGATTTATAATTCCTAATAGTGTTGCACCTTTGGGTTCTATCCTTCGCTCTTTTTCTCTCTTTACATATTACAGTAAGATACACTGCTAAGAGTTACACCTTCTCATTAAGTAACAAATGACAGCCTTACTCATAAATTCATTCCAAATAGATCACTGGACTAGAGAAGTTTCACCCTAAATCACTTAGACTTATTCATTTAGTCAGCCTGAATATTGATATGGGGTGTTCTTATTGATTGACTGATCTACTTGATGTAATCTTATGACAAAATATTTGCTTATTATTTGAATTTTACATGATTAACAGTTAAGAAAAATTTTGTTAACTGGCATATAGATCAATGTTCAATACTCATCTAGGTCTCTATGATGACCAATATTTATATAATATTGAATGGGATCCTAATAGTGTCTTGCTGCTTTAGGACCATTGAATAACTTTTAATAAATGACAATTCTGCCAACATAGATTAAAATGTGAAATTCAGTAATTTTCTGTTTCTATTAACCCTAAAATTGATTATATTAATGAGGAAACCCATATATAAATTTCAGTGCCTGAATATCATGTTAATGCATTATTTTCAGTATAATGATGTATGTGCTATGAATGATGGAGGCTGCCTGGAAATGAATACTATTTCCGGTAACCTTACACTTGATTTGTAAACTCCAAGTTTCAAGTGGCTTCAGGTGTGTCATTTTAGGAGAGTTCATATGCAATAGACAATGCCAAATGTTACCAGTATGGCATCTTTTGATATATAGATAAAGGATGATAATTGGGATGCTCTTGTGTTTTCCTGACACGTTCTGAGTGGTTCTCCAAAGAAACTTGTGTTCTGTGTCATTCTTGTGTAGCGTTGTCAATAGTCTACAACCTCTATACTAGGTCATTTTCTGAGTATTTATCATATTGCTCCATTAAGGAAAAACTTTCAAGAGCCATGTTCCATGAAAGACTTAGTTCTATATTTTGATACTTGTCCTACTCCTGTACACTTAAATAATGAGTACAGAGGAAGAGCATGGTTTGACCTGCAGCCTTGGAGAATTAATGTGAGTCAGGTACCTACCACTGAATATGTCAATATGCCAGTCCAAATTGGTGCCATAATTGGCTGGTACATATATTCAGGTCCAAATATGTATATGTGTATGAAAAGCCAGGGCTTCAGTCAATGATGGGAACTTACAGTCTTGAAGTGAGATGATGACCTGGAAATCATGATCAATAGAATTAAAATGAAGGTAAACCTAGGTGACAATACAAGGAAATATATATGGAATCATTATTTCCTTTATAGACATTTTGTTTGGTGCTTGAGAAAATGAAACCTTAAAAGAAACTTATGTAAACCAATCCTGTCTATCTACTAAAAAGTAAAAAGAAATACTCATCCTATAAACTTTGTTTCAGAGATTTATAATTTTTAATAGTAAGGTACATTCAGGGATTAGTCCACTGTTTTTTTCTCAATGTGTCTTTGAGTAAGACATTGAACCAAGGAATGCAACACTGCATTGATGATAGATGTCTAGGTTCCTTTAGTCATAGTTATATTCCAAATAGAAAATTGACTGGAGAAGATGCACTCCTAAGCATAATAGATTTAAGCAGAAGGTAAACTGAATAGGAATATGGAATTTCCTTTTGAAACAGTGACTGACTTACTTGATGTAAATTTCTAAGTTTCATTTGAACATGAAATTAGTAATATTGAAGTTGAGAAATTTTGATTCACTGGTCCCCAGTACAATGTTTAATCTACTTCAACAAACAAGATGAGAACAATATTTTTATAATTTTACAGGATTCTAAAAGTAGCTTTGTGCTACTTTAAAGTACTAAAGAATCTCCCATAGCTGAAGGAAAATGCCATTAAAGAGATTTGAGATACAGTAGTTGGACTGTTAAAGAACTAAAATTTTAAGCTTAAAATGTAGTACTTACACTAAGAAACACACAAAATTACAGATCTTAATATGGACCGAGCGTATATAATATAATAAACAATTTTCTATAAATCAGCAGTCCCCAAACTTCTTGACACTAGGGACCAGTTTCGTGGAAGACAATTTTTCCACAGACCGTGGGGGAGGGGTGGGATGGTTTGGGGATAATTCAAGCTCATTACATTTATTGTGCACTTTATTTCTATTATTATTACATTGTAATGTATAATGAAATAGTTATACAACTCACCATAAAACAGAATCAGTGGGAACCCTGAGCTTGTTTTCCTGCAACTAGATTGTCCCAGCTGTGGGTGATGGGAGACAGTGACACCCGAAGTGTGTTGTTTATGTCCAGTCTACTCCATAATCTCGTTTTGGTTGCTGTCACTGCAGAAAACCCTGCTGCACAAAGACAGGATGTTGGAAATGGAAGCAGGCTTTTCAGTGCTTTTGTGGCAATGTCAGGATATTACGTCTTGACTTTAATCCAGAACATATGGAGATTTGAAGTTGTCTCAAACATACTTTTAAGGCCACTGTAATTTGCGATCTCAAGCAGTTGATCCTCTTCTAGCACGGACAGTCAATTCACCTGGTTTATTCACAAATGAGTCACAGATCCATTCCTTCCCAGTTTAGGGGTCTTTTGTGGTTCAGAAGTAATGCTCAAACTCTTTTGAAAGCTGAGATAGGTGATCATGCACCAGCTGGGAGGAAGAAGTCCCTGGCTAAGTGTCTTTCAAAATCTCTGCTAATGTTTGAAACATGTCAAAAAGCCATGTTCATTTGTTGCCCCCATAACTCCAGTTTGGCTTTGAATGCAGCCACTTTATCTGCTGACTTGAGCACAGTTGCCATTCTCCCCTGAAGTGACAGATTGAGTTCGTTGAGCAGATTGAATATGTCACACAAGTAAGCAAGTTTTGTGACCCATTCTGTGTCACTGAAGTGTGCTGCCAGTGGTGACAGTTTTTTAAAAGAAATCCCTGGAGTGGCTCTCATAGCTCAAAAACTCAGGCCAATGATCTACCTTTAGAAAGCCATGTCACTTCTGTGTATAGGAGAAGACATATGTGCTCTGCATCCATCTCCTCCCAGAGCTGCACGAACAGACGTGACTTAAGGGTATGTACTTTAATATGGTTGATAATTGTAATCACATCCTGTAAAACGCTAATAAGTTCAGGTGACATTTTCCAGCTAGCCAGCATTTCTCTATGGATGACACAGTGTGTAGACTCACATTCAGAAGTGACCTCTTTGACCCGAGCAGTGAAACCACAAAGCTGTCCAGTCATGGCAGCCGCTCCATCCATGCATATACCAACACAAAATGACCAGTTCAGTTTTCCTGATATGTAATCATTCAAAGACTTGGATAGTTCTGCAGCTGTGGTGTTGGTTGGCAACAAAAGTGCACATAACATCCTCATGCACATCCTCCTGGAAAATATATTGCACAAAAACAAGCATTGTTGCCTTGTGGTCAACATTGGTAGACTCCTCAACCTGGATTGCGTACCACGGTGACTCACTGATCCTCTCTAAAAATTGTTCCTCAGTATCCTCTGCTATTTCATCAATTTGTCTATTCATGATGCTAGCTGAAAAAGGAACATGTGCCACCTTTTGAACTGCAGCCTCTCCTAAAAGTTCACAACCAACGTCCTTAGAAGCAGGCAAGGTCAACTCTTCACCAATAGTAAAGGGCTTCTTAGCGTTAGCAATGCTGTTAGCCACTAAGAATGATGCTCTCAGTGCAGACACATTTGATGAAGTTGTGGCCTTCAATAATTACTTCTGTTCTTCGTGTCCATGTTTTGTTCTTTTGAAAAACTCCAAAGTCTTGTCTTTTAATTCAGGGTGATTAGTCTCCATGTGGTGAAGCAGTTTTGAAGGTTTCAAGGCTTTGTTGGATAGTCAGTTGCCACATATAATACAAAGTGGGCTTGGAGAATGTGAATCACCTGTTGCAATGAACCCATAATTTAAGTAGGACTCTTGGTATTTTCTTTTAAATACAGCTTTTTTTATTTGGCAGTATTGGAGTCTTCTGCTGTCTCATCATTTGGTCTTTCCCAATTTTCAAAGAAGCTCTCCAGCAAAGTTTGTTTTTTATTCATTTTGGCTAGGGTTAGCTTGTGGGCTTACCAAAACTGTGACTGAGAAAAGTGCGCAGTATGGGAAAGAGTTGTGGATGGAAGTAGTAAATAAAATAGTGGGCAGGCCACGCACAGACTCAAACGATTGTTGAATTCTGACTTAAAGCCTGCCACCAGATGCAGCTGTACAATTGAAGTACATCAACTCACTTGCCACTATAAATCTGCCACCAGATGCAGCTTAATTGTCACTTGCCACTCACAGATAGGGTTTTGATATGAGTCTGCAAGCAATTGATTTATTATGGTCTCTGTGTAATCAAACCTCTCTGCTAATGATAATCTGTATTTTCAACCACTCCCCAGCTCTAGCATCACCACCTCAGCTCCACCTCAGATCATCAGGCATCAGATTCTCATAAGGAGCATGCAACCTAGATCCGTGGCATGTGCAGTTCACAGTAGGGCTCACACGCCTATGAGAATCTAATGCTGCCACTGATATGAAAGGAGGAGGAGCTCAAGTGGTAGTGTGAGCAATGGGGAGTGGCTGTAAATAGAGATGAAGCTTAGCTCACTCACTGGCCACTCACCTCCTGCTGTGTGGCCTGGTTCCTAACAGGCCAAGGACTGGTACCAGCCTGTGGCCTGGGGGTTGGGGACCCCCTGCTATAAATGATGCCAGAAGATTCTCATTTACAATTGACTATGCTAGTGTCACTGAATGAGAAGTATTTTTTCTCAATGAGTGACCAACTAACTTTAAAGAATTATTAAGGGCAAATCCAATATTTTTGATGAGATATTTACTGATCTGTGGTTGCCAGGTGATGATGTGATTTTTTTAACTAAATATATAAGAAGAAATATTTACATTGATTATGAAATTCATTTCTTCTGTACCTATAAAGTGGGTAAGATATTGAAGAAAACACACAATATAACAATGGCTTATTAACCATGTTCAAAAAGGCTAAAATTCATGTTCAAGCATCACTAAAAAATCAAAATGACAACTGTACTGTTATTTTATTTGTAATCCAAAGACTCATGTGGCTTCAAAAATAGAACTTGAGGAAGTTCTTATGCAAAGAGAAAAATACAGAGATAACAATATAGATCAGTGTTTAATAAAATAAAATTGATCAGTGAAATGACCTTATGTTTCCTAAACACTAAAGGTGGAAAAAAGGAAAACTAATTCACAAACATTCTAATTCTACAGGAAAAAATGAAAGGTAAACAAAACTATAATAACATTCAAAAATATATAATGATAATTAAAAAACAGAAATATTTAGGATGTTTAAATGAACATATACAATTACATCAATCTTAAAATTGAGAAAGTAAAAAAGGAAAGAACAAAAAATATTGTATATAATAAAAAATAACACTAAAAATATTTCTTCTAAATATCAAAAAATATTATGGAAATAATATTCAGCATAATGTATTAATTTTAAAATATTTTGTGGTACGCATGTTGAAGAAAGAGGAAAATGATACATGAAAATAGCAGAAAGGATTAGAAAAGAAAAATTATATTATCGTCAAGAGAGATGATGGTCTAAAAATCATGCTCAACAGGATTGTGCTGAAGCACAAGGGAATTGGTCATCCAGGGGCAGGAGGATGCAATCTTCCTGTCCCTTCCAGAGCCCTTGGATGTGGGTGTGGATGCACCCTATCCTTCTAGGAAAGCATGTGAGACTCTACCTTGTCTAGGGGCTTCCATGTGGAAAAGGCATGGTCCTGTCTTTGGCTTTCTTTCCTGATTCCTAGTTCCACAACCCGCCCGGAGGGCTTAGGCGGGGCCTTCTTAGCCCTTTCTCTTCAAATCGTGTCTTTCAGTCAGACTTTCTGGCAAGGGCCTCGCCACAGCCTGAATGTTTCGAGGTGAGTGGCTCTCTTTGGTCCTTGACACAGGCCCCAAAGGACATTGGATTATGTGGGATGCCCAACTAAAAGCAGTCAAGAGAGAGGAGTCCTTTCAGGAACCTCAGTCGTCCCAAAGGGGGATTTCTGCTGTGGCACCACAACTAAGGGCTACGATCTTAGGAAATGAAAAACCTTTCATTAGACCTGAATTCTAATCAGATTGCACATGGAAGAAATGTTTCCTTCCCTGGGCCCCTGAGGAGCACACCTCAAAGCAGAGTACTCTGATCAACTGAGGGGACAGTCATTTGTGGTGTATATTTTGCAGTCTCCAAAGAACCATCGGTAGAGAAGAATCATGCCCCAAGACAGGGGATGGTGAGAGGCAGGCAAGAACCCATCCACCAGGTCTTGGCATGTAGATGCTGCTGGCTATTGAGAGAGCTGAAGGGCGGCCCCTGGGTTTAATGGGACTTGGGCTGGTAACTTTCAGGGATGGTGGGGTCTCGGTGAGGTTCATTGTTCCTGATACTCTCTCTGGTGGATTTCGCTTCAACAACTAGCAGCCATTGCATCTCCTGTGGAGTTCTTCCAGTAGGGGAGACACTGCCGTCAAAGACAGCACCTTCAAGAGGAGAAACCCCTTTTGAGTGTGCCTACCTAGTAGGGTTGTTGAGAGCCCTTCTGAGCCCTGGTATCATCTCCATTGTGAGGCCCTGTTGCCCGAAGTGGAGGGGGACCCAATGATGTGGGCCAAGGAGGGAGTAGTTGCACTGCTGTTCTTTGGGGGCCTTCGATGGTCCATAAAACGGGCTGCTGCACCAAAAGATGATGGCTCTTATTCCCAGCCTGAACGTTCACATGCAGGGCTTTGCTAGGTTGACTAGTGCTCAGCCCATGGGCCCATCTCCAAATAATTGCTTCTTCAAGCATCCATTCCATGGGAATTCATGGCCTCGTTTTCTGTGTTTTGGCAGGCAAGTGGCCAAGCCGAATGTCCCATTGACCGCCCCATGCTTGCATGGACCAGAATCGAGCCCAAAGGAACGTCTCTGTTCCCCAGCACACGTCCAGAGAGTTTTGGTGGCCAAGAAGCCATGGCAACAGGCCTTCTGATGGGAGGTGAGCAACTGATGCTCTGCCTTCTCTCAGCAGTCTTTTAGATATTCGTCATTTCTTCATTCCTTGACACATTATTTATGTACGCATTCATACACAGATCCACATGTCCACTGGTTCATTTATGTTTCTTAGTATATATAGAGGAAGAGAGGGAGAAAAATAAGGAGCTAGGGAGGTAGGGACCTAGAAAGGTACGTAGGTGGGTTAGTAGATAGGTAGGTAGGTAGGTGTTAGGTATGCGTTTCAGATAGATACTTATGTCAATGCATATAGGTACATTTGGTCACTCTTTGTGTTTATGCATGTATCCCTGTTGGTATGTCTTGTAGTATCATCCGATGCATGAAGATGTACATGCAACTACACCCAATGCCTAACGCTATGGACTAGTAGTTGACACAAATGTCCTACTCCTCTCTAAGCAGACAACGTCCCCAGGAGAAGGAAGATATGAGTTTGGACTGCTGCCTATGGTGAAATCAATGTCAGCCTTGGTCCAACACCTGGAAGAGATAGAAAGTCACGTCTTTTTGAGCATCCTCATTTCCAGAAAGCATCTGAGGTAAGACTACTCAAGTGCCAGGGCACGGAGGTGTGGGGATTGCCTTGGTCGGGTCAATGATGAGAACTCATATGGTCCTGAAGAGACATTATGACCTAACAATCATGTTCAATAGGATTACGCTGAGGCCCAGTGGAGGTGGCCATCCAGGGGCAGGAGTTTGTGAATCCTCCTGTCCCTTCCAGAGCCCTGAGGTGTGGGTGTGGAGGCCCCTATCCCTCAAGGAAGCCCTTGAGACTCTACCATGTCAAGGGTCTTCCATGTGGCGAAGACATGGTCCTGTCTTTGGCTTTATTTCCTGATGCCTGGTTCCACAGCCCAACCAAAGGCCATAGTCGGGGCCTTTCCTTAGCTCTTTCTCTTCAAATTATGTCTTTCAGTCAGACGTTCTGGCAAGTATCTCACCATGGTCTGAATGATTCGAGGAAAGTGGCTCTCTTTGATTTTTGACAGAGGCCCCAGTGGACATTGGACAGTTGGGGAGGCCCGGACAGTTGGGGAGGCCCATCTCAAAGCTGTCAAGAGGGGGGAAATCCTTTCAGGAACCTCAGTCTTTGCAAAGGGAAGATTTCTGCTGTGGCACCACATCTAAGGACTAGCTTCTCAGCCACTTAAAAGCCTTTCATTAGAACTGAGTTCTAGTCAGGTTGCACATGGAGGCAACGTTTCCTTCCCTGAGCCCCTGGGGAACATCCAGACGTACGTAGGTAAATAGGCAATAGGCATGCGTGTCAGCTAGATGTTTATGTTAATGTGTACGGGTACATTTAGTCACATTTTTTGTTCGTGGAAGTGTTCCTAGATGTACAAGACATGTGTTGGTATGTCTTGTATCATCATTCGATGCATGAAGGTGTACACGCATGACCCCCAATGCCTAAGGGTTGGACTAGGAGGTGACACAGCTGTCCTACTCCTCTCTAGCCAGATAACATCCCCAGGGGAAGAAAGATCTGAGTTAGGCCTGCTGCGTATGGAGCAAGGGTTGTCTGCATTGGTCCAGCACCTGGAAGAGACAGAAACTCACGTCATTTGGGACATCCTCATTTTCAGAAAGCTTCGGAGGTAAAGCCTACTCAAGTGAGGGGGCACGAATGCGTGGGGAGTGCCTCAGTTGGGTCAATGATGTGAACTCATATGGTTAAGAGAAATGATGGCCTAAAAATCATGTTCAATAGGATTACGCTGAGGCCCAATGGAGGTGGCCATCCAGAGGCAGGAGGTTGGGGATTCTCCTGTCTCTTCCAGAGACCAGGGGTGTGGGTTTGGAGGCCCCCATCCCTCTAGGAAAGCCCTTGAGACTCTACCGAGTCTAAGGGCTTCCATGTGGCAAAGACATAGTCCTGTCTTCACCATGCTTTCCTGATCCCTGGTTCTGATGCCCACCTGGAAGCCATAGGCGGGACCTTTCCTTAGCTCTTTCTCTTCCTATTGTGTCTTTCAGTTAGATGTTCTGGCAAGGGCCTCACCACGGCCTGAATGATTCGAGGTGAATGTCTTTCTTTTTTAGACGGTGGGCCCAGTGGATGTTGGACAATGGGGGTGGACCATCTCAAAGCCTTCAAGAGGGAGGAGTCCTTTCGGGAACCTCAGTCCTCGCAAAGGGGGGAACACTGCTGCCCCACCACATCTAAGGACTAGCTTCTCAGGCACTTCAAAGCCTTTCATTAGACCTGTGTTCTAGTCAGTCTGCACATGGCGGCAACGTTTCCTTTCCTGGGACCCAGTGGAACATCCACACAAGTCTGTGTGTACCTCAAGGCAGAGGATGCTGATCTACTGAGGAGACAGTCACTTTTGGTGTTTGTTTTGCAGTCTCAAAAGGACCATTGGTAGGGAAGAACTGAGCCCCAGGACAGGAGAAATTGAGAGGCAGGTAAGAAACTGTCCACAGGGTTTTGGCAAGTACACGCTGCTGGCTACTGAGAGAGCTGGAGGACAGCCCCTGAGCTTAAATGGAGCTTGGCCAGGTCACTTTCAGGGATGGTGGTGTCTTGGTGAGGCCAATTACACCTGATGGGACATCTGATGGATTTTCCTTTGCCCAATCGGGTCCAGTGATTCTCATGGGGAGCTCTTCCTCTCTAGGAGCCACTGCCTTCAAAGAGAGCACCCTCAAGAGGAAATAACCCTTCTGAGGGGGCACTCCTAGTAAGGCCGTTGAGAGCCCTTCTGAGCCCTGGGATCATCTTGATCGTTAGGCCCTGTTGTCAGAAGTAGAGTGGTGGCCACATGATGTGGGCTGAGGAGGGAGTAGGTGTACTGCTGTAATTTGGGGGATTTGGTGGGCCACTAGAGGGGATGCTGCACCAACAGATGATGGCTGTTGTCCCCGGTCTGAAAGTTCCCATTCAGGGCATTGCCAGGTTGACTGGTGCTAAGCCCATGGGCCCGGCCCATCTCCAGATATCTGCTTCTTCCAGCATCCATTCCGTGGAATTCATGGACACATTTCCTTTGTGTTGGCAGGCAAGTGACTAAGTCCAATGTCCTGTCGGCCACCCCATGCTTGCACAGACCACCATCGAGCCTGGAGGAACATGTCCATTCTGCAAGACATGTCTGTAGAGTTTTGCTGGCCAAGAAGCCCTCACCCCAGGACTTCTGATGAAAGGAGAGGCAATGATGCTCTGCCTTCACCTGGGAGTCTTCAGGGATTCATCTATTCTTCCTTCCCGGAAACATTAGTTTAGTACCTATTCATGCACAGATCCAACTGTCCACTGGTTCCTTTATGTTTCTAAGTCTGGATGGAAGGAAGGAGAGAGAAAAGTAAGGATTGGAAGGTAGGGAGCTAGAAAGGTAGGTAGGTGGGTCAAGAGGTAGGTAGGTTGATAATTGTTAGGTATGTGTGTCAGGTAGATGCATACAGGTACATTTGGTCACATTTTGTGGTCGTGGAAATGTTCCTGGATGTACAAGACATGTGTTAGTATGTCTCATAGCATCATTCAATGCATATAGGGGTACACGTATTACCCCCCCAATGCCTAATGGTATGGACTAGGAAGTGACACAGCTGTCCTACTCCTCTCTAGCCAGATAACATCCCCAGGGGAAGAAAGATCTGAGTTTGAGCTGCTGCCTATGGAGCAAGCGATGTCAGACTTGTTCCAGCACCTGGAAGAGACAGAAAGTCATGTCCTTTTGGGCATCCACATCTCCAGAGAGCATCTGAGGTAAGCCTACTCAGGTGCCATGGCACCGATACGTAGGGAATGCCTCAGCTGGGTCAATGATGAGAACTCATTTGGTCATGAAGAGAGATGAGGACCAAAAATCATGCTCAATAGGATTACGCTGAGGCCCAAAGGAGGTGGCCATCCAGGGGCCAGAGTTTAGGGGAATATCTTGTCTCTTCCAGAGCCCAGGGGTGTGGGTGTGGAGACCCCCTATCCCTCGAGGAATGCCCTTGAGACTCTACTGTGTCTAGGAGCTTCCAAGTGGCAAAGACATTGTCCTGTCTTCACCTTGCTTTCTTAATCCCTGTATCCAATGCCCGCCTGGAGGCCATAGGCGGGACCTTTCCTTAGCTCTTTCCCTGCAAATTGTGACTTTCATTCAGACAATCTGGCAAGGGTCTCCCCACGGCTTGCATAATTTGAGGTGAGTGGCTCTCTTTGATTTTTGGCAGAGTCCACAATGGACGTTGGGCTATGGGGGAGGCCCCCTCAAAGCCATGAAGGGGGGTATTCTTTTCAGGAACCTCAGTCCTAGGAAAGTGAGGGATTTCTGCTGCGGCACCACATCAAAGGACTAGTTTCTCAGGCACTGAAAAGCCTTTCGTTAAACCCGAGTTCTAGTCAGGTTGCACCTGGAGGCAACGTTTCCTTCCCTGGGCCCCTGGGGAACATCCACACAGGTCCCTGCACACCTCAAGGCAGAGCACACTGACCTACTGAGAAGACAGTTACTTGTGATGTGTGCTTTGCCATCTCCAAAGAACCATAGGTAGTGAAGAATCATGCCCCAGGCCAGGAGATAGTGAGAGTCATTCAAGAACCCATCCACCGGGTCTTGGTAGGTACATGCTGTTTGCTATTGAGAAGCTGAAGGGCAGACCCTGAGCTTTAATGGGACTTGGCCAGGTCACTTTTAGGGATGGTGGTGTCTCAGTGAGGTCAGTTGTTCTTGATGGGCCCTCTGATGGGTTTTGCCTCCCACTCTCATCCAGTGATCCTCCAGGGAGTTCTTCCTCTGTGAGGCCACTGCCTTCGAATAGAGCACCCTGCAGAGTAGAAACTCCTTCTGACTGTCCATTTCTAGTAAAGCTGTTGAGAGCCCTTAGGAGCCCTGGTATCATCTCCATTGTGAGTCCCTGTTTCCCTGAAGTAGAGTCATGGCCCCATGATATGGGCTTAGGATGGAGTAATTGCACTGCTGTTGTTTGTAGGCCTTGGGCATGCAATGGATGGAGATGCTGTGCACCAATAGACAGTAGCTCTTTTCCTGGCCTGAACATTCCCATTCAGGGCTTTGCCAGTTTCACTGGTGCTGAACCCATTTGCCCATCTCCATATATCTGCTCCCTTGATCATCCAATTTTGGGGACTCATGTCCTTGTTTCTGAGTGTTGGTGGGCAAGTGGCCAAGCCCAATGTGCTGTCAGCCACCCCGTGCTTGCACAGACCAGGATCGAGCCTGGAGGAACATTTCCATTCCATAAGACAAGTCCATAGAGTTTGGCGGGCCAAGAAGCCCTTGCCCCAGGCCTTCTGATGGGAGGAGAGCCAATGATGCTCTGTCTTCACCTGGGAGTCTTTAGCAATTCATCAATTCTTCCTTCCCTAATACATTAGTTCTGTATTTATTCATGCACAGATCCATTGGCCAATGGCTCATTTATGTTTGTAAGTCTGGGAGGAGGGAGGAAAACAGAAAAATAAGGAGATAGGGAGGTAGGGAGCTAGAAAGGTAGGTAGTTGGGTCAAGAGGTAGGTAGGTAGATAGGTATTAGCTGTGCGTTTCAGGTAGGTGTTTATGTTAATGCATACAGGTACATTTGGTCAGATTTTGTGTTCGTGGAAGTCTTTCTGGATGTACAAGACATATGCTGGTATGTCTCGTAGCATCATTTGATGTATATAGGGGTTCATGCATGACTCCCTGATGCCTAACAGTATAGACTAGGAGTTGACACAGCTGTCCTACTCCTTTCTAGCCAGACAATGTCCCCAAGGGTAGGATGATCTGACTTTGGCCTGGTGCCTATGGGGCAGGCGATGTCAGCCTTGGTCCAGCTCCTGGAAGAGACAGAAAGTCATGTCCTTTGGGCAGTCACATTTCCAGAGAGCATCTGAGGTAAGCCTACTCACGTGCCAAGGAACAGATGCATAAGGAGTGCCTCGGTTGGGTCAGTTATGAGAACTCATATGGTCCTGAAGAGAGATGATGACCTAAAAATCATGCTCAGTAGGATTACACTGATGCCCAAAGGAGGTGGCCATCCAGGGCCTGGAGGTTGAGGATTCTCTTGTCCCTTCCACAGCCCTGGAGTGTGGGTTTGGAGGCCCCCTATTCCTGGAGGAAACCCCTTGGGACTCTACCTTGTCTAGGGGCTTCCACATGGTGAAGATGTGATCCTGTCTTTGGGTTTCTTTCCTGATCCCTTGTTCCTCTGCCTGCCCAGAGGCCATAGGCGGGACCTTCCTTAGCTCTTCCCCTTCAAATTGTGTCTTTCAGTCAGACATTCTGGCAAGGTTCTCACCACAGCCTGAATGATTCGAGGTGAGTGGCTCTCTTTGATTTTTGACAGAGGCTCATTGGAAGTTGGACGATGGGGAAGGCCCACCTCAAAGTCGTCAAGAAAGGGGAGTCCTTTCAGGAGCCTCAGTCCTTGCAAAGGAGCGGATTTCTGCTGTGGCACCACATATAAGGACCAGTTTCTTGGGCACTGAAAAGCCTTTCATTAGACTTGAGTTCTAGTCAGGTTGCACCTGGAGGCAATGTTTCCTTCCCTGGGCCCCTGGGGAACATCCACACAGGATCTGTGTGCACCAGAAGGCAGAGCACACTGACATACTGAAGGGACAGTCACTTGTGATGTGTGCTTTGCCATCTCCAAAGAACCATCAGTAGGGAAGAATCGTGCCCCAGGACAGGAGAAGTTGAGAGGCAGGCAAGAACCCGTCCACTGGGGCTTGGTAGGTAGATGCTGCTGGCTATTGAGAAAGCTAAAGGGCAGCCCCTGAGCTTTAATGGGAGTTGGCCAGGTTACTTTCAGGTATGGTGGGGTCTCGGTGAGGCCAGTTCTTCCTGATGAGACCTCTGATGGATTTTGCTTCACCCACTAGTGGTCAATGAGTCTCCTGGGGAGTTCTTCCTCCCCGGGAGCCCCTGCCTTCAAAGAGAGCACCCTCAAGAGGAGAAACCCCTTCTGAGTGTGCATTCCTAGTAAGGCTGTTGAGAACCCTCTTAGCCCTGAGATCATCTCCATCTTGAGGGCCTGTTTACCAAAGAAGAGGGGTGGCTCCATGGCATGGGCTGAGGAGGGAGTACTTGAATTGCTGTTGTTTGGGGGCCTTCCATGGGCCACAAGAATGGATGCTGAACCAACAGACGATGGCTCTTGTCCCTGGCCTGAATGTTCCATGAAGGGCTTTGCCAGGTGGACTGCTGCTGAGCCCATGGGCCCATCTCCACATATCTGATTCTTCCCGCATCCATTCTGTGGGACTTCCTGGCCCCATTTTCTGTGTGTTGGTGGGCAAGTGGTCAAGCCCAGTGTCCCATCGACCACCCCATGATTGCACAGACCAGGATCGAGCCCAGAGTAACATCTCCATTCCGCAAGACACATCCATAGAGTTTTACTGGCCAAGAAGCCCTTGCCTCAGGCCTTCTGATGGGAGGAGAGCCAGCGATGCTCTGCCTTCACCTGGGAGTCTTTAGTGATTCATCAATCCTTCCTTCCCTGACACATTAGTTATGTAACTATTCATACACAGATCCACTTGTCACTGGTTCCTTTATGTTTGTATGGAGGGAGGGAGGGAGGGAGAGAGAAAGGCAAAGAGGTAGAGAGGTGGGGAGCTAGAAATGTAGGTACGTGGGTTGGTAGGTAAGTAGGCAGATAGGTAGGTAGATGAGTGTTAGGTATGCGTTTCAGGTAGGTGTTTATGTTAATGCATACAAGTACATTTGGGCACACTTTGTGTTCGTGAAAGTGTTCCTAGATGTACAAGACATCTGTTGGTATGTCTCATAGCATCATTCGATGCATGTACGTGTACACGCATGACCCCCTAATGCCAATGGTATGGACTTGGAGTTGACACAGCTGTCCTGCTCCTCTCTAGCCAAAGTCCCCATGGGAAGGAAGATCTGAGTTTGGTCCACTGCCCATGGAGCAAGTGATGTCAGCCTTTGTCCACCACCTGTAAGAAACAGAAACTCAGTTCCTTTTGGGCATCCTCATTTCCAGAAAGCATGTGAGGTAAGCCTACTCATGTTCCAGGGCACGGATGAGTGGGGAGTGCCTCGGTTGGGTCAATGGTGAGAACTCATATGGTCCTGAAGAGACATTATGACCTAACAATCATGCACAATAGGATTACACTGAGGCCCAAAGGAGGTGGCCATCCAGGGGCCAGAGTTTAGGGATTCTCCTGTCCCTTCCAGAACCCTGGAGTGTGGGTGTAGAGGCCACCTATCCCTGGAGGAGAGCCCTTGGGACTCTACCATGTCTAGAGGCTTCCACGTGGCAAAGACGTGATCCTGTCTTCAGCTTTCTTTCCTGATCCCTGATTCCACTGCCTGCCCGGAGGCCCTAGGTGGTGCCTTTCTTTAGCTCTTTCTCTTCAAATTGTGTCTTTCAGTCAGATGTTCTGGCAAGGGTCTCGTCACAGCCAGAATGATTTGAGTGAGTGGCTGTCTTTGATTTTTGACAGAGGCCTCAATGGACTTTGGGTTATGGGGGAGGCCCACATCAAAGGCGTCAAGAGGTGGTAGTCCTTTCTGGAACCTCAATCCTCGCAAATGGGGGATTTCTGCTATGGCACCACATCTAAGGACCTAGTCAGCTGATTTCTGCTATGTCACCACATCTAATGATATAGTCAGACTGCACATGGAGACAACATTTCCTTCCCTGGGCCCCTGGGGAACATCCACACTGGTTCGTGCCCACCTCAAGGCAGAGCAAACTGATCTACTGAGGGGACAGTCACTGCTATGTGTGCTTTGCCGTCTCCAAAGAACCATCGGTAGGGAAGAATCATGCCCCAGGCCAGGAGGTGGTGAGAGGCATTCAAGAACCCGTCCACTTGCCCTTGACAGGTAGACACTGCTTGCTTTTGAGAAGCTGAAGGGCAGCCCCTGAGCTTTAATGGGACTTGGCCAGGTCACTTTTAGGGATGGTGGTGTCTCAGTGAGACCAATTGTTCCTGATGGGCCTTCTGATGGGTTTTGCCTCTCACTCCCGTCCAGTGATCCTCCTGGGGAGCTCTTCCTCTGTGGGAGTCAATGCCTTTGAAGAGAGCACCCTCCAAAGTAGAAACTCCTGACTGTCCATTTCTAGTAAAGCTGTTGAGAGCCCTTAGGAGCCCTGGTATCATCTCCATTGTGAGTCCCTGTTTCCCTGAAGTAGAGTCATGGCCCCATGATATGGGCTTAGGATGGAGTAATTGCACTGCTGTTGTTTGTAGGCCTTGGACATGCAATGGATGGAGATGCTGTGCACCAATAGACAGTAGCTCTTTT
>NW_021703778.1:53708090-54019500 GCF_005190385.1 Monodon monoceros | reverse complement strand
CAGTTTCACTGGTGCTGAACCCATTTGCCCATCTCCATATATCTGCTTCCTTGATCATTCAATTTTGGGGCTCATGTCCTCGTTTTTTGAGTGTTGGTGGGCAAGTGGCCAAGCCCAATATGCCATCAGCTGTGCTTGCACAGGCCAGGATCAAGCCCAGAGGAACACCTCTGTTCCCCAAGACTCATCCTTAGAACTTTGCTGGCTGAGAGTCTCTCGCTTTAGAAGGAGAGCCAATGATGCTCTGCATTCTCTTGGAAGTTTTTTAGGGATTCGTCATTTCTACATATCTTGACATATTATTCATATATACATTCATGCACTGATCCACTCGTCCACTGGTTCCTTCATGTTTGTAATAATGTATGGAGGGTGGGAGGGAGGGATAAAAGTAAGGATTTAGGGAGGTAAGGAGTAGAGAGGTAGGTGTTTGCTTTGGTAGGTATGTAGGTAGATACTTAGGTTTTAGATATGCATTTCAGCTACTTGTTTATGTAATGTGTATAGGTGCATTTTGTCACTCTTTGTGTTCCTGAATGTATCACTGTTGGTGTGTCTTATAGCATCATTTGATCCATGAAGGTGTATCATGCATGACCCCCAATTCCTAAAGTGATGGAGTAGGAGTTCTCACTGCTGTCCTACTCCTCTCTAGCTAGACAACTCCTCAGAGGAATTCAGTTCCTTGTTTGGCCTGCTTCCCATGGGTCAATCAATGTCAGCCTTGGTCCAGCACCTGGAAGAGACAGATACCCACTTCCTTTTGGGCACCCTCATTTCCAGAAAGCATCTGAGGTAAGGCTACTCAGGTGCCAGTGCCCCAATGTGTGGGGAGTGCCTCGGTTGGGTCTATGATGAGAACTCATATGGTCCTGAAGAGAGAGAATGACCTAAACGTCATGCTCAATAGGATTACACTGAGGCCCAATGGAGGTGGCCATCCATGGGCAGGAGGTTGGGGATACCCCTGTCCCTTACAGAGCCCTGGGCTGTGGGTAAGGAGGAAGGAAAGCCCTTGAGACTCTACCATGTTTAGGGGTTGCCACATGGCCAAGACGTGGTCTTGTCTTTGGCTTTCTTTCCTGATCCCTAGTTCCACCGCCCCGCCCAGATGCCATAGGCGTGGCTTTTCCTTATCTCTTTCTTTTGATTTGTGTTTTTCTCTTATACCTTCTGGCAAGGTTTTCCCATGACCTGAATGTTTCGAGTTGAAAGACTCTCTTTGGTCCTTGACACAGGCTTCAGAGGACTTTGGACTATGAGGGAGGCCCATCTTAAAACATCTGGAGGGGGCAGTTATTTTGGGAACCGCAATCCTCATAAAGATGGGATTCCTTCTCTGGTGTCTTTTCTACATTCTAGGATCTCAGGCTCTGAATAGCCTTTTGTTAGACTTGAATTCTGGTCAGATTGCACATGGAGTCAATGTTTCCTTCCCTGGCACCCTGAGCTACATCCCCACACGTTTCTGCACATTTGGAGGCATAGAATGCTGATCTATTGAGGGGACAGTCACTTGTGGTGTGTGCTTTGTGGTCTTCCAAGAATCTATTATATGGTGTGGTCTAGCCCCAGTCTGCACTCATTCAGATGCATTCATGAACGAGTCCACTGATCTTGGTTTGTAGACACTGCTGGCTATTACTTGAGCTGAAATGTGATCCCTGATATTATGTAGGGCTTTGCCAGGACATTTTCAGGGATAGTGGGCTCTAATTAATGCCAGTTGCTTTTGATGGGCCCTTCTCTTTGTTTTCCTACTTTCAGTGGGGCCCACTGCATTTCATGTGGAATCTTCTTCTCTGTGGACACTGCCCTCTTATATTGCCTCCCACCCCCACAGTTCTGGAAAATCTGTTTACAGCTCTTTGGTGCCATTGTATCATCTCCAACGTTAGACCATTTTGAGGCATGAGTTAGAGTGGTGGCCCAAGATGTGGTCCTAGTGGGGGAGTAGTTGCCTTTCTGTTTTTTGTTGTTCATTGTCTGGCCATGGATGGGGTCCCAAAACTAAAAGTTGATGGCTCTCTTTTCAGGCCTGAAAGTTCCCTTGCATGTTTTTGCCAGTTTGACTGATGGTAAGCCCATGGGCCAGTCTCCAGATATTTGCTTCCTAAAGCATAAATCCACGTGACTTCACAGCCACATTGTCTGTGTGTTTATTGACAAGAATACAACCCCAATGTCTTTTCTGCTACCCATTGTTTTAAGAGACAATGAAGAACCAGTATGAATTTCTTCATTCTTTAATCATCCTATGTTGAATGAATCAACTATTGCATAATTAATGATTCTTTTTGTGCATTTAATGTATATTTCTCTTTAGATATGAAGGAATGTCAAATGTAAGTCATTTACCTATAAAAATTTTATGTCTAATCATTTAATACTCTCCATTATTTTTCTTTTAGTTAAACACTATTTAGTAAGATGACTTTTTGGACATTGTTTTTGACTGTACTTTTACCATCAGATCTTCCTGCATTCAATCTGGTCACTTGTACACCAAAATTAAAGCTTTCCATTCTGGGTAAGAGTTTTCTGGAACTGTTTTATTTATATTTGTGAATAGTCATGTTTTGTGTTTTTGATAAAAATTAGTTATTTCTTGAATAAATTCTTAATATCTGATCCTAATTAGCAGGAAGTTTCCAAATGTTTCAGTTTGATTTTAGTACTCTTCACTTTTAAATTCTTTGGAATTTTGATACTAATTCATGGTGCTTTTTGTTCTCATTTTTTCTTTCTGCATGTCTGGTTAATAGGTGATATCCCAGTCTATGATGTTATGTGAGTGACAGCACCAATGTACCACGTGGTGGCTGTAAAGTTCCAAATAAAACATTGGACAAGTGAAAAGCAGGGCTCTCTGATAGTTTTATTCAATTGGGAAACATAAATATTATAATGGGTTTTCTTCTCATAAAAGACCGGCCTACTTTCCAAGATTCTTATGAGAATTTTTTTGTTTTTCTTCTGAATTTGCTTTAATTGAAACTTGAGAAGTTTTGTTATTCTATGGTGATATTTATTATAACCTAAAATTTTTTAGACATATTCATTCCTATTGTATATTTCCAGGGTGGTTATAGTGTTGTGATATGTTTTAATCATTGGCAAACTACTCACAATTAAGAGACCCAGGCAATTGAGGCCTCAAGTTTGAGATTCATATATATGCTTTGCCTATGATATGTGATCTTGGATAAAGTATATGCAAACTGACATCCCTTTTAATGATTCTGACTTTTACATTGCTTTACTTCTTTCCTTAGAAAGGAAGTACATGTGATTAATTATTATTGTTCTTGATATTGCATCCTTGAAGATATGCAAGTCCAAGGACTTGTCAAATATCTATTTGTTTATGTCTGTGATTGATATATCTCTAGTCTACAACAGAAGTATTTTGGACTTTTTAGAGTAAGAAAAATATTCTTTGTGTAGAAATTATAGAATAGTCCACATGAACAATACATACATGAGAGATATAGTTCTCATCCTTGACTACTGTTATTTTCAAATTGAATAATAATGAAAAAATGAAATCTCAATCTCCTGAAATACCTGGTAGCTACCCAGGAATGTTGTAATAAATGTTCCAGCCTCCAGTTTACTCTGACACCAGGGCTTAAGGATACATATATCTGGTAAGAATTTTCAAGACAAAATGATTATATCTGTGGGTAGTTTTATAGTTCAAATCAATAAGAGCTTTTCTTTTTCCCCAGAATTATTGAGGAATAATTGACAAATATAATTGAATATATTTCAGGTGTACAGGTTTGATACATTCTACATCATAATATAAATACCAAGATCCAGACAATTAACACCTCCATCCCCCACCCCAGAGTTAATTCATGTGTGTGTGTGTGTGTGTGTGTGTTGAAAATGCTTAAAATCTTCCCCCAAATTTCAAGTATGCAATACTGTATTCTTAACTATATTCACCATGCTGTATATTAGATCTATATACTAGATTAGATTAGTTACTAATCTAGTAACTAAAAGTTTGTACCCTTTGATCTAATCTTCCCAATTCCCCTTCTCCTCTATCCCCTGGTATTCTATTCTCTGTGTCTATAAAATTGGCCTTTTAAAAGATTCTACATATAAGTGATACCATACTGTATTTTTGTATCTCTGTCTGGGTATTTTCATTTCGCATACTGCCCTCCAGGTTCATCCATGTAATAACAAATCACAGAATTTTCTTATTTTCTATGCATAATATTTCATTATTTTATATATGTATACATTTTCTTTTTCAATTCATCTATGAATGGACATTGTTTCCATATCTTGCCTGTTGTAAATAATGCTACAAAGAACATAGAAGTGCAGATATCTCTTTGAGATACTGATTTCATTTCCTTTGGCTATATACCCAGGAGTCAGATTGCTGGATCATATAATCTTCTATTTTAAATTTGTTGAGAAAACTCCATACTGTTTTTCATAATGGTGATAACTCATTGTAGTTTTGATTTGCATTTCCCTAATGATTAATTATATTGAGCTTCTTTTGCATTTGTCTTCATTGGAAAAATATATATTCAGGTCTTTTGCCTATTTTTAATTGAATGATGATGATTGCTATTGAGTTGTACAGGTTCCTTATGTATTTGTGTATTCATCATTTATCACATACATGGTTTGCAAATATTTTCTCCCATTCTGTAGGTTGTCTTTTCAATTTACTAGCTGTTTCCTTTGTTGTGCAGAAGCTTTTCAATTTGATGTAGTCCTACTTCTTTAGTTTTACTTTTGTTGCCTGCACTTTTAGTATCAAATCAAAAATTTATGGCCAAAACCAACATCAAGAACCATTTTACCCGTGTTTTCTTCTAGGAATTTTATGGTTTCAGGTCTTATGTTTAAGTGTTTAATACATTTTGTGTTAACATTTGTGAGTGGTATAAGGTAGGGGTCCAGTTTCATGCTTTTGCGTGTGGTGTTGGAGTTTTCCCAACACCACTGGTTGAAGAGACTATTTTTCCATTGTGTATTCTTATTTCCCTTGTTGAAGGTCTGTTGAATATATATGTGTGGGTTTATTTATGGGCTCACTATTCTATTCAATTGATCTATATATTTGTCTTTATGCTGGTAACATACGTTTTAAATTATTGTAGCTTTTATTTTATTTTTAAAATTTTATTTCATATTGAAGTACTGTTGATTTACAATGTTGTGTTAGTTTCAGGTGTACAGCAGAGTGATTTAGTTATACATATACTTATATCTATTATTTTTCACATTTTTTCCCATACAGATTATTACAGAGTATTGAATAGAGTTCCCTGTGTTATAGAGTAGGTCTTGTTGATTATCTATTTTATATATAGTAGTGAGTGTATCTGTTAATCCCAAACTCCTAATTTATCCCTCCCCCCACCTTTCCCCTTTGGTAACCATAAGTTTGGTTTCTAAGGCTGTGAGCCTGTTTCTGTTTTGTAAATAAGTTCATTTGTATAATGTTTTAGATTCCATATATAAGTGATAACGTGATAATTTTCTCTGTCTGACTTACTTTACTCAGTATGCTAATCTCTAGGTTCATCCATGTTGCTGAAAGTGGCATTATTTCATACTTTTTTATGGCTGAGTAATATTCTATTGTGTGTATATATATATATATATATATATATATATATATATCACATCTTCTTTATCCATTCATCTGTCAATGGACATTTTGGTTTTTTCCATGTCTTGGGTATTGTAAGTAGTACTGCAATGAACATTGGGGTGCATGTATCTTTCCAGATTATGGATATATATTCTCTGGATATATGCTCAGTAGTGGGATTGTTGGATCATATGGTACCTCTACTTTTAATTTTTAAGGAATTTCCATACTAGTCTCCATAGTGGCCATACCAATTTATATTCCTACCAACAGTGTAGGAGGATTCCCATTTCTCCACACCCTCTCTAGCATTTATTGTGAATAGACATTTTCATGAAGGCTTTTCTAACTGGTGTGAAGTGATACTTCACTGTAGTTTTAATTTGTATTTCTGTAATAATTAGCAATGTTGAGCATTTTTTCACGTGCTTTTTGGCCATCTGTATGTCTTCTTTGGAGAAATGTCTATTTACATCTTCAGCCCATTTGTGTTATTGTGTTGTTTGTTTTTTTATATTGAGCTGCCTGAGCTGTTTGTATATTTTGGAAACTAAGCCCTTGTCATTTGCATCATTTGCATATATTTTCTCACATTCTGTGGATGGTCTTTTCATTTTGTTTATGGTTTCCCTTGCTGTGAAAAAGGATTTATGCTTAATTAGGTCTTATTTGTTTATTTTTGTTTTTATTTTCATTACTCTAGGTGATGGAACCCAAAAGATATTGCTGCAATTTATGTCAAAGAATCTTCTGCCTATATTTCCCTCTAAGAGTTTTATAGTATCTTGTCATACATTTAGGTGTTTAATCCATTTTGAGTATATTTTTGTGTATGGTGTTAGAGAATGTTCTGATTTCACTCTTTTACATGTAACTGTCTGGCACCACTTATTGAAGAGGCTGGCTTTTCTCCATTGTATAGTCTTGCCTACTTTGGCATACATAAGTTGACCATAGGTGTATGGGTTTATTTCTGGGCTTTCTATCCTGTTCCATTTATTTATAAATCTGTCTTTGTGCCAGTACCAAACTGTTTTGATTACTGTAGCCTTGTAGTATAGTCTGAAGTCAGGGAGGCTGATTCCTCCAGCTCCTTTTTTCTTTTTCAAGATTGCTTTGGATATTTGAGTCTTTTATGTTTCCATACAAATTTTAAGATTTTTTTGTTCTAGATCTGGAAAAAATGTCATGGGTAATTTGATAAGGATTACATTGAATCTGTAAATTACCTTGGGTAGTATAGTCATTTTGACAATATTGATTCTTCCAATCCAAGAACATGGTATATCTTACCACCTGTACATGTCATCTTCGATTTCTTTTATCAGCATCATATATTTTTCTGAATACAGGCCTTTTGCCTCCTTAGATAGGTTTATTCCTAGGTATTTTATTCTTTTTGATGCAGTGGTAAAGGGTATTGCTTCCTTAATTTCTCATCATTCCTTGCTAGTGTATAGAAATGCAACCGATTTCAGTGTGTTAATTTTGTATCCTGAAACTTTACTGAATTCATTGATGAGCACTAGTAGTTTTCTGCTAGCATCTTTAGGATTTTCTATGTATAGTGTCATGCATCTGCAAGCAGTGACAGATTTACTTCTTCTTTTCAATTATTTCTTCTTCTTCTCTGATTGCCATGGCTATGACTTCCAAAACTATGTTGAATAAAATTGGTGAGAGTGGACATCCTTGTCTTGTTACTGATCTTACAGGAAATGCTTTCAGCTTTTCACCATTAAGTATGATGTTAGCTATGGGTTTGTCATATATGGCCTTTATTATGTTGAGGTAGGTTCCCTCTCTGCCCACTTTCTGGAGAGTTATTATCATAAATGGGTGTTGAACTTTGTCAAATTATATTTTTGCTTCTATTGAGATGGTCATATGGTTTTTTTCCTTCAGTTTGTTAATGTGGTGCATCACACTGATTGATGGATTGATCCCTTGATCATTATGTAGTGTCCTTCTTTGTCTCTTGTAACAGTCTTTATTTTAAAGTCTATTTTGTCTAATATGAGTATTGCTACTCCAGCTTTCTTTTGAAAGCTGTGGAATTGTGGATATTGAAAAATTCTTGAATGCCTTGGAAACATCCCACTTGATCATGGTGTATGATCCTTTATTATGTATTGTTGGATTTGGTTTGCTAGTATTTTTGTTGAGGATTTTTGCATCTATGTTTCTTGGTGATTTGGCCTATAATTTTCTTTTTTTGTGGTATCCTTGTCTGGCTTTTGTATCAGGGTGATGGTGGCCTCGTAGAATGAGCTTGGGAGTGTTCTTTCCTCTGCAATTTTTTGGAAGAGTTTCAGAAGGATAGATGTTAACTCTTCTGTAAAAGTTTGATAGAATTCACCTGTGAAACTATCTGGTCCTGGACTTTTGTTTGTTGGAAGATTTTTCATCACAGTTTCAATTTCAGTACTTGTTATTGGTCTTTCTATATTTTCTATTTCTTCCTGATTCAGTCTTGGAAGGTTGTCCCTTTCAAAGAATTTGTCTATTTCTTCTAGGTTCTCCATTTTATTGGTGTATATTTGCTTGTAGTAGTCTCTTATGATCCCCTGTATTTCTGTAGTGTCAGGTGTAACTTCTTTCTCCTTCCTAATTTTATTGATTTGAATCATCTCCCCCTTTTTCTTAATGAGTCTGGCTAAAGGTTTATCAATTTTGTTTAACTTCTCAGAGAACCAGATTTTAGTTTCATTGATCTTTGCTACTGTTCCCTTGGCTCTATTTCAATTATTTCTGCTCTGATCTTTATGATTTCTTTCCGTCTACTAACTCTGAGTTTCGTTTGTTACTTTTTCTCTAGTTGCTTTAGGTGTAAGGTTACATAATTCATTTGGGATTTTTCTTGTTTCCTGAGGTTAGATTGTATTGCTATAAACTTCTCTGTTAGAAATGCTTTTGCCGTGTCCCATAGGTTTTGGATCGTGGTGTTTTTTTTTGTTTGTTTGCCTCTAGGTACTTTTTGATTTCCTCTTTGATTTCTTCAGTGATCCATTGGTTGTTTAGTAGCATTTTTTTAGCCTCCACATATTTGTGTTTTTTACAGCTTTTTTTCTTGTACTTGATCTCTAATCTCATAGCATTGTGGGTGGAAAAGATACTTGATATGATTTCAATTTTCTTAAATTTACTGAGGCTCAAATTTTGGCCCAAGATATTATCTATCCTGGAGAATGTTCCATGTGCACTTGAAAAGAATGTGTTTTCTGCTTGGATGGAATGCTATATAAATATCAATTAAGTGTATAATGTGTCACTTAATGCCTATGTTTCCTTATTGCTTTTCTGTCTGGATGGTCTGTCCATTGATGTAAGGGGGGATGTTAAAGTCCCCCACTATTATTGTGTTACTGTCAATTTCTCTTTTTATGGCTGTTAGCATTTGTCTTATATATTGAGGTGCTCCTATGTTGGGTGCATATATATTTACAAATGTTATATATTCTTCTTGGATTGATCCCTTGGTCATTATATAGTGTCCTTCTTTGTCTCTTGTAACAGTCTTTAAGTCTATTTTATCTGATATGAGTATTGCTATGGCATCTTTCTTTTGATTTCCATTTGCATGCAATAACTTTTTCCATTCCCTCACTTTCAGTCTGTATGTGTTCCTAGATCTGAAGTGGGTTTCTTGTAGACAGCATATATACAGGTCTTGTTCTTGTGTCCATTCAGCCAGTTTGTGTCTTTTGGTTGGAGCATTTAATACATTTACATTTAAGACAATTACTGATATGTTTGTTCATGATGCCATTTTGTTTATTGTTTTGGATTTGTTTTTGTAGGGTTTTTTTCTTCTCTTCCTCTTTTGTTTCTTTCTCTTCTTTTTGATGACTATATTTAGTGTTGTATTTGTATTCCTTTTTCTTTAGTGTGTGTATCTATTGTAGTTTTTTGGTTTGTCATTACCACGAGGTTTTGATATAGCAGTCTATATATATACAAGATTGTTTTAAGTTGCTGGTCTTTTAATTTCCAACACATTTTCAATATCCTGCATTTGTACACTCCTCATAATTGCTCATTTTGATATCATATTTGTATGTGGATGATTTTCTACCTTTACTTTTTCTTTGCCTTTACCAGTGAACTTTCCCATTTGTAATTTTTTTGTTTCTAGTTGTGACCTTTTCTTTTCCACCTAGAGAACTTCCTTTAGCATTTGTTGTAAAGCTGGTTTGCTGGTGCTGAATTCTCTTGGCATTTGCTTGTCTGTAAATCTTTTGATTTCTCTGTTGAATCTGAATGAGGGCCTTGATGGTAGAGTATTATTTGTTGTAGGTTTTTCCCTTTTATCACTTGAAATATATCATGCCACTCCCTTCTGGCCTGCAGAGTTTCTGCTAAAATGTCAGCTAATAACCTTATGGGAATTCCCTTGTATGTTATTTGTTGTTTTTCCCTTGTTACTTTTAATATCTTCTCTTTGTGTTTATTTTTTTTCAGTTTGATTACTATGTGTCTCCACATGTTCCTCCTTGGGTTTATCCTGCCTGGGACTCTCTGCACTTGCTGGAATTGGGTGATTGTTTTCTTTCCCTTGTTAGGGAAATTTTCAGCTATTATCTCTTCAAGTATTTTCTCAGGCCCTTTCTCTCTCTCTTCTCCTTCTGGGACCCATATAATGTGAATGTTGGTGCATTTAATGTTGTCCCAGAGACCTCTTAAACTATCCTTATTTCTTTTTGCTCTTTTTTCTTTATTCTGTTCTGCAGCAGTGATTTCCACCTTTCTGTCTTCCAGCTCATTTATCTGTTCTTCTGCCTCATTTATTCTGCTATTGATTCCTTCTGGTGTATTTTTCATTTCAATTATTTTATTGTTCATCTCTATTTTTTCTTTATATATTCTAGCTCTTCATTAAACATTTCTTGTATCTTCTCAGTCCATGCCTCTATTCTTTTTCTGATATCTTGGATCATCTTTATTATCATTAGTCTGAATTCTTTTTCAGGTACATTGCCTATCTCCCCTTCACTTAGTTGTTCCTCTGGAGTTTTATCTTGTTCCTTCATCTGGAACATATTCCTCTGCCATCTTATTTTGTCTAACTAATCTGCAAACTGCAAGATTGTAGTTCCTCTTGCTTCTGGTGTCTGCCCCCTTGTGGATGAGGCTTGTTCAGACTACCTGGTTGGAGGGACTGGTGCCTGCCCTCTGATGGGTGAAGCTGGGTTTTGTCTCTCTGGTGGACAGGGCCATGACAAGGTGTGTGTTTAGTGGTGGCTGTGGCCTCAGAAAGACTCTAAATAGCCTATCTGCTAATGGGTGGAGTTGTGTTCTGGACCTGTTGGTTGTTTGGTCTGAGGCATCCTAGCACTGGAGCCTAAGGGCTCTTGGGTGGGGCCACATCTTGATATCTAAATGGCCTCTAGAACAGCTCATGCCAATGAGTACTCCCCAGTACCTCCACCACCAGTGTCCTTGTCACCTTAGTGAGCCACAGTCACCTCAGGCCTCCTCAGAAGACCCTCCAAGTCCAGCAGGTAGGTCTGGCCCAGGCTCCTCTGAAGTCACTCCTTTTTCCCATGGTCCTGGTGTACACAAGAGTTTATGTGCACCCTCCAAGAGTGTAGTTTCTGTTTCCCCAAAACTTGTGGAGTTCCTGCAATCAAGCCCCACTGGCCTCCAAAGCCAAATGCTGTGGGGGCTCCTCCACCCAATGCCAGACCCCAGACTAGGGAGCCTGACGTGGGGCTCAGAACTCTCACTCTTGTGGGAGAAACTCTTCAGTATAATTATTTTCCAGTTTGTGGGTCACCCACCTGGTGGCTATGGGATTTGATTGTATCATGAATGTGCCTGTCCTACCATCTTGTTGTGGCTTCCTCTTCAGAAGTAGAATATCCTTTCTCTAGGTTCCAGGTTTTTTTGTCAATGGCTGTTCAGCAGTTTGTTGTGATTTTGGTGTTTTCATGAGAGTAGGTGAGATCAGGTCCTTCTACTACACCATCAGCCTTGCATCCAGGCTGCTGGCTCCCTCAGGTCAGTTCAGCTTTCACCACATGAGACATCTGAAAGACTGAACTGGGCAGCTCAGCCCCTGAATAGCCATTCCACTCCTGTGAAGATATTTTCTGAATAAGCATTCAGCAACCATGCTAGCTTCAGAGCAGTAAGTACAGTTGCCCCTCGGTGTCCACAGGGGATTTTTTCCAGGACCCATGAGGATAATAGAATCCTGGGATGCTCAAGTCCCTTACATAAAATGGTGTCACTGTAGCTTTTAATATATTTTATTTTTTATTGAAATACAATTGATGTATAATATTATATTAGTATCAGGTGTACTAATAGTCATTTGACATTTATTACATACATTATGAAATAATCACAATAAATCTAGTAACAATTTGTCCTCATATAAATTTATTACAATGTTATTGACCATATTCCTTATGCTATATACTACATTCCAGTCGTTTATTTAGTTTATAATTGAAAATTTATACCTCTTAATTCCCTTCACCTATTTTGCCCATCCCCCACCCACCATCCCTCTGGAAACCACCCATTTTTTTCTCTGTATCTGTGAGTCTGTTTTTATTTTGGTTTTTTGTTTGTATTGTTAATTGAGTCCAAAGATAATTGAGATCATATGGTATTTGTCTTTATCTATTTGATTTAATTCACTTAGCATAATGCCCTATAGGTCCATCCATGTTTTCATAAATGTCAAGATTTCATTCTTTTTATGGATGAATAATATTCCATTGCATACATATACCATATTGTTTTTATTCATTCACCTATCAATGGACACTTATACTGTTTCCACATCTTGGCCATATAAATAATGCTGCAATAAATATTGGGGTACATCTATATTTTTTTGAATTAGAGTTTTTTTTCTTTGTGTAAATACTCAGAAGTTAAATTGCTGGATTATATAACAGTTGTATTTTAAATATCTTGAGGAACCTCCATACTGTTTTCCATAGTGGCTGCCCCAATTTGCAATCCCACCAACAGTGCATGAGGGTTCACTTTTCTTTATTTTTTTCAATGATTTTTTTAAAATAAATTTCTTATTTTTTGGCTGCATTAGGTTTTTATTGCTGGGCACAGGCTTTCTCTAGTTATGGTGAGCATGTGCTACTCTTCACTGTGGTGTGCAGGCTTCTCATTGAATTGTCTTCTCTTGTTGCAGAGCACAGGCTCTAGGTGTGCGGGCTTCGGTAGTTGTGGCACACAGGCTCAGTAGTTGTGGCTCATGGGCTCTAGAGCACAGGATCAGTAGTTGTGGTGCACGGACTTAGCTGCTCCACTGCATGTAGGATCTTCCCAGACCAGGTCTCAAACCCATGTCACCTGTATTGGCAGGCAGATTCTTAACCACTATGCCACCAGGGAAGTCCCAAGAGTTCACTTTTCACCACATACTCACCAACACTTATTTGTTGTTGTTTTGATTATTTAATGTCATTCTGATAGGTGTGAGGTGGTATCTCATGTTTTTAAATTGCATTTCCCTGATGTTTAGTAATGTTGAGCATCTTTTTATGTATCTGTTGTCCATCTGTATATCTTCTTTGGAAAAATGGCTGTTCAGGTCCTCTGCTCGTTTTTTAATTGGGTGGTTTGGTTTTTCTGATGTTCAGTTGTATGAGTTTGTTACATACTTTTGATATTAACTTCTTATCAGATATATCATTTGAAAATATCTTCTACCATTTATTAGGCTGCCTTTTCATTGTGTTGATAGTTTTCTTCACTATGCAATAGCTTTTAGTTTGATGTAGTCCCACCCACCCTTTTTTTTTTTTTTTTTTGCTTTTTATACCTTGCCTGAGACAAATCCAAATAAACATTGTTAAGAATGATGTCAAAGAATGTACTGTCTAGGTTTTCTTCTAGGAGTTTTATGGTTTGTGCTTTTACATTTAAGTCTTTAATTAATTTTTTAATTTTTGTATATGATGTGAGGAAGTTGTTCATTTTTATTCTTTTGCATGTAGCTGTCTGGTTTTCCAAAAAACATTTATTGAAGAGGCTGTCTTTTCCTCCACTGTATATTCTTTCTTCCTTTGTTGTAGATTAATTGATCATATAAGCATGGGCTTATTTCTGGGCTCTGTATTTTGTTCAGTTGACCTCTGTGTCTGTTTTTGTGCCAGTACCATACTGTTTTGATTACTGTAGCTTTGTATTATAGTTTGAAATTAGGTACCATGATACTTCTAGCTTTGTTCTTTTTCTAAAGATTGTTTTGGCTTTTTTTTAAGTTTTAAATAAAATTTTAGAATTATTTCTTCTTGTTCTGTAAAAAATGCCATTGGTATTTTGATAGGGATTGAATTGAATCTAAGTTTGGCTTGGGTACTATGATCATTTTAAAAATATTAATTCTTCCAATCTATAAGCATGGAGTATATTTCCATTTATTTATGTCATCTTCAACTTTTTTCATTGATGTCTTATAGAATTTTTAGTACAAATCTTTTACTTCCATGGTTAGATTTATGCCTGGGTATGTTATTTTTTTGATGCAATTGTAAATGACTGTTTTCATAATTTCTCTTTCTGATAGTTTGTTATCAGTGTATATAAATACAACAGATTTGTGTGTGTGAATTTTGTATCCTTCAACTTTATTGAAGTCATAGAAGAGTTCTAGTAGTTGTTTGGTGGAATCTTTAGGACTTTTTTTTTCTGTATGCGGGCCTCTCACTGTTGTGGTCTCTCCCATTGCAGAGCACAGGCTCCGGACGTGCAGGCTCAGAGGCCATGGCTCACGGGCCCAGCCGCTCCGCGGCATGTGGGATCTTGCCGGACCGGGTCACGAACCCGCATCCCCTGCATCGGCAGGTGGACTCCCAACAACTGCACCACCAGGGAAGCCCCCTAGGATTTTTTATATATAGTATCCTGTCATCTACAAACAGTGACAGATTTACTCCTTTCCAATTTAATTTCCTTTTTTTTTTTGTCTGATTGCTGTGGCTAGATATTCCAATACAATGCTAAATAAAAGTGGTAAGAATGGGCATCCCTGCCTTGCTCCTTATCTTAGAGATGATGATTTTAGTTTTTCACCATTGAATAAGATGTTGGCTGTGGGTTTGTCATAAATGGCCTTTATTATGTTACATTCCCTCTATACCTAATTTGTTGGTATTTTATATTAAATAGATGTTGAATTTTGTCAAAAGCTTTCTCTGTATCTATTGAGAAGGTGATATGATTTTTATTCCTCAATTTGATAATGAGGAGTATCACATTGATTGATTTGTTAATATTGAACCATCCTTGCATCCCTGGGATAAATCCCACTTGATTATGGTCAAGTGTGATCCTTTTGGTGTATTGTTGAAATCAGTTTGCTAATATATTTTTGGGAATTTTTACATCTATGTTCATCAGTTATATTGACCTGTAATTTTCCTTTTTTTATATTGTCTTTGTCTGATTTTGGTATCAAGGTGATGTTGGCCTTGTAGAATGGGTTTGAAAACGTACTTTCCTCTTCAATTTTTTGAAATAGTTTGAGAAGGATGAGCATTAACTTTTCTTTAAATGTTTAGTAGAATTCACCTGTGAAGCCATCTAGTCCTTGACTTTTGTTTGTTAGGAGTTTTAACATTAATGATTCAATTTTATTACTGGTAATTGGGTGTTTATACTTTCTATTTTTTCCTGATTCAATCTTGACAGATTGTATGTTTTTAGGAATTTATTCATTTCTTCTAGGTTTTCCATTTTATTGGTGTATAGTTGTTCATAGTAATCTCTATGACCTTTTGTATTTCTGTGGTGCTGATTGTAACTTTTCATTTTTATTACTGATTTTATTTATTTGGTCTGCTCTCTTTCTTTCTTGATGATTCTTGGTCTCATTGAATTTTCTATTGTTTCTTAGTCTCTATGTTTTTTAATTTCTGCTCTTATGTTATTATTTCTTTTAATAACTTTTGGGTTTGTTTGCTCTTTTTCTAGTTCCTTTAGGTGTAAGGTTATACTCTTTGAGATTTCTTTGTTGGTTTTCTAAAGTAAGTTTGTATAGCCTACTATAAACTTCCTTCTTAGAACTGCTTTTGCTGCAAAGATTTTGGAAAATTGTGTTTATGTTTTCATTTGTCTCCAGGTATATTTTTAGTACCTCTTTGGCTATTTAGTAGCATATTGTTTAGACTCCATGTTTTTGCATTTTTTGCTATTTTTTTCTTGTAATTTATTTCTAGTGTCATATCACTGTGGTTGCAAAAAATGCTTGATCTGATTTCAATTTTATTAAATTTATTGAGACTTGTTTTGTGGCCTAGCATGTGATCTATCCTGCAGAATGTTCCATGTGCATTTGAAAATAATGTTTATTCTGTTGCTTTTTTATGGAATGTTCTACATATATCTATTAAGGCCACCTGATCTAATGTTTCATTTAAGCTTAGTGTTTCCTTATTGATTTTCTGTATGGTTAATCTGTCCATTGAGGTAAGTGTGATGTTAAAGCCCTGTACTATTATTATATTACTCTCAGTTTCTTTCTTTATGTTCGTTAATATATGCTTTATGTATTTAGATGGTCCTATGTCGTTTGCATAGATATTTTCAATTGTTATATCTTATTACTAGGTTGATCACTTAATCATTATATAATGTCCTTCTTTGTTTCTTGTTACAGTCTTTGTTTTATTGTCTATTTTGTCTGATACAAGTATTGCTACTCCAGATTTCTTTTGTTTCCATTTGCATTGAATACATTTTTTCATTCCTCATTTTCAGTCTGTATGTATCTTTAGATGTGAAATGAGTCTCTTGTAGGCAGCATATGTATGGGTCTTTTTTTGTATCTATTCAGTGCCATTCTATGTCTTTTGAGTGGAACATTCAGTCTATTACAATTAAAGTAATTATTGATAGTTATGTACTTATTGCCACTTTGTTAATTGTTTCCTGGTTGTTTTGTGGGGGTTTTTTTATCCTATGGTTTCTATATGAACACATATATTCTGTGGCTAGGGAGTACAGATCTATTGGATAAAAGGAGTATCACATTGTATACTTTGCATACTTTAATAATCTTTTAAGTGATATTACCCAAGTTCACAGTTAACTACTGTTTCTTTGTTTCTATCATACTGGATAAATATATCAGCATTGAAAATTGCCCCAGTGCAATATCACTTCATGTATCATTCTAGACAGAAGAATACTGGGAAGCTTCCCGAGTTGCCATTATAACCAGTGTTACTAAAATCAAGTCAAATGTCCACCTGTGCCATTTTCCACTATAAGTTGGATGAAAGTGGTAAATTGTCAAGAGCATAAGTGTGTGTAAGGAACGTTTATTTGTTGGTAGTTGTCCTGTCTGGATCAAGGATGAGCATAAGTATCAAGGTTACTGAGATCCTGCTGAGCGGCCTTCTAATAAGACAAAACTCTCAGAACTGGCTTAATTTTTAACCTCCTCAATAATCGCACAGTACTCTTACCATGTGTCTTGCATTTTTAAATCAGAGGTACTTTTACATCATAAGATATTTATAAAGTCTTTATTGGATGGAATACAACTTTAGAACTTTCCATTTGAGATAACTGCTGTGTCACTTATTTGCATAGCTCAGTACAGAGGATTATAGGCAATTTGCAAAAAGTAAAAAACTCAGAGAGGAAACAAGTGGATAAATGAAATGGCAAGGGTGACAATGGATGAAGCAACTGTGATGTTTGTGGCAAGGAAAGCCTATATGATTAATTAAAATGGAACCAATGTTATGCTTTATTTTTAATTAATTTAATTCATTGTATGATCTGATCTATTTTCTTTGTGATTTTTTGCTGCAGGTCAAAAACTAGAACAAGTTACTGTTCTTTCAAGTGAACAAGTTATTTTCAGGGAAGAAAAGTGAGCAGCTACTCTGGTACATTCGAAATTCTTATGTGTTTTATGACTAGTGATGTCAGTAGTCAATGTGAGATCGTTCAGAGACTCAAGGAAGAATATTTTTATGATAGATATAGTTTTTCTTGTGAATGTCTCTACATGGTTCAAGGAATTCATTATTGTTTCTTCCCTTTTTAAAACGTTTTTTAAAAGTAACCTGAATAATTTTGGAGAGTCATTGCTGTAATTCCTTTTTTCACTATTTTGTATTGAATGACAATAATCTTGTAGTTAAATACAAGTGTGCTAAACATTGATATTTTTAAACTATATCTGGAACATTCAGAACATAGATGCTTCTACTTATATTTGTACTGTAATTATACTACATATAATTTTGCTAAACTAATTACTCTTCAAATTTTTAGTTGATTAAGTTTTTTCTGTGTTTTCCCAATAGATTTTATCTAATTTTATTAGAACAATCCAAGGTCACTTTTTTCCAGTTATATATGTAAGAATTCCATTATTCAGGTACTAAATAGAATGTCTACTCTACCATGTACTGTTCTTTATTCATAGTGCAGTAGATAAGCCTGAAGGAAATAAGCCTGGCTGTGGAAATGCTTATTTGTTGGGAGGGTGCTTGTCTGGATCAATGATGAGCACAACTGTCTGAGGATGCTGAAGGACTCATTCCAGATGTCAATCTGAGGTCCATATGAATGCCCCTCTAATAAGACAAATAAGACTCTCAGAGCCTGGCTCTATTTGGTGACCCCTGCGTAACATAATAATGCCACTGTTAGCATGCTTTTTTCTTTTTCACAGAAAAGGGCATTAGTGTCCTATCTTATATGGCAGTATGTACCTTTATGATCAGTGATCCATTTTGCTTTATTTTGGTCACTTTGAACAGAGTCATAAATATGACTATATATACATGTATATGGGAAATATGTTCTTGTGTAATAAATTAGAAAATGAAAAGGATTGAATTAAGAAGGGGACAAGCAACTGTGATGGGTACTGAACGTCTCAGTAATGTTGAACTAAAAGAAGGGAACACTGCATGTGTACAGTAAATAATGGTAATGGTACCAAAGTTTAGTTCTTTGTTATTTTTACTACTGAATATTTTCTAAGACTCTGCTTTTCTTTTTGTTATGTTTTGCTGAAATAGAAGGACTGGAATCAGGTCTTCCAATTCAGAGGACAGGGGTGAGTAGCTATTTGAACTTCATATTTCATATGCTCTGTGCCAGGTCCTGAGGTCTCTCTGTTTATCTTTTTAGAGGCTTATTTGAGAATATTTTGATGATGTGTGCTTTTTCTCTTTGAGACCCTCACTAAAGTCACTTACATTATTGAATCTTTATAATTTCTTCTTTCATTTTAACTCTTTTCTGCTTTGATGGAAAAATGTAGAATTTTAGAGAATTTTTGGTAATTTCATAGTGGATCAAAAAATTATTGTAGTAAAATCAGAATCTTCCAAAATATTATTAGATTTTCCTCATCGTTTTATTGTTGGGATTTCAGGACACAGACTCAATTATTCATAGGCATTTGTGGTCACACTGCATTACATTTTTGTTTCTACTTTAATCTTTGTGGATTGGCATAAATTAGTTGTTTCTCATTTTTGCAACATGGAAAGTTGTATGTGAAATTTTGTTAGATCTCTTTAAGACCATGAAGTTCTTATACAATAAACGTTGCCATATTCTTTTGAAACCCAAAATAGTTCAGTTTTCAATACTGTGTTGGGCTAAAAAGAAAAGGTATTATGTTAGAGATATCAAATGGAGAAATATGAAATATCATATATGGCATCATTATTTCTGAAAGTTGAAATATGCATCACTAAAAAGAGTGGTCTATATATTTCCTGGCAAGCTATGTTGAAGAATTTGTGTTACCTGGTACTTTGAGATTAATGCCCTAAGGACAGGTAAACATTTTTCTTGACAAAGTTCTGTCACAGATTCTATCAAGAAGTACTTATGTTTATATTTATTATGTATTATTTATTTATATTTATTCTATAGAACCATAGAAGATAATTCTAAAGAGTTGATAATAACTAAAAAAAATAGTCATAGATCAAAAAAGGAAATTGGTTTAGCCAGATATTGAAATGAACTCTAGAACCTCGATCATTAACAAACTTTTGAGCAAGCATATGAATAGCAGGAAAAATGGGACATGTTTTTACTTTTAAAAATGTCTTCTCGCAAACCCTTATTTGCATATTTGTTACTATTAGTAGATTCACAGAGCCATGAACTCAGGGATACTGTCTCAATCCAAAGAGTATAACACTATATTGATGCATAATATATATTCAGTAAATTGCCCATATTATTACTCTACAATAGTACAGGATTCAGACACAGAAGCAGAATAGGACTGGCATAATAGAACCCTTCCTTATGACCACCTCCAACCTCTTCTCCCCAAATGCTGCTCCTTCTGAAAAATGTACTTTATTTTTATGTTTTTTTTTAAGTTTATAAAAATGAACTGTATAATTTTTTTCTCTTTGTGACTACATATTTGCACAAGATTCTTACTAATCAGATGAACATTTTATTTGAAACATCAAATTCATTGTTGTGTGTTAGTAATATGTTCTTCTTATTTTGTAAGTCTTTATTTTTTAGGTATTTTATTTTTAAAATAGCAGTGTGTCTTTTAGATTTAGCATTTTGTGTTATCTCTAATTCTTGATTAATCTTGCCAGGAGGGTTTCAATCATACTAACTATTTCAAATTACTAATATTTGTTAATATTTCCTATTGCCTGTTTGCTTTCTATTTTGGTGTTTTTCTGCCCTTAATCTCATTAATTTTTCTTTACTCTTCTGGAGCTTGATTCATCTCCTTGATCTAGCTCTTGTGATATATAATCTATTGATTTTCAGCCTTCTTCAATTCTCATATATTGCTTTTTACTCTAAACTTCCTTATAAGTCACAAGAGCACAAGTTTGGCATTCTTCATCCTTCTTATTACTCACATAAATGCATTTTCTAATTTCATATTGATTTATTTTTGAATTATGGATTATTTAGAAGGACATTGCTTAATTTCCAAACAGCTGGACTTTTTCTATCGATTTTTATTACTGATTTCTAACTTGATTCCATATGATAAAAATACTTTGAATATATTTTATTACTTTGGAATAATTTTGTATCTCTGTAATGGCCCAGAGGGTGGCAGAATTTAGTGAATATTCCATTTTCACTGATTATTACATTAGCATGTAATTATATCATTGTGGATGCAGTATTCTATCTTGCCAGTTATTTCCATTTTGAAATTGCCACATCCATATCTGATGTGTATTTACTAACCTATGATCTGAAAATGAGTTAGTCATTGAAACTCATGTAGGAGATTGTCATGGAAATAAGGCACCTGGGTTGTTTTTGGAATGCTTGTAATATTTGTATTACAACCTGTGTGTGTGTTGATTAGCTGCTGTGTTGTTTGGATGGCAAATTAATTAAGCTGTACAATTATACTGCATACTCTTTTCTACACATATATTTTAGTAGAAAGTTTAAAATATCCCATCAAAATAGACCAAATCTTAGCTAATAAATTTCCTAGGAATATTGTCTACCAAATAATGTGTTATTTGGGGACTAACAATTGATGTCTTTAGGATAAGTCAAGAAGTTCTCTTTTAAACACAGATATTTCAGTAAATCAAACATTGCAGTAACGTTAAATACTCACAGCCATGCCATGACAGCCTTTCAATTCCAATCACTTGAATACTATTATTAATTTCAAAACAAAATTTGTATACTAAGGTTCAGATGTTCTGAAAAAGCTATTGTTTAGATAAATCATACAAGATTTTATTTATAATAATAAATTCTGATAATTAATTTAAGATGACAATGAGAGGGCAAAATTGATTACACTGTATTTAAAAGAGTGTTAACATGAAGAAGTTACTCAGGATAGCTTCCTAGTAGGAATTTTTAAGATTCTGGTACTACATGTGTTTCTTTCCAGATAACTTGAGAAGATTTATATTTGGCATATGGATTTTTCTTTTCATTTCTTTGTCCTTTGTGCTGGCAATTCATGCTTGAGAATGAAAAAATAAGAAAATAAATATAAAGCTATAAGTTATGGTGTCATGTTAAAGTAGTAGATTAATGACACAGAATACAAAGAATTTTAATCTAGTGGTAAATCTTGAAAATTATTATCATTTCATTGAAAGTCTAATAGCTACTGAAACACTCTTATTTTGCACCAACCACCCTATAAACATTGTGTGGTTTATTCAGATGAGAGCCTAGATGTATGTTTATGTATGTATGAGTGTGTTTGTGAACTTGACACAGAGAAACAAGAACATATGGTTGCCAGTGTGCTTTGTATATATAAGGTTAGGGTCATGTCAACTCAAACTTACATATCAAACATGGCTTACCTAACTCTGGGGTGTGCCCACAAATCAAGAATTTCCAATAAACATAGGTTAAAGTCTCCTTGCCCTCAATATTCACAGGTTATCTTGTCAGTATTTTCTAAGTATACTATTTGTGTGAAGATAAATCCAAGGTCATTTCTCCAGGCCAGCTTTAGTTATGTGTTAAACTTATTATTTACTTACAAAAAATGCTAATTAGATTTAGAGACTGTGGCAAAGTGGGCATGATTGAATAGAGATTGGAGTGTAAGTTAGTGACGCTCTTGGTTTGGCTAAGCAGGTCTAAGATAAATGGAAAAGCACATATGGCAGGAAAGCATTAATATGATTCCATCTAGAGAGTTTGGCTAAATTTTTGCAGATTAGAAATATGGGTGTTGTCCCTAAATAGAAAAAGTAAAAGTTTTAAAAAAAATATTACTGGAGAGAGAAAATTAATGAAAAAATTGTAAGTGCAGATCAAGTAAAAATATAGTTAAATCGAGTGATACAATCAGTAGATCAGCACTTGGCAATAACAGTATTGTTCCAATGTGAACAAATATTGCTTAGGAGAGTGAGAAAAGATAAAGTTGCTAACAGCAAGCTTATATGGGATGTTGTTGTGGTGTTGATTGCCTTTTGCTCCAATAATCTAAGTGATAAATATTTAAAATTGATTTCTGCCACATTATTTATTCTGTTCTAATTTTTGCATGTGTCAACATTACCGTATTCCAAACTGTGCCATCCCCATAGAGAGAAGTGGTTCTGCAGAGGTTTATGCAGTTTCCAAATTGCTAGCTTCAATAAACTAAAGCTGAAACATTTACTAAAGCTGAAGCATTTACTGTCTTGTTAATACAAATAATAACTCTGTAGGAATGTAACCCAGTTATAGAAATGCTAATTTGTCAAGAGCTACCTTACCAAGATCAATGGTAAGCACACTTGTCTGGGGAGTCTAGATTATTTCCAGACATTAATCAGAGGTTCCAGCTGGATGTCTATTCATAGGAAGAGAACACTTTAAAAATTGGACCAATATGGTGACCTCCTCAGTAATTTTACGATGCCTCTATGCACGTGCTTTTCCATTCTCTTATCAAATTGCACTGTCATAATACCTTCATTAGGCAGACTTCATGCTTAGAGCTTCACATTAAACAGAGGTCTGGTGTTTCATATATTTTAAACTATTTGTTGTTAACTGTGAACAAATATTGAAATAAAAGTTTAAATATAGAAACATATAAATAACTTAAAAAGTGGTCATGACTATAGATTATGAGTGTTATCAGTAATATTGGGAAATTATAAGGGAATATAGAACATTTAGATGTTACATAATGGCAATGAGACCAAATTTTATTTTATTATGATTATCATTTATGCATTTTCTCAATTAATATTTAGTTTTTCTGACTTTTTTTTTTGCATAGAATTGCTACAACTAGTATCAGCACATAAGAGAATAGAAATAAACAGCTCCATCCATGTGCCTTTTGGAATTCTTCATATGCTGGGAGGACCATAAATTGTGTCTTAATAAATTTAAAACAATTAAATTAATATAAACCATGTTAATTTAATTCCACAATGTGATGGAATTAGAAATCAATAAAGAATATCTCTTGAAAATCCTCCAAATAATTAGAAATTAAAATTAGCATTTCTAACATATTCATTCGTCAAAGAAAATTATACAGCATTTTGAAATGGAAAAGGTTAAAACATAGCATATCAAAATGTGTGGGATGCACCTAAAGCTGTATTTAGGGGGAAATTTATAGCACTAAAATGCCTATATTAGAAAAGAAGAAAGATCTCAAACCAATGACTTTATTTTCCACCTTAAGACATTTTAAAAATAGCAAACTAAACCCAGAGAAAGAGAAAGAAAGTCAATCATACAGATAAGAGCAAAATCAATAAAATAGAAAATAAATATATATATAAAGAAAAATAAATGAAATTGAAAACTGGTCAATTGAGAAGAAGAATAACATTGACAAAATTATACCCAGATTAAGGGGGGGTGGGGGAAGACGCAAATACCATTATCTGGAAATGTGAGAAAAGGGCATCATTAGAGATTCTATGGATACTAAAATGTTAATAAGTGGAATTTATGAAAAACGTATGCCAATAAATTTGACAAACCCAAGTTCATGTACCCAATGCACAGTGAGGACAAACAAATCAAAATATCAGAGCTTGGAGCAGAGAAAATTTTAATGCAAGGGCCATGCAAGGAGAAAGAAGTGGCTCATGCTCAAAAGACCCCAATTCTCAAATGGGTTTTAGGGAGGGATTTTAAAAAGCAAGGTGAGGGAGAGGAGTCACAGTGTGTGTGATCAGCTTGTGCACAATCCTCCGATTGGTTGATGAAGAGGTAACAGTGTGGTTACATTATCACAAGGGTTAACATTATCACACAAGGGTTAACATTATCAATCCTCAGACTTTACTGTCTGGGGGCTACGTGCTCATGGTCATCAAGTTGTTAATTTCTTCCACTTGTGGAGGTCTTAGCATCAGTAAAACAACCAGTAAATGTGCATCACATACTGTTTAGGTACTTCAGAGAGGAACTAAAGATTCTGAGACTGCCATATGGCTGATTTACTGTTTAAATTGTTACCAGTTCTCCTAGCCCAACTGCTACTTTTGTCACTACATGTTCACATCCTTTCAATCATTAATTCTTGAGCCAGACCTTTGTGACTCATGGGAGGCCTTGGGAGACTACAGCTTTTCTACAAACAACAGGCAGTCAGAGGACATGGGGGGAGGGCCCTGTCCTGGGAAGGGACCATAGAATCCTGCTTAGTTAAAAAATGAAATGGAAAAATTTATTGAAGGATACAAACTACCAAAATTCAATCATGAAGAAATAGATAATCTGAATAACCCTCCTTCAGTGAAATAATAACTTGTAATTAAAATATTTTCCACAAAGAAAACTCCAGGCCATATAGCTTCACATGAAATAAAAAATAATTCTACACAATTGTCTATAAAATTTAAAAGAAGGGAACACTTCTACTCATTCTATATGAACAACTTTAACTTGGTTTAAAAAAACATGCAATTTTAAAAATACACAAAAATATTCCTCATGAGCATAAATGCAAAAAGTCTAATCAAAACTGTAGTAAATGAAATCCAACAATATATAGAAATATTGCATGACCAAGTAGGGTTTATCCAAGGACTGCAAGGATGTTTTAACCTTTAAAAATCAATCAATGTAGGAAAAGCACTTCTGGAAAGTCAGAGTAAAAAAACCTTCAAAAAATCTGCTCCTGGGCTTCCCTGGTGGCGCAGTGGTTGAGAGTCCACCTGCCGATGCAGGGGACATGGGTTCATGCCCCAGTCCGGGAAGATCCCACATGTCGCGGAGCGGCTGGGCCCGTGAGCCATGGCCGCTGAGCCTGCGCGTCCGGAGCCTGTTGCTCCGCAACGGGAGAGGCCACAACAGTGAGAGGCCCACATACCACAAAAAACAAAAAAAAAATCTGCTCCTCTATAAAATTAACAAGAACCATGACCAAAAACGGTCAGAATTAATTTTGCAGAACTTTGGAAATTAACCAAAGGCATATAGAATGTCAAAAAACATTTATTCAAGAAAACTGGCTGACTTTCACTAAGAACAGCAAGTTTTATAGCATTTTAATGTTCCAACTTCCAATACCTCTCTCCCTAGCACTGTGGCAGGCTTGAAAATATAGGCTAAAACCATCAAGGGAGGAAGAACAGGTTTGGAGATCCCCAAAAAGTCCTGTCCTCAGAGAATTGTTACCAGTTGACCTCTCTAAGGTCCCTGAAAAAGCCCCATTTACAGGACTTGTATTTTTTTGGACTAAGAGCTCACTCAGTGGGGTAAACCCAATTCCAGAACATTAGTTAAAAGGAATCCATGGAAATTTCTGAGTATGACATGTCCCTGAAGTGTTGATATGAACTGGGTCAAAGAGACTGGCCAAAAAACTAAAAAGGAAATCTTGGGAATGAGATATTCAAAGTATGTTTTGAAAAGCTCTGAATATTCTTTTTTGATCTAGAAAGCTACATACATGTGCAGAGCTGCATGCCAGGAAACACCTGAGAAGGACCTAATCAATTGCCTCTGGCTTTCTTTGAGGCTGTATGCAATCAAAAGGTGAAGGCTAAGGAAGAGGTGTAAACTATCTGAACACTAAATGTAAGTCCCAACACACACACACACACACACACACACACACACACACACACACAGCCTCTTAGCAAAGGGCAAGAGACATATTGATTAGAGGCATTGTAGGTAATATTGATCTAATTATTAGCTGACCACTAAGATAACCAAGCAGAAGCTTCAGTGTCCACATATTGCTGGGAATAGACTTTACAGAATTAGTCCAGGAAAATCATTTTTAAGACAAACAGCAATAACAACAAACAGCTACAACAATAAACTTTTGGAATTGAGGATATCTGGTTTCCAGAATTGCCACATTATATATAAAATGTCCAGTTTTTAATGACAAAAGAATTACAAGGCATGCAAAGAAACAAGAAAGCATGGCACATACACAGGAAAGAAGTCAATAGAAAGTATCCTTGAGGAAGGCCAAATGTTGGACTTAATGGACACAGACATTAAATTAGTTATTAAAAATCTATTCAAAGAACTAAAGTAAAGCATGTCTAAAGAATTAAAGGGAAGTATAAGAATTATATCTTACCAAATACAGAATACTAATAAAGAGATAGAAATTATAAGAAAGGACCACCTGAAAATTCTGGACTTTAAAATAACTAAAATTGAAATTACACAAGAAGGGTTTCAACAGCAGATCTGAGTGAACAGAAGAAAGAGTGAATGAACCTGAAGATAGCTTAGTGGAGATTATCCAGTATGAGGAACACAAGGAAAAATAATAAAGTGACTAAGCTACAGAAAACTGTGAGACATATCAAACATACCAATGTACTTATAAATTGAAGCCCTAGAAGGAGAAGATAGAAAGAGAAATATTTGAAAACATAATAGCTAAAAACTTTCCAAACTTGATGAAAACATTAATCTACACATCCAAGAAGATCAACAAATTCCAAGTAAGATAAACTCAAAGAGATCCAGACCCAGATGCATCATAGTCATACTGTTGAAAGATAAACACAGAGAAAAATGGCTCAACATGTACACGTGATCCTCAGTAAGCTTAAAAACTAACTTCTAATAAGCCATGTGGACCAGAAGGCAATGTGATGACATACTCAAAGTGATGGAAGAAAAAATTCTCAACCAAGAATTCTATAGCCACAAAATCCATCATTTAAAAGGGGAGAAATTAAGCCACTACCAGATTAAAAAAAGAGAGACAGAATTTCTTGCTATGAGATCTGTTCTACAAGAAATGTTAAAGGGATTCCTTCCATCTGAAATAGAAAGACACAGGAGAGTAACCCAAATCCACATGAAGAAATAAAGAGCACTTTAACTAGTTACCTTAGCTGAAACTACATATGTAAGTATAAAAATAAATATGTTTTGTTTGTAACATTTTTCTTCTCCTATTTGATTAAAAAAATAATTTCAATTATAAATTTGTGCTGATGGTCTTGTAATTTATATATTTGTAACTTATATGACAATAATAACACAAAATAAGGGGAGGAAATGAAGCTATATTGATGTTAAAAATATCTATTTAACCAAAAAAAATAAAGAATAAAGGACAAATTCAGGGGGAAAAACACATAAGACATATAGAAAATTAATAGCAAATTGGCTGTCATAAATCCTACCTTATAAGTAATTATATTAAATGTAAAATGAATAAACATTCCAATCAAAAGGCAGAGATTTCCAAATTGGGAGGAAAACCATGATTAACTATATTCTGTGTACAAGAGGTATACTTTAGAGTCAAAGCACAAATAGATTGAAAGTAAAAGGGTTAAAAAAAAGATATATCATGTAAACTGTACCTAAAATAAAGCTGGAGCAGCTCGGAAAAAATATTCTTTAACAAAAGTTATTGTTAAAAACAAAGAGCATTTTAAAACGATCAATCTATAAGACATACAATTATTAACATATATACTGAACAACAAAGCACAAAATCACAAAGCAAAAACTGCTAGAATTAAAAGAAAAAAATAGATGATTCAACTATTAAAGTTAGAGACCTCAAAACCCAATTTTCAATAATAAACAGAACAGAGTAATGCCAGCAAGATGGCAGAATAGGAAGTCCCCTGCTTGTATCCTCACTCAGGAATGGTAACTTGGCAGCCATTTACAGACAAAAGTGACTTTGTGGGAGCTTTGGGACTGAGGTTGGAAATTGTGAAACACCAATAGGGTTCAAGATCAAGGAGGATCACGTTGAGAAAACAAGCCAATGCCCAGGAAGCTGACTTGCCAACTATAGACCCAACTGCAGAACCCAAAACATCTCCATGCCTCAATGGGCTCAGCTACAGCCCCATATGGTTTTGGTCCTGCCACCATAACCATATATCATGGTACCCAGGAAACATCACACATGACTTTGCCTCAGGCAATAAGCCCACAGACCTTGGTCCTGCCTGTGGACCCTGAAATGACCCATGACCCAGCTCTAGCCCGGTCAGCCATTGTCTTCAAGCAGTACTGCCGGCCTAGGGATCTGGCAGGGGACACACCAATTATTGTCCCCAAACATACTGAAAAGTCCTATAATTCAGCTCCAGCCCCTTCTAGCTGCAGTCTGTGAGAAGTCCTGCCATTCCAGGGAATAAGTTGGAAACATACCCATCTGTACTTTAGGAGATCGGGAAACAGCCCTGTAACTCAACTCCAGCTCCCCCGCACCCAGCCAGCCACTTCCCATGAGCAGTCCTACCTGCCCAGGGACCCACTGGAAAATTCACCTGTCGTGTCTCTGGAGGGAGGCCAGTGAACTTTAGTCAGACAGTAGACCCTGAAGCAGCCTTGTGGCTCAGATCCAGATCCTTCTAGCCACATTCTCCAAGCAGTCCAGCTAGCCCAGTGACCTACCAGAGGACATGCCAGTTAGTGTCCCTTGGTGGCAGGCCAACCAACCTTAATCCACAACAGATCTTGAAACAACTTTGTGAATCAGCTCAAGCCCCTCCCTGCCATAATCCACAAGCAATCCTGTCCACCCAGAGATCCACCAGAAGACCCATCTATGCCCTCAAAAGTAAGCCCACCATGGTCTGAAATGGCCCTGTAACTTGAGTCCCATTCTTATCAGATATGGTCAGGGAGTAGTCCTACCTGCCCAGGGACCTGGTAAGAAACACCTCATCATGCCTCCAGAGTCAGGCATACAAACTTCAATTCCAGCTGTGGATCATGATGCAGCCCTTGGACTCAGTTCCAAACCCTCTCAGTCATGGTCCAATGCCAGTCCTGCCTACCCAGGGACTAACCCAGTTACATGGTTGAAGCTCTCCAAAGAACCTCTTGGGAACCATCCCTGTCCATACACTTGGTAACAGATTCACCATCTGTGGATCCAACTGTGGACCCTTTTCCCAGTTCTAGACCTTATGCAAAAGGTCCTGGAGACAGTCCCATCTTCCAGGGACAAGACAGGAGCTATGCCTGCCAGAGCACCTTGTAACAGGCCCACCAGCTACAAACACCACTGCAGACCCAGCAATACATGACCTGGCTCTAACCCAATTTACCTACAATTCCCTGGGTAATCCCATAAGTACAAGGAATCTACAGAATTTATTTCCCTGCCAAAAACACTCTGGAAAAACTGAAAAACTGTTTTCTCCTTCCAATGCACACCCCAACGCAGGCTACACAAACCATGAAGACTCAAACAAAAGAAACTAATAAAGTTCCAGTAACAGATTCCAAAGAAGTGTATATTTATAAATTGCTTGACAAAGAATTCAAAATAATCATCAAAGCTCAGTGAGTTACATCAGAGTAGAAAACAAAAAATCAAGAAAGTAATGCATGAACAAAATAATAAGTTTAATAAAGAAACAAAAATCACACATGCACATGCACACACACAATTTTGGAGTAAAGAATACAATGATAGAACTGAAAAATTCAACAGGAACCTTGATTATGTAAAACCAGAATAAAACAAATCAGCAAACTCAAAGGGAGATCATTTGGAATTAGATAATGAAAAGAACAATAACAAAAAGAACAAAAAAGAATGAAGAAAGACTACGTGAATTATGGGATGTCAACAAACAAACAAATATTTACCTTGTCAGAGTCCCTGAGGAGGAAGAAAGAGAGAAAGAAGCAGAAAGATTTCTTAAAGAAATAATACCTGAATACTTCCAAAATCTGGAATAGATATGGACATGAAGGTATGTGAAATTCAAAGGAACCCAAGCAAAATAAAGATGAGCCTGAGATATATTAAAATCAAATAGTTAAAAGTCAAAAACAGGGACTTCCCTGGTGGCGCAGTGGTTAAGAATCTGCCTTCCAATGCAGTGGACATGGGTTCAATCCCTAGTCTGGGAAGATCCCACATGCTACAGAGCAACAAAGCCCATGCATCACAACTACTGAGCCTGTGCTCTAGAGCCCATGAGTCACAACTACTGAGCCCAAGTGCCACAACTACTGAAGCCTGCGTAACTAGAGCCTGTGCTCTGCAATAAGAGAAGCCATCACAATGAGAAGCATGTGCACCACAACAAAGAGTAGCCCCCACTCGCTGCAACAAGAGAAAGCCCACATGCAGCAATGAAGACCCAATGCATCCAAAAATAAAATAAATAAATTTCTTTTTAAGACAAAGGGAAAATTTTGAAAGCAACAAGACTAAAGTGACTTATTACATATAAAAGGTACCCCTATAAGGTGATCAGCTAATTTCTCAGCAGAAACCCCAGGAGAGAGTGGGGTGATATATTCAAAGTGTTTAAAGAAAAAAACTGGCAAACAAAAATACCACACTCAGCAAAACTTTTCTTCAGAAATGAAAAAGATGTAAAGACAATCCCTAACCAAAAAAAAAGCTGAGTTTATCACCTCTAGACGTGGCTTAGAAGAAAAGCTAGAAGAGAGTTTTTCAGACTGAAAGGAACAGACACTAAGAAACAACATAAAAACATACGAAAGTATAAAACTGACTGGTAAATGTAAACATACAGTCAAATTCAGAATACTCCAATACTGTAATGTTGGTGCATAAACAAATTTTAACTCCAGTATAAAAGTTAAAAGACAATAGGATTAAAAATAACTATAACTACAATAATTTGTTAATGGATGCACAATGTAAAAAGATGCAAAGTGTGACTTCAACAACATAAAATGAGGGGGAGGGGACTAAAAGCATAGAGTATTTTGCACACATAATTTATATGAAGCTGAAGATCAGATGTTATCAGCTTAAAATAGATTGTTACAATTATGAGATGTTTTATGTAAGCCTCATGGTAACTACAAGGAAAAATTTCTAATAGTTACACAAAAATAAAGAGGAAGAAATAAAAGCACACCATTACAAAAACAAAACCAAACCAAAATAAAACAAACAAAAAAACACCAAATCATGAAGGAAGATGGAATGAGAAGGAGAAAGGAGCAAGGGAACTACAAAACAGAAAACAACAAAATGGCAGGAGTAAGTTCTCACCTATCAATAATTACTTTAAATGCAAATAGTCTGAATTTTCCAATCAAAAGACAGTGGTTAAATTAATTTTTTTAATCCAACAATATGTTGCCTGTAAAAAACTCACCTTAGCTTTAAGGACACACATAGGCTAAAAGTGAAGAGATGGAAAAAGAAATTCCATACAAATTGTAACCAAAAGAGAGGAGGAGTGGCTATACTTATATCAGATAAAATAAACCTTCAGTCAATATTGGTCAGAGACAAAGGTCACTATATAATAATAAAGGGGCAATTCATCAGGAGAATATAATAATTGTAAATATATATGCAACCAACTTTGGAACACCTATATATTTAAACAAATATTAACAGAAAAATAGACAGCAATACAATAATAGTAAGGGGACTTTAATATCTCACCTTCAACAGTGAATATATCATGTGTACAGAAAATCAATAAGGAAACGGAACACTTGAACACATTATAAGCCAAACATACAGCATAATTTCATCCAACAGCACCAAAATTCTTCTCAAGTGCACATGGAACATTCTCCAGAATAGATCATAAGTGGTGCAATAAAGGAAGTCTTAACAAATTTAAGAATATTGAGATCATATCAAGCTTCTTTTCCAACCACAATGGCATGAAATTAGAAGTCAATAACTGGAGAAAATGTTTAAAATTCACAAATATTGGAAATTAAATAACAAACTGCTGAACAACCAAATGGTTAAAGAAAAAATCAAAAGGGAAATTTAAAACATATTGAGACAAAAAAAAAAAAAGGAAACTCAACAAATTAAACTTTATGGGATGAAGCAAAACCAGTTCTAAGAGGGAAGTTTATAGCAAAAAAACATTTACATTAATTAAAAATCTAAATAAAGAACCTAAATTTGCTCCTCAAATAAATAGAAAATGAAGAACATCTAAGCCCAATGTCAACAGAAGAAAGGAAATAATAAAGATTAGAGCAAAAATAAATAAATAAAAAAATAGATATTAGAAAGACAATAGAAAAAATCAACAAAATTAGTTTTCTGAAAAGATAAAATATTTGAGAAACCTTTAGCTAAACTAATCAAGAAGAGAAAAGAGGACTCAAATAATAAAATCATAAATGAGAAAGGAGATACTACAACTGATACCACAGAAATATAAAGTAATATGAGACCAATATGAACAATTATATGTCACATTTTGAATAACCTGGAAGAACTGAATAAATTCCTAGGAACATACAATCTATCAAGACAGAATCATGAAAAAATAGAAAATTTTAACAGAACAATAATGAGGAAAGATATTGAATCAGTAATCAAAAATCTTCCAAAACAGAAAAGCCCAGAACCAGGTGATTTCACGAGTGAATCTCATCAAACATTTAGAGAAGAATTAATACCAATTCTTCTCAAACTCTACTAAAAAATAAAGAGGAGGGAAGATTTCCACACTAATCTTATGAAGTCAGCATTACCCTCATGAGAAAGCCAGATAAGGACACTACAAGAAAAAAAATATATTGACCAGTATCCCTGATGAATATAGATAAAAAATCCTCAAAAAAATCTAGCAAATTAAATTCAACAGCACATTAAAATTATTATACACCATGATCAAGTGAGATTTATACCTGGGATGCAAGGATGGTTCAACATACACAAACCAATAAATGTAGTATATCACATCAACAAAATGAAACATAAAAATTATATGATCATCTCAATAGATGCATAAAAAGCATTTGACAAAATTCAACATCTATTCATGATAGTAACTGTAAAGAAACAGGTACCTCAACATAGTATTGAGCCATATGTGACAATATTACAGCTAACATCATACTTGATGGTAAAAAGCTGAAAGTTTTCCCTCTTAGATTAGGAACAAGACAAGGATGCCAACTCTCACCAACTCTCACCACTTCTAGTCAACATAGTACTGGAAGTTCTAGCCAGAGCAAATAGGCAAGAAAAGGGAATAAAATTTATCCAAATTAGAAAGAGAGAAATTAAATTGCCTCTCTTTGCAGATGACATGATCTTATATAGAAAATCTTAAAGACTCCACCCAGAAATTGTTAGAACTAATAAACAAGTTCAATAAAGTTGAAGAATACAATATTAATGTACAAAAATCAGTTGTATTTCTACACACTAGCAATGAATTATTTGAAAAATAAATTAAGAAAGTAGTGTTTACAACAGCATCAACAATAAAATATTCAGAAAAAATTTATCCAAGAAGGTGAAAGATCTGTACAATAAAAACTAAAATATTGGTGAAAGAAATTGAATAAGATGCAAATAAATGGAAAGATATCCATGTTCACAGATTGGAATAATTAATATTGTTATAATGTCTATTACTATTCAAGGCAATCTACAGATTCAATGCAATTATTATCAAAATTTCAATGGCATTTTCCACAGAAATAGAAAAAACAATCATAAACTTTGCATAGAACCACAAAAGACCACAAATAACAAAAGTGAACTTAAGAAAGAGCAACAAAGCTGAAGACATCACACTTCCTGATGTCACATTTTATTACAAAGCTGTAGTAATCAAAATAGTATGGCACTAGCATAAAAACAGACACATAGACTAGTGGATCAGAATCGATAGTGCAGAAATAAACTCACACATATATGATCAACCAACCTATGACTGGGGCACCAAGAATAGACAATGAAGAACGTACTGTCTCTTTAGTAACTGGTGTTGCAAAAATTGGATATCTACATGCAAAACAATAAAATTGCTTATAACGTATTTTTTAAAAGCTCAAAATGAACTAAAAACTGAAACATAAGGCTTGAAACCATTGGTATTGGTGGGAACGTGAATTGGTACAGCCATTATGAAAATAGTGTGGAGGTTCCTTAAAAATTAAAAATAGGACTATCATAAAATTCAGCAATCCCACTACTGGGTATATATCCAAAAGAACTGAAATCAGGGTCTCAGAGAGATATCTGCACTCCCATGTTCATTGTAGCATATTAACAATAGCCAAGATATGGAAACAACCAACTAAAGTTGGTTCATCAGATAAACTGTTCATGAACAAAGAAAAAAATATATATATATGTATACACATACATACATATATAAGAATAGTATTCAGCCATAAAAGGAAAGAGCACCCTGTCATTTGTGACAACATGAATAAACCTGGAGGACATTATGCTACATGAAATAGGCGAGAAAGTGAAAAACAAATACTGTATAATCTTACTTATATGTGGAATCTAAAACATCAAACTCATAGAACCAGAGAATGGCATTGGTGGTTACCAGTGCTAGTGGGTAGAAAGTGGGCAGATGTTGTTCAAAGGGTACTAGCTTTACTTATAGGATGACTAAGTTCTGTGAATCTAAGTCACAACATGATGACTTAGTTTTTACTGTATTGCATGCTTGAAACTTGCTAGGAGAGTTGATCTTAAGTGTACTTACCACACACACAAAAAGTAAAAATATGTAGTGATGGATGCATTAATTAACTTAATTGTGGTAATCATTTCACAGTGTATACTTATATCAAACCATCCTGTTGTAAACCTTAAATATACAACAATTTTATTTGTCAATTATGCTTCCACAAATCCTGAAAAAAAATGATAGATCAACTAGACAAATGAAGAAAAAAATAGAAAACATAACAACATCTACCAGACATCTGTAGAATACACCACCCCAAAATAGTACAATACACATTCTTCTCAAGTGCACATGGAACATTCTCCAGAATAAGCATATGTTAGGCCATATAACCCACCTCAATAATTTTTTTAAAAATTGAAATCATACAACTCATATTCTATGACCACAAAGATATATTATATTATAAACCAATAACAGAAGAAAACTTTGGAAAAATCACAATGATGTGAAAATTAAACAATACACTCTTAAAAACCCAATGAGGTAAAGAACAAATCACAGGAGAAATTAGAAATATCTTGAGATGAACAAAATTGAAGAAACAACATACCAAAATTTTGTGGATGTACTAAAGCAGTACTTAAAGGGAAATTTATAACAATAAATGCTTATATTTAAAAAGAGGAAATAAATCAATAAGCTAACTTTCCACCATAAGAAACAATAAAAGAGAAAATTTAGCCCAAAATAAGTAGAAGGAAGAAATAATAAAAATTAGCATGTTAGTAAAGAAATAGTGAAAAGAAAACAATACAGAAAATTAATGAAACTAAAGTTGGTTCTTTGTAAATATCAATCAAATTATCATACCATTAGCTAGACTGAACAAGAAAGAAAGAGGGAAGATTCAAGTTACTGAAATCAGAAATAAAAGTAAGGACATAACTACTCACCTTACAGAAATAAAAATTATATAAGGGGGAGGGAGTCAAGATGGCAGAGGAGTAGGAGCATATGGAGTTCATCTCTCGCTACAAATGCATCAAGAATACATCTACAAATGGAACAGTTCTCAAAGAGTGCCTGCTGAACACTAGCATAGGACCTCAGACACCTAAAAGGACAAGAAAGATCCCCATGTAACCATGTATGATGAAAGAAAGAAGAAGGGAAAAGGAAGAGGAGAGGAAGCAGGACGAGACTTGCACCCTTGGGGTGGGGGACCCTGAAGGAGAGGAAAGGTTCCTGTATCTGGGGAAGACCTAACTAGTGGGGAGATTATCTGGGACAGAAGGGGAGCATTGGGGTCTCAGAGGAGAGGGCAGAAACTGGTCTGTGGCAGGCAGGACAGAGTGAGACTTACACAGATGGTCCATGGCACAGCCTTGCATGCCCCAGCCTGAGACGTGTGTCTGCTGATGCACACGGGGGCTGGGTGTTGGAACATGGGGTTTGGAGAGCAGACCCAGGAAGAAGATTGCTGTTGGCTGTGAGGAGACAGCCTAAGGGGATGTGAGTGAGGAATTCCACAACTGGGAAGGCTCATGGAGGAAGACCAGACTGCATAGAAGTGAAGGGCCATTGTTGAGTGATGTGCAAAGGTCAGGGATGCCATTGCAGCCTCTATCCTCAACCACCAGCCCTGCCTCCCCAGGCACTAGGGAGGGCTGCTGCCAGAGTGGGCTCATGTGCCCCTGACTGTTGCCTCCTTTGTCCCCACTCTGCCTGGGTGGCCTGCTCTCCCCAGTCGCCACCTCATCCCACTCCCACCTGATGGGCCTGCAGTCCTGATCACCACCTCAGCACTCTCCCACCTAGGTGAGCTCGTGTTCCCCAATTGTCACTCTGGCCCCCTCCTGCCTGAGAGGGCTTCTGTACCCTGATCGCCACTCCAGCCATGGGTGGGTGTATGTGCTCTGGCAGTCTCAAGAACAGATGCAGGTGGATGGCCCACACACAGAGGTGGGGCTGAAACCACAGCTGAGCCCCAGGGGCTATGTGACTAAGGAAGAAGAGCTGAAATCTCTCCTCATGGCTGCATGAACTGTGGATTTACACTTCCACTGGTGGCTTTGTAAATTCAATGCCTGTGGAACATTCAAATGGACAAGTGCTCCTGCAGCTGAGACGGGTCTGGCTTTAGCAGCTGTGGGCTTTGTGGGCACATACCTGTGGGTGTTGGGCCAGGCCAGAGTCTGAGCTGCCTCTCTCCCAGTGAGAGTGCTCCAATCCCACCTACCTCACACCACAGATCAGAAACATAGTTAAGAAACACATTTGGGGGCTTCTAATTCAACAACTAGGGAGCAGACCCTGCCCATGATAGGGCAGCGAGGGACAACCACAGAGCAAAGGGGAGGCCCTACTCTATATCAGGGCAGGCTGTGGTCACCAGAACACCAGTCAAACCCACTATCAAGGGGATAATGGCCAGCATACACTGAGGAAAAGTGACAGTGATCCACATTAAAAACAGCCCTCATACTAAAAACAACAAAACAACAACAAATTATATGTGTATATATCTATATATATATATCCCACTCAGGCTAAGCAGTGATGTTCCCACATAAAAATAGCTCTCCAAGACAGCCTGAGGGTCTAGCTTCAAGAGAAAGAGCTCCCAGCACATATAACTTGAAGGCCAGTGGGGCTTTAGTGCAGGAGCCCCACAGGGCTGGGGAAAATGGAGATTCCACTCTTGGAAGGTGCACACAAGGTCTCACATACACTGGGACCCAGCACAAAGCAGTACATCCATAGAAACCTGGGCTATACCTAACTAGGTGTGTTAGAGGGTCTCCTGGGGAGGTGGGGGTTGACTGTAGCTCACTGTGAGGACAAGGACACTGGTAGCAGAGGCCCCAGGGAATATTAATCAGAGTGAGCTCTCCTGGAGGTCCCTATTTAAGCACCAAGAGCCGGTTCCACCCCACAGCCTGCAGGCTCCATTGCTGGAACATCTCAGGCCAACAACCAACAAGACAGGAACACAGACCACCTATCAGTAGACAGGCTGCCTGAAATGGTACTAAGTTCACAGCCAGCCCAAAACATATCCCTTGACACAGACCTGCCCACAAGAGGGTGGCAGGAAGACCCATTGGAGGGCAGGCAGGAAGCCTGCACAAGCCCCTGGACCAACTTAACCCACCTGAGGACAGACACCAGAAGCAAGAGAAACTATGATCCTGCAGCTTGTGGAAAGGAGACCACAAACACAGTAAGTTAGACAAAATGAGATGAGAGAGAAATATTGCAGATGAAGGAGCAAGGTAAAAACCTACAAGAACAACTAAATGAAGAAGAGATAGGCAATCTAGCATAGTAATGATAGGAAAAATAATCCAAAATCCTGGAAAAAGTATAGAGGCACAGACCAAGAAGATACAAGAAATGTTTAATAAAGAAATAGAAGATTTAAAGAACAAACAGAAATGAACAACACAACTGCAATGAAAAATACACTGTAAGGAATCAATAGCAGAATAACAGAGGCAGAAGACAGAATAAGTGACCTGAAAGAGAGTGGTGAAATCACTGTCACATAACAAAATAAAGAAAAAAGAATGAAAAGATATGTCGACAGTCTCAGAGACCTCTGGGACACCATTAAACACACCAACATTCACAGTACAGGGGTCCCCAAAGAAGAGGAAGCAAAAAGGCCTGAGAAAATATTTGAAGAGATTATAGTCAAAAACTTCCCTAATATGAGAATGGAAATAGTCACCCAAGTCCAGGAAGTGCAGAAAGACCCATGCAGGATAAACCCAAGGAGGAACATGCAGAGACACATATTAATCAAACTAAGAAAAATTAAATACAAAGAAAAAACATTAAAATCAAGAGGGAAAAGCAACAAATAACATACAAGGGAATCCCCATAAGGTTATCAGCTAATATTTTAGAAGAAACTCTGCAGGTCAGAAGGAAGTGGCACAATATATTTAGAGTAATGAAAGGGAAAAACCTACAACCAAGAATACACTATCCAGTGAGGCTTTCATTTAGATTTGACAGAGAAATCAAAAACTTTACAGAAAAGCAAAAAATAAGAGAATTCAACACCAAACCAGATTTGAATCAAATGCTAAACTTCTCTATGGGGGTGGGGGAGAAGAGGACACAACTAGAAACGAGAAAATTACCAATGCAAAAGCTCGCTGGTAAAGGCAAACATACAGTACAAGTAGGAAATCATCACACACAAATATGATATTAAAACCAGCAATTGTGAGAAGAGGAGAGTACAAGTGTAGGAAATGGGAACCGCACTTGAAATTAAGAGAACAGCACCTTAAAACAACTTTGCATATATAGACTCCTATGTTAAAGCCTCATGGTAACTGCAAACCAAAAAACTACAATAGATACACACACACAAAAGAAAAAGCAACCCAAACACAACACTAAAAATGGTCACCGCACCACAAGAGAAGAGAACAAAAGAGAAAGGGAAGAAAAAAGACCTACAAAAACAACCCCAAAACAATTGAATGGCAATAGGAACATACATATTGATAATTAACTTAAATGTAAATGGACAAAATGTTCCAATCAAAAGACAGAGAGTGGCTGAATGGATACAAAAACAAGACCCGTATATATGCTGTCTACAAGAGACCCACTTCAGACCTAGGGACACATACAGACTAAGTGAGGGGATGGAAAAACATATCTGTGCAAATGGAAATCAAAAGAAAGCTGGAGAAGCAATATTCGTATCAGAAAAAATAAACTTTAAAATAAAGACTGTTACAAGAGACAAGGAAGGACACTACATAATGATCAAGGGATCAATCCAAGAATATACAACAATTGTAAATATATATTCACCCAACATAGGAGCACCTCAATATATAACAGAAATACTAAAAATCATAAAAGAAGAAAATAACAGTAACACAGTAATAGTGAGGAATTTTAATACCCCATTTACACCAATGGGCAGATCATCCAGACAGAAAATAAATAAGGAAACACAAGCCTTAAATGACACATTAGACCAGATAGACTTAACTGATATTTCTGGGACATTCCATCTGAAAGCAGAAGAATACACTTTCTTCTCAAGTGCACATGGACCATACTCCAGGGTAGATCATATCTTGGGCCAAAAATTGAGCCTCGGTAAATTTAAGAAAATTGAAGTCATATCAATCATCTTTTCTAACCACAATGCTATGAGATTAGAAATTAATTACAGGAAAAAAATGTGAAAAACACAAACACATGGAAGCTAAACAATATGTTACTAAACCACCAACAGATCACTGAAGAAATCAGAGGAAATAAAAAAATTATCTAGAGACAAATGACAATGAAAACACAATGATCCAAAACCTATGGGACACAGCAAAATCTGTTCTAAGAAAGAAATTTATAGCAATACAATCTTACCTCTGGAAACAAGAAAAATCACAAATAAACAACTTAACCTTACACTTAAACCAACTAGAGAAAAAGAACAAACAAAACCCAAAGTTAGTAGAAGGAAAGAAATCATAAAGATCAGAACAGAAATAAATGATATAGAGACAAAGAAAACAATAGCAAAGATCAATGAAACTAAAAGCTGGTTCTTTGAGAATGTAAATAAAATTGATAAACCTTAGCCAGACTCATTAAGAAAAAGGGGGAGGGCTTCCCTGGTGGCACAGTGGTTAAGAATCTGCCTGCCAATGCAGGGGACACGGCCCATGTGGCCCATGCTCCACAACTACTGAGCCTCTGCTCTAGAGTCTGCAAGCCACAACTACCGAGTCCATGTGCCTAGAGCCTGTGCTCGCAACAAGAGAAGCCACCGCAATGAGAAGGTCGCACACCACAATGAAAAGTAGCCCCCACTCACTGCAGATAAAAGAAAGCCCATGCACAGCAATGAAGACCCAATGCAGCCAAAAATAAATAAATAATTTTTTTAAAAAAAGAAAAAGCAGGAAAGGATTCAAATCAATAAAATTAGGAAGGAGAAAGGAGAAGTTACAACTGACACCACAGAAATACAGAGGATCATAAGAGACTACTACAAGCAAATATATATCAATAAAATGGGTAACCTAGAAGAAATAGACAAATTCTTAGAAAGGTACAACCTTCCAAGACTGAATCAGGAAGAAATAGAAAATATAAACAGACCAATCACAAGTACTGAAATTGAAACTGTGATTTTAAAACTCCCAACAAACAAAAGTCCAGGAACACATAGCTTCACAGGCAAATTCTATCAAACTTTTAGAGAATAGTTAACCCCTATCCTTTTGAAACTCTTCCCAAAAATCGCAGAGGAAGGAACACTCCCAAGCCCATTCTATGAGGCCACCATCACCCCCGATATGAAAACCAGACAAAAGTACCACAGAAAAGAAAATTACAGGCCAATATCACTGAGGAACATAGATGCAAAAACCCTCAACAAAATACTAGCAAATCAAATTCAACAACACATTAAAAGGATCATACACCATGATCAAGTGGGATGTATCCCAAGGATGCAAGGATTCTTCAGTGTACACAAATCAATCACTGCGATGCACCACATTAACAAATTGAAGAATAAAAACTATATGGTCATCTCAATAAATACAGAAAATAATTTGACAAAATTCAACACCCATTTATGATAATAACTCTCCAGAAAGTGAGCATAGAGGGAACCTACCTCAACATAATAAAGGCCATATATTACAAACCCATAGCAAACATCATTCTCAATGGTAAAAAACTGAAAGCATTTCCTGTAAGATCAGGAACAAGACAAGGATGTCCACCCTAACCAATTTTACTCAACATAATTTTGGAAGTCCTAGCCATGGCAATCAGAGAAGAAAATTAAATAAAAGGAATCCAAATTGGAAAAGAACAAGTAAAACTTCATATGACATACTATACATAGAAAATCCTAAAGATGCTACCAGAAGACTACTAGAGCTCATCAATGAATTTGGTAAAGTTGCAGGATACAAAATTAATACACAGAAATCTCTTGCATTCCTGTACACTAACAATGTAAGATCAGAAAGAGAAATTAAGGAAACAGTTCTATTTACCACCGCATCAAAAAGAATAAAATACCTAGGAATAAACCTACCTAAGGAGGCAAAAGACCTGTACTCAGAAAACTATAAGATACTGATGAAAGAAATCAAAGATGACACAAACAGATGGAGAGATACACCATGTTCTTGGATTGGAAGAAACAGTATTGTCAAAATGACTATACTACCCAAGGTAATTTATAGATTCAATGCAATCCCTATCAAATTACCAATAGCATTTTTCACAGAATTAGAACCAAAAAATTTACAATTTGTATGGAAACACAAAGGCCCCCAAATAGCCAAAGCAATCTTGAGAAAGAAAAACAGAGCTGGAAGAATAAGGCTCCCTGACTTCAGACTATACTGCAAATCTAAAGTAATCGAAACAGTATGGTTCTGACACAAAAACAGAAATATAGATCAATGGAACAGGATGGAAAGCCCAGATACAAACCTATACACCTATGGTCAATTAATCTATGACAAAGGAGGCAAGAATATACAATGGAGAAAAGACAGTCTCTTCAATAAGTTCTGTTGGAAAAACTGGACAGCTACATGTAAAAGAATGAAATTAGAACACTGCCTAACACCATACACAAAAGTAAACTCAAAATGGATTAAAGACCTAACTGTAAACCTGGATACTATAAAAGTATTAGAGGAAAACATAGGCAGAACACGCTCTGACATAAATTGCAGCAATTGATCCACTTCCTAGAGTAATGAAAATAAAAACAAAAATAAACAAGTGGGACCTAATTAAACTCGAAGGCTTTTGCACATCAAAGGAAACCATAAACAAAATGAAAAGACAACCCTCAGAATGGGAGAAAATATTTGTAAATGAAGCAACCGACAAGGGATTAATCTCCAAAATATACAACAGCTTATGCAGCTTGATATCAAAAAAATAACTCAATCAAAAAATGGGCAGAAGATCTAAATAGACATTTTTCCAAAGAAGATATACAGATGGCCAAAAAGCACATGAAAGATGATGAACATCATTAATTATTAGAGAAATGCAAATCAAAACTACAATAAGGTATCACGTCACACCAGTCAGAATGACCATCATCAAAAAATCTACAAAAAATAAATGCCAAGGAGGATGTGGAGAAAAGAGAATCCTCCTACACTGTTGGTAGGAATGTAAATTGATACAGCTGCTATGGAGAACAGTATGGAGGTTCCTTAAAAAACTAAAAATAGAGCTACCATATGATCCAGCAATCCCACTCCTGGGCATATATCTGGAGAAAACCATAATTTGAAAGGATTATACACCCCAATGATTATTGCAGCACTATTTATAATAGCCAGAACATGAAGGCAACCTAAATGTCCATCAAGAGATGAATGGATAAAGAAGATGTGGAATATATATACAATGGAATATTACTCAGTCATAAAAAATAATGAAATAATGCCATTTGCAGCAACATGGATGGGCCTAGAGATTGCCATACTGAGTAAAGTAAGTCAGATAGAGTAAGATAAATGTCATATGATATCTCTTATATGTAGAACTTGAAAAATGTTACAAATGAACTTATTTACAAAACAAATAAAGTCACAGATGTAGAAAATAAACTTATGGTTACCCGGAGGAAAGTTTGGGGTGTACAAATTAGGAGATTGGGATTAACACACACTACTATATATAAAAGACATAACTAATAAGAACCTACTGTATAGCACAGGGAACTCTACTCAATATTTTTTAATGACCTATATAGGAAAATAATCTAAAAAAGAGTGGATATATGTATATGTATAACTGATTCACTTTGCTGTACACCTGAAACTAAAGCAACATTGTAAATCAACTATACTCCAATAAATTTTTTAAGTATATAAGGATATTGTGAGCAATGTTAAAACATTAGATAATTTATGAGAGGGACAAATTTCTTTTTTTTTTAACATCTTTATTGGGGTATAATTGCTTTACAATGGTGTGTTAGTTTCTGCTTTATAACAAAGTGAATCAGTTATACATATACATATACATATGTTCCCATATCTCTTCCTCTTGCATCTCCCTCCCTCCCACCCTCCCTATCCCACCCCTCCAGGAGGTCACAAAGCACCGAGCCGATATACCTGTGCCATGTGGAGGCTTCCCACTAGCTATCTACATTACGTTTGTTAGTGTATATATGTCCATGCCTCTCTTTCGCCCTGTCACAGCTCACCCTTCCCACTCCCCATATCCTCAAGTCCGTTCTCCAGTAGGTCTGTGTCTTTATTCCTGTCTTACCTCTAGGTTCTTCATGACATTTTCTTTTTCTTAAATTCCGTATATATGTGTTAGCATACGGTATTTGTCTTTTTCTTTCTGACTTACTTCACTCTGTATGACAGACTCTAGGTCTATCCACCTCATTACAAATAGTTCAATTTCGTTTCTTTTTATGGCTGAGTAATATTCCATTGTATATATGTGCCACATCTTCTTTATCCATTCATCCGATGATGGGCACTTAGGTTGTTTCCATGTCCTGGCTATTGTAAACAGAGCTGCAATGAACATTTTGGTACATGACTCTTTTTGAATTTTGGTTTTCTCAGGGTATATGCCCAGTAGTGGGATTGCTGGGTCATATGGTAGTTCTATTTTTAGTTTTTTAAGGAACCTCCATACTGTTCTCCATAGTGGCTGAACCAATTCACATTCCCACGAGCAGTGCAAGAGTGTTCCCTTTTCTCCACAAGAGAGGGACAATTTTCTTGAGAGGCACACACTGGCAAAACTCAAGCAATAGAAAAATCAGAATAGATAATTTACAATTCAAGAGATTGAATCCTAACAAACATTTAAAGAAATAACACTAATCCTTTACACACTCTTTTAAGTGAAAGAGGATGAAGAAACAATTCACAGCTATGTGGTCCATTCAATGAGGCCCATAACACCCTGATACCAGAACCAGACAAAGACATCACAAGGAAAGAAAACTGCAGACTATGGTTTCTGCTCTGACGTATAATGAGATTAGAAGTCATTACTACCACCTACATGGGAAATAGTATGAACAAACTAAAGTGAATAACTGTTTTAAACTAATCAGAGAATTGAGGTCAGAAGGCAAACAACCATGCAAAAGCTCAAGAGATAGGCAAATACAGAGAATCAGCTTGCTGGGAGTAGAAACTGCTGAAGACAGCAACTGATAGAAACATTTAAAGGATAATTGATGAATTGCTGGAGTATGGACTAGGTAGAGACTTAAAAACTACTGAAAGCCCAGTCTTAGAAGAGCTCCACATTTCTGTGAGCTTTTCCTAGAGAAGCCTAAAGAGATTCTCACATTTAAGATGCAGAAAAATGCCCTCATGCTTCAGTCATGTTTAAGGAAAAGCAACCATTTAAAAATGTGCCTACAAGGAAAGCAGCCATTTTGATAAAGTCTCAGAGCATTCTGTTCCCCAGGGAAGTGGTCTGCCCTCTGGGGAAACTACTTCACCTGAGCCTTTTCTGACCTAGGGGAAATGCAACTGGATGACATGAGCCCCCTCTGGGCCTCCACTTATCACATAAGGGAAGAAAAATATAGTCTAAGTCACTCTTCTGAAAGTCATAGCCCAGAGGGATTTAATCATAAGGTTATAGAACACTCATCCCTAATACCATACTACGACATCAACAGGTCTTTAGTTTAATAGCAGTGGATTACTACTGAGAGAGATGGAAGACACAGACTCTACTCAAGAAGAAATTTCTAGAAAAACCCCAAAACAATGTGGGAACAAAAATACTAGAGGAGATTGAAGCTTCTTACACCTATAGCTACAGAAAACTTTAAACATAGCATAACCCCTAATCAGATAAATAGGAAACCTCACACAAGGGCCTATTATCTCAGATCCTATTATTCAATGTATCATGTTTTGTTTCAACAAAAACTACAAGGCATGCTAAAGACAGGAAAAAACGCAGTCTGAAGAGACAAAGCAAGCATCAGAATGATACTCAGATATGGCAGAAATTAGAAATTATCAGATCATGACTTTTAAATGGACTATGATTAATATAAAAAGTCTTCTAACATAAAAATTAGGCATACTATTGAATTACGTTTTTTAATCCTCTCTGCCAATCTCTTTCTCTTATACTGAGGTGAAATTTACATAACATAAAAATAACGAACAATTCGGTGACATTTAGCAATAGACAATGTCATGCAACATTAACTCTTCCGAGTTCCTAAAAATTTTCATCACTCCAAAAAGAAAACCGCATACCCATTAAAGAGTTTATTCCAATTGCTCCTTCCTCCAGCCTCTGACAACCACGAATCTGCTTTCTGTCTCTATGGATTCGCCTATTCTGAATATTTTACATAAATGGAATCACAATAAGTGACCTTTGTGTCTAACTTTATTAACTTAGCATTATGTTTTTTATGTTCATTTATGTAGTAGCATCTATTAGTACTTTATTTCTTTGTATGACTCAAAAATATGCCATTCAATGGCTACATGACATTTTGTTTATCCATTTACCATTTGATGGGCTTTGGGGCTGTGTCCACCTACTGGGTATTGTGAATACTGCTGTTAGAAAAATTGTGTACAAGTTATGTTTGAATCTCTCTTTCTCTCTCTCGGTCTATATCTATTAGTGTAATTGCTGTGTTATATGGTAATTCTATGTTTAGCTTATTGAAGAATTGCAAAACTGTTTTCCACAGTGGCTGCATCATTTTACATTCCCACCAGTAATGGACAAGTGTTCCAATTTCTTCATATTTTCACCAGCACTTGTTACTTTCCAGTTTTATTTAAATTATAGCCATCTAGTTGATGTGAAGTGGTATCTCATTGTGATTTTGACTTGCATTTTACTAATGACAAATGATGCTGAGCATCTTTTAATGTACTTGTTGGTCACTTGTATATCTTATTTGCAGAAATGTCTATTCAAGTCCTTTGCCCATATAAAAAGTTAGGTTGTTTGTCTTTTTGTGTTGAATTTTAAGTTTTTTTTATATATTCTGAAAATTAAACCCTTATTAGATCTATGATTTGCAAATTTTTTCTCCCATTCTATGGAATGTCTTTTCACTTTTGTTATAGTGTCCTTTGATGCACAATTTTTAATTTTGATGAGTCAATTTCTTTTTTCTTTTGTTGCTTGTGCTTCTGCCCAATTCAATGTCATGAAGAATTTTCCCTGTTTTCTTCTGAGAGTTTTACAGTTTTAGCTCATACATTTAGGTTGATAATCCATTTTGAGTTAATTGTTGCATATTCTGTAAAGAAGGGAGTTCAACCTTATCTTTTATATGTGGCATCATTTCCTGAAGAGACTATTTACAGTACTGAATGGTCTGGCACTCTTGTCAAAAATCAACTGACAATAGGTATATTGGATTATCTCAGACTCTAAATTCTATTCCATTGATAATATGTCTATTTTTATGCCAGTACCACACTATTTTATTTACTGTAGCTTTATTGTAAGTTTTGAAAATGGGAAGTGTGTATCCTCCACCTTTGTTTTACATTTTCTAGGGTTTTTTTCCTATTTGGGGTCTTTTGTGATTCCATATGAATTCCAAGATTGGCATTCCAATTTATGCAAAAAATTGTAGTTGGGATTTTCATAGCAATTACATCAAATCTGTAAATCACTTTGGATAGTATTGCCATTTAAACAATATTAAGTCTTCCAATGCATGAACATGGATATCTTTGTCTTTATTTAGGTCTTATTTACTTTCTTTCAGCAATATTTAGTAATATTCTGCGTACAAGTCTTGTACCTCCTGGAATAAATGTATTCCTAGGTATTTTATCCTGTTTGGTACTATTTAAATCAAATTGTTCTATTAATTTTACTTTCAGATTATTTATTGCAGGTGTATAAATACAACTGATACATTGTGTGTTGATCTACTTATTTGCAACTTTGCTGAATTCATTTATTATCTCTAAAGGTTTTTTAAGATTATTTAGGGTTTTCTATATATATTTATGCCATCTGTGAATAGAGGTACTTTTCCTTCTTAATTTTCAATGTGGATATTTAATTTCTTTTCCTTGCCTAAAACTTCCAATATAAAATAGAATAGAAGTGGTAAAAGCAGCCATACTTGTATTGTTTCTAATGTTAAGGGAGTAACTTTCAGTCTCTCACAATTGAATATAATGTTGGCTGTGGGTTTTTGTTAAATATCCTTTAATACGTTAAGTAAGTTTCTTTCCATCCCTAGTTTGTTGAGTGTTTTTACAAGAAAAGGGGTTTGATACTGTGAGATTATTTTCTGTATCAATTGAGATTATCATGTATTTTTCCTTTATTTTATTAATGTGCTATATTACATGATTGATTTTCATATGTTGATCCACCTTCACAAACCTGGGATAAATTCCATTTGGTTATGATATACACAAGTCTCAGGTTCTGTTCATTTTATTCACACTTTTCTTTTTCTGCCTCTCAAACTGGATAATGTCAATTGATCTATTTTTTCAAGTTTACTTGTTCTTTCTTCTGGTGTTCAGATATGCTTGAATCCCTCTAGTGAGTTTTTTATTTCATTTATTGTACATTTCATCTCCAGAATTCCTATTTAGTTCCTTTTCATAATATTCATGGCTTTATTGATATTCTCTATTTGGAGAGACATAATTTTCTTGGTTTCGTTTAATTATTTGTGTGTAATTTTCTTTAGCTCTTTGAGCATATTTAAGACAATTGATTAAAATATTTTTCTACTAAGTCTAATGGCTGGGCTTTTTCAAAGATAATTTCTATTATTTTCTTCTGTGAATGGCCCATGTAATATTTTGTTTGAAAACTGGACATTTCTAGTATTTAATATGTTCATTCTGGAAATCAGATGATCCCTCCACCTTAGTACTTACTGATTTTTGTGTGTTGTTTCCTTGTTTAGTGGTTTTTCTAAACCATTTTTGAAAAACCATATTATTTGTCATTTGTGGCTACTGAATTCTGTGTTCTGTTAACCTCATGGTAAGCTAGTGTTTTTAAAATTTTCTCAAATTATTGGAGCAAAGAAGAAATTAAATTAAATTTTAAAAGAAAATAAGAAAAAAAGAGAGGAAAAATAAAAGAGCTTTACAAAAACTCTCCCAGTTTTGGCTCTGTGTGTGGGATTTTCTCCAAAATATAGCCAGGCTATTTACAACTCTGCCTTAGCCTTCACTTCCTATTTGTGTGGTATCTGAAGGGGTAAAATCTTAGCATCTTCTCAGGTCTTTTCTGAGCATGATTCTTCCCTTGTGTACGTGCATGGCTTTTTCAATTTTTTGGTATATGCAGGAGTTTTTAAAAGGCCTCATTTTCCATATATCTCTTTTCCTAATCTCTTCCTTTCCACCATATTCAGTCTGCTTATCGTTTGTCCCAACTGTTGTTTCTTGCCCCCAGATTGCTGCAGCAAGTACTGTGTCTTTAAATGTTTTCAGCACAAACTATCTGGAAGCTTCCCCAGCCATGGGTCTGCTCTGAGTTGGGTAAAACAAAGGCAAGTCCATGCACTGTACTTTCAGGGAGGCACAAGACAAACCAAAGCTCACAACCACAATTCTTTGAAAATAAGGTCTGAATTGGTTTCTGTGGCCCTAATAACCTGCATTAGGAGATTGGGGCTGCCCTCCTCATGGTTGCTTGTATGAGTTTGCTAGGGCTACATAATAAAAGGCTACAGATTGGGTGACCTAAATAGCAGGAATTTATATTTTCTCAGAGTTCTGGAGGCTACAAGTCAAAGATCAAGATATCAGCCTCTTTGGTTTATTCTGAGGCTGGTATCCATATAAGAAAGCCATATCCTTTGGCTTCCATATAGCCATCTTCTTTCCGTGTCCTCAAACTGCTTTTTCTTTGTGCAGGCACATCCCTGGTGTGCCCAAATTTTATCTTCTTATAAAGATACCAGTCAGATTAGATTAGGCTCAACTCATATGACCTCATTTAACCTAATTGCATCTTTAAAGACCTTATTTACAAATACAGTCACATTCTGAAATAATGGGGGTTAGAACTTCAACACATTAATTTTGAGGGTACACAAATCACTCTATAACATTCCACTCTCTGGATCCCCTAAGTTCATCTTCTTCTAACATGTAAATATATTCATTCCATCCCAAAGAGACTCAAAAGTTTTAACTCATTTCAGAATCAACTCTAATTTCCAACTCTCATCTAAATATCATCTAAATCAGGTATGGGTGAGACTTTATGTATAATTCATCCTGAGGCAAAATTTCTCTTCTGCTGTGAACCTGTGAAACCAGGCAAGTTATCTGCATACAAAATACAAACAGGGATAGAATAGACATTCTTTTTCCAAATGGAAGATATCAGAAAGAAGGAATCATGAGTCCCAAGAAGTCCACGACCTATCAGGGAAAATTCCATTATATTTTAAGACTCAAGAATAGTCCTCCTTAGCTCAGTGTTCTGACTTCCTGGACTATCAGGGTGATGGTTCTGGGCCCTCGATGGCAGCCGTGTTGATCACTGAATTACCTTTTGGGTCATTTTCCCCTTTTCTTGAAGGAAAAATCATGTTCACAGGTAAATAAGTCTATTGTCATATCCTGTAGAATCCCAGAAGTCCAAAAGCTTTCCCTCATTTTGCTCCATCTCTACCTCCTTTAGTCCAACCTGGAAGTGTTTTTGCTGTTAAAACACATCTCAATTCTTGGCTTCAGCTGAGATGGCTTGTTCGTCAGTGAGTCATACCTGTAAGTCCCTTTATGGAGTTTTTTTCCAGCCACACTTTGGTGTTCTCTTCAGAACATGCTTTCTTATATTTTGAAATATGGATAGGCTGATAATTTTCCAAATTTTCAAGTTCTGCTTCCTTTTTGCTTAACAATTTCTTCAATTTTTCCGTCTCTTCTCACATTTTCCTATAAACAGCAAAGAGAAACCGAAGTATAGTTTCAACAATTTGTTTAGAAATCTCCTCAGTTATGTGATGATCCAAGATCATCACATACAATTTCTACTTTCAACAAGACACTAGAACACACTTCAGTTATCTTCTTTGCCATTTTGTAGCAAAGATCAACTTTCCTCCAGTCACCAATAACATGTTATTCATTTCTATTTGAGACGTTAACAGAATCACATTTAACATCCACATTCCTACTAACAGTCTCTTCAAGAAAGTCTAGTTTTTTTCTAACACGTACCTCAAAATTCTTCCAGCCTCTACCCATAATCCAGTTTAAAAGCCACTTACACATTTTTGGGTTTTGTTACATTTCATGGCACCAAAATTTGTATTATTATGTTAGAACTGCCATAACAAAATGCCACAAACTGGGTAGCTTAACAGGAATTTATTTTCTCACAATTCTGGAGGCTTGAAGTTCAAGCTCAAGGTGTTAGTAGGTTTGGTTTTTTCTGAGAACTCTCTTTTTGGCTTGCAGATTGTCCCTTTACTGCATTGTCATATGGCCATTTCTCTGTGCGTGCACTTCCCCGGTGTCTCTTTTATGTGTCCAAATTTCCTCTTCTTATATGGATACCAGTCAGACTGGATTAGGTGCTACCCATATTACTTTATTTAACCTTAATTACCTCTTTGAGGGCTATATGCAAATAGAGTTACATTCTGAGGAACTGAACTGAAATTCAACATATTTGGGAGGGACACAATTCAGTCCATAATTCTACTACAGATCTGGCATGTGGTGAGATGGTAGGTAGGCAGTTAAAAATGCCATAATACTCTTACCCCAAAGCATCTGCTCCTTCCTTCAACAAGCTTTCCCTCGGCTTTTGTGAGTTTTTTTCACTAAAATCCAGAATTCTAGTCAAGTTGATTATGACAATTTTTAATTTAAATTTTTTATTATTTTATTTTATTTTTGCAGTACGCGGGCCTCTCACTGTTGTGGCCTCTCCCGTTGTGGAGCACAGGCTCTGGACATGCAGGCTCAGCTGCCATGGCTCACGGGCCCAGCTGCTCCGCGGCATGTGGGATCTTCCCGGACCAGGGCACGAACCTGTGTCCTCTGCATCGGCAGGCAGACTCTCCACCACTGCTTCACCAGGGAAGCCCTAAAATTTTTATTTTTTAGATCAGTTTTAGGTTCACAGAAAATCTAAGTGGAAAATACAGAGATTTCTCAAACATCCCCTGTTCCCACACATGCACACCTTCCCTACTATCTTACATCTTTCACCAGAGCAGTACATTTTTTACAATGTACTATAAAGACAATGTACAATGTACTAAAAGGTTTATAAGATAAACCTATATCAACAAATCATTATTATGCAAAGTCCAGTTTATATTAGGGTTTGGCCTTGGAATTGTATATTCTATGGGCTTTGTCAAACATGTAATGACATGTATCCATCATTGTAGTATCTTACAGGATGATTTTACTGTCCTAAAAATTCTCTACTTTCTGCCTATTCATCACTTCCTCCCTACTAATCCCTGTCAACTACTAATCTTTTTTACTATCTCCATAGTTTTGCCTTTTCCAAAATACCATATAGTTGGAATATAACAGTAGAGAGCTTTTTCACATTGCATTTAATTTTCCTCCATGTTTTTTCATGGCTTGACAAATAATTTCCTTTACTGCTGAATAATAGTCCACTGTCTGTGGGCACCACAGTTTATAAATTCACCTACTGAAGCACATATTGGTTGTTCCAAATTTGGCAGTTATGAATAAAGCTTCTATAAACATCTGTGTAGACAGAAGTTTTCAATTTATTTGGTTAAATACCAAAAATCACAATACATGGATTGTATGTTAAGTGTATGTTTAGTGTTATAAGAAACTGCCAAACTGTCTTCCAAACTGACTGTAGCATTTTGCATTTCCTCCAGCAATGAATGAGTTTCCTATTGCTCCTTATCATCACCAATGCCAATCTCATCTGGTATTGTCTATGTTCTGGAATTTGGCCATTCTAGTGGGTTTGTAGTGGTATCTCATTGTTTTAATTTGCATTTCCCTGATGACAATAATGTGGAGCATCTTTCCATATGCTTATTTGCCATGTGTATGTCTTCTTTGGTGAGGTGTTTCTTAAGGTCTTTGGCCCATTTTTTTTAAAACATCTTTATTGGAGTATAATTGCTTTACAATATTGTGTTAGTTTCAGCTGTATAACAAAGTGAATCAGCTATATGTATACATATATCCCCATATCCCCTTCCTCTAGTGTTTCCCTCCTACCCTCCCTATCCCACCCCTCTAGGTGGCCACAAAGCACTGAGCTGGCCCATTTTTAAAATCAGTTGTTTATTTTCTTATTGTTGAATTTTAAGAGTTCTTTGTATATTTTGGATAAGAGTTCTTTACCAGAGGTGTCTTTTGGAATACCATCTCCCGGTCTATGGACTGTTTCCTCATTCTCTTGACATTTTCTTTCTGAGAACAGAAGTTTTTAATTTTAATGAAGCCCACTTTATCAATTGTCTTTTTCATGAATTATATCCCTAGTGTCTTAAAAGTCTGCCATATTCAAGGTCATCTAGGTTTTCTCCTATGTTACCTCCTATTCTGGGCTTTTTTTCTTTACATATAAATTACAGAATTATTTTTTAATATCCTTAAAATAACGTTAATATTCAGATTAAAATTACATTGAATCTATAGATTAAGTTGGGAAGAACTGATGTATTGACAATATTGAGTCTTCCTATCAATGAACATGAAATCTCTCTCCATTTATTTAGTTCTTCTTTGATATCTTTCATCAGAGCTTCATAGTTTTCTTCATATAGATCTTCTACACATATTATTAGATTTATACCTAAGTATTTAATATGGGGGAATGTTAATGTAAATGTAATGTATTCTTTTTTTTAACATCTTTATTGGAGTATAATTGCTTTACAATGGTGTGTCAGTTTCTGCTTTATAATAACGTGAATCAGTTATACATATACATATGTTCCCATATCTCTTCCCTCTTGCATCTCCCTCCCTCCCACCCTCCCTATCCCACCCCTCTAGGTGGTCACAAAGCACCGAGCTGATCTCCCCGTGCTATGCGGCTGCTTCCCACTAGCTATCTATTTTACGTTTGGTAGTGTATATATGGCCATGCCACTCTCTCACTTTGTCACAGCTTACCCTTCCCCCTCGCAATATCCTCAAGTCCATTCTCTAGTAGGTGTGTGTCTTTATTCAAATTCCACATGTCTATTGCTGGTATGTTGGAAAAAATTGACTTTTGTATATTAATCTTGTATTCTGCAACGTTTCTATAAACCAGGAAAAAATTGTTTTTCAATTCTTTCAGATTTTCTACAAAGACAATTATGTCACCTGTGAACAAAGGCAGTTTTATTTCTTCCCTCACAACCTGTATAACTTTTATTTCCTTGTTTTGTTGTTGCATTATGTAGAACATCCTGTATGATGTTGAAGAGCAGTGGTGAAAGACCACATCCTTGTTTGTACCTGATCTTAGTGAGAAAGCTTTGAGTTTATCATCATTAAGTATGATGCTAGCTGTAAGGTTTTTTGTATATATTTTTTATAAAGTTGAGAAAGTTCCCCTCTATCCCTAGTTTTTTGAGAGTTTTTATCATGAATGAGCATTGGATTTTTTGTCAAATGCATTTTATGCATCAATACATCTGTTGATATGATCATGAGACTTTTCTTTTGTCTGTTGATTTGATGGAATACATTAACTAATTTTTGAAAGTTGAACTAGCCTTGCATATGTGGGATAAATCCCACTTGGTTGTGATGTATAATTTCTTTTTTAAAATTAATTAATTAATTTATTTATGGCTGCATTGGGTCTTAGTTACTGCACACAGGCTTTCTCTAGTCACAGCGAGCAGGGGCTACTCTTCAATGCAGTGTTAAGACTTCTCATTGTGGTGGCTTCTCTTTGTTGTGGAGCATGGTCTCTAGACTCGTGGCTTCATTAGTTGTGGCTCGTGGGCTTAGTTGCTCCGTGGCATGTGGGATTATCCCGAACCAGGGCTCGAACTCATGTCCCCTGAATTGGCAGGTGGATTATTAACCACTGGTCCACCAAGGAAGTCCCTGTGATGTATAATTTCTTTTACACATTTTTGGATTTAACTTGTGAATATTTTGTTGAGGATTTTTGCATGTATCTTCATGAGAGACATTCTTCTGTAATTTCCTTCTTTACAATGCCTTTCTCTGGTTTTGGTACTAGGATAATGCTGGCCACACACAGTAAATTAGGAACTATTTCTTCTGCTTGTAGCTTCTGAACAAAATTGTAGAGAACCTGGTGAATTCTACCAACCATTTAAGAAATTGTTTATTTCTCTTTCACTTTTGAAGGATAATTTCACAGGGTACAGAAATCTAGTTTGGGATTTTTTCCTCAATGTTTTAAATATTTCACTCCACTCTTTTGCTCCGGATGTGCAGGCTTGGTGGCCATGGCTCACGGGCCTAGCCACTCCACAGTATGTGGGATCTTCCTGGACCGGGGCACGAACCCGTGTCCCCTGCATCGGTAGGTGGAGTCTCAACCACTGCACCACCAGGGAAGCCCTCAGGACTTTTTTTAATCTTCAATTTTTTTGTAGTTTGAAAATGATATGCCTACCTGTGTTGTTGTTGTTGTTATTTACCATTTGGTGTTCTCTAAGCTTCCCAGATCTGTGGTTTTGTGCATGACATTAATTTGGGGATATCCTTAGTCATTATTGTTTCAAATATGTTTCTGTCCCTTTTCTCTCCTTCTTATTCCTACTAAGTGTATGTTACACATTTTGTAGTTGTCCTATAGTCCTTGGATATTCTGTTATGTTTTTAAAAACCATTTTTCTCTTTGTCTTTCACTGTGGAAAGTTTTTCATATTCTCAAAATTAGAGATTATTTCCTCAGCCATGGCCTGCCTACTAATGAGGTGTTCTTCATTTCTGTTACAGTGTTTATCTCTAATATTTCCTTTTAAAACTTTCTTAGAATTTCCACCTCTTACTTACATTATCTGTTTTTGCATGTTATCTTCTTTTTCTATTAAAGTCTTTAGAATGTTAATCACAGGTTTTTAAAAATTCCTCATCTGATAATTCCAACATTTCTGTCACAGCTGACTCTGGTTCTGACGCCTAGTCTCTTCAGATTGTGTTTATGCCTTTTAGTGTGGCTTGTAATTTATTCTTGAAAGATGAACCTGATATACTGGGTAAAAGGAATTGCACTAAACAGGCCTGTAGTAATGTGGTGGTGCTGTGTGTTAGGAGGAAAAGTATTCTATACTTCTCTGATTAGGTCTCAGTCATTTGGTGAGCCTGTGCCCCTGGACTGTCAACTTCACAGATGCTCCTCAGTTTTTTTCTCCATTAAGTGGAACAGGAGAGCTAGAGAAGGCTGGAGTTGGATATTTCCCTTTCCCAATGTAGGTAAAATAGTTTCTCCTATTGGCAGGCCTTACTAAGAAGAGCAGAATGCTCTGGCCAATTTCAAAATGGTTTATTTTTCCCTTCCTCTGCTTAAAAATATGAGGGGATTTTTTCTCTGATATATACTATGAGAATGAGGTTGAGCTCCTGGAGAGAAAACTGACAAAAGTATTGGTTCCACTGGAGATCTGAACTCTCAAAATTGTCCACTCTGAACCTCCTTCAGTTCATCAATTACAGTTCAGGTTTTCCTAACTCAGCACTGGTTCCCACAGAGGTTTCTGCTCATGGATTTCTGCTGTAGTAAATTGTGATTTTCTGTATCTGCCTGTATATCTTTCCAATTTTTCAGGCAGTGGTCTGCCTTGTGGTTTCTCTTCTCTGATGGATCTAAGAATAGTTGTTGATTTTTCAGTTTTTTCAGCATTTTACTTGTTGTTAGGAATGGCGGTTTCTAAGCTCCTTACAGGCAAGTTTTTGTTAGCTTGTTAGTTTCTTCTTTGAAGGGTTGTTAGCTTGTTAGTTTCTTCTTTGAAGGGCCGGAGCCCTGTATTTCTCTACTTTGCAATTTTTGGTGATGTTGCTCCTTTGTCTTTTAATTGGTATTTGAGACCATTTACACTTGAGGAAATTATTATTTTATGGCTTACATGTGCCACTTTATTTGTTTCCTATTTATTTTCTGTTTCCCTTTTCTGGCCTTCCTATGGATCCTTGAACATATTTATTTAAGGAACAATCTGATTTATCTATGAGTGTCTTTGAGTTTTTATAGTTGTTTTTTGTAGTTTTACCCCTCCTTGGGCATAACAGTATAAACATATACCATGTCATAATCTTCTGATATTGGCATTTGCCACTTCAAGTGATAACCTTACTTCCATTTAGGTTCCTTTACCATCCACACTTTTAAAATACACATATCTGAAGTATTTCCTCTACCTATTTTAAGAACCAAATCAGATAGTATTATAATTTTTATTTCCACCATCAAACATGTTTAAATATCTCATGAAAAGGATAATCTATTATATTTTTACTCTTGTATTCACCCATTCCAATGTTCTCCTTTTCTTTCTTAAGTTCTAAGATATCTTTTATTCTTTCCTTTATGTTTAGAGAACTTCCTTTAAACTTTCTTTACTGATAGGTTTGTTAGAGAAATTCTCTTTTGTTTTCCTTCATCTAAGAATGTGTTTATTTTCTCTTTTTTACCCTGAAAGATTGTTTTGCTGGGTTAAAAAAAAAAGTAGTTGATGATTATTGTCTTTTAGTACCTGAAAAATTAACATTTTTCTACATTAACATTTGCTACTTCCTTTGGTCTTTATGTTTTCAAGTGAGAAATGCACTGTCATTTGAATCTATTTTCTTTCCTTAACACACTTAAATGTGTCATTTCTCTCTAGCTTCTTTCAAGATTTTTTCTTTTTCTTTAACTTTCAGAGTTTGATTATGATGCGTTTTGGCATGGATTTCTTTGGGTTTATTTTATTTGGGTTTGTTTAGCTTCCTAAATCTATAGGTTAATGTGTTTTTCTAATTTGGGAGAATTCTAAGCCATTATTTTTGTTCATATTTTTCAGTTCCACTCTCTTCTCTCTTCTGATACTCCAATGTTTTGAATGCTAGTTCTTTTGTTATTGCCCATAGGTCCACAAGACTACTTTTTTTTTTAGTCTTTTTGTTTGTTTGTTTATTGTTCAGATTAGATTGGGCAAATTCTTTTTATCTGCCCTCAAGTTCATTAAATCTTTCCTCTGTCATCACCACTCTATTATTCGATCCCATCTATCAGTTTTTTAATTTGGCTATGTATTATTCCTTTCTAAAGTTTGCATTTTGTTCTCTTTTATAAATCCTATTGTTTTGCTGAGATTTTCTATTTTTCATTTGTTTTAAAAGAATTCATGATTGCTTGTTGTAACATTTTCATGACAGCTGCTTTAAAATTGTCAGATAATTTCAACATCTCATCCATGGTGGTGTTAACACTTGTAGACTCTTTTCTCATTCAAGTTGGGGTTTTCCTAGTTCTTGGTATGATTAGTGACTTTCAACTTTATCCTGAACAGTTTAGATATTATATTTTGTGACTCTGGATCCTATTTAATCTTTTTTTATTAGGCAGTTCCTTTGTTTATGTGTAGTTCAAGGTCTTGGTGAGGGTGTATTGTAGGCTTTCTATTGCCCATTCCTCCTACACATACACCTTTTCAGCAAAAGTGGAGTGATGACTCACACTGCTATGGTGTGTGAGAAGTTCAGCTTCCCTCTTAGCCCTGTTGACACCCCAGCAAAAGTAAGGTGCCAACTCACACCACTTTGTTGTCTCCAAGTGGGGGTGAAATGTCACTTCCCCACTGGACCCTTCTGACATCCCACTGAGGAAAAACTATGCCCTGTTCATTCTCACTTGATGTCAGGTGATAGTAGAATCTCAGATGTCCAATGGGCCCATTGTTATCAAGGTTCACTTTATATGGGGTAGAGTGAAAAGTGGTGACTAGCCTTGCCTCACAGTATCTTATTAAGTCTCATTCTACGTGGTGTCTCAGCTTGCTACTGAACTCCATTGACACTACCATGTGTGGGGGGTGGGAACTTGGGAACGTGGCATCACTGTTTCCTCCTGGTAAGTAATGGAAGTTCAGCTCTCTGTTCAGTCTTGCTTACACTACTCTAGCTGTGGAATTGATGTACACTGCATGCTTCCACCAGATAGAGGGTGGAAGATCAGCACAGTAATACCACCCTGCCAGGTAATCAAAGTTTTATCACCTATTCCATGGTGCAGGGAAATGTAATGGAATAACAATTCCCCATTCAGAGAAGGGGTCTACAGTTATTCCATTGGTATGTGGCTGAAGTAAGATGGATACTGCCAAAGAGTCTGTTATTAGGTTCTTTGTCTAATAGGAACAGATTTTTTTTCCTTATGTCTGTGCCTATTGGTAGTTCAAGTTGGAGGCTTGAAGCAGTGCCCTACCTAGAATATATGGGAAGTATTAAAGAAACACGGGGACCTCACTACAACATTCCTCAAGTCTCAAGTTTCCTAGGTAGTCCACCTTCTTCCTTCCACACAGTAGGACTGTTGGAGTCCTCCTATGCTTGTTTGTTATGTTATGTCTAGGGAGTTTTGATTGAAAGGGGGAGAATCTGAGAATAAGGGGGATACTCTCTTTTGGCCTTAATCAGAAATCTCTTACTACTTTATTGGCTTAAAATTTATCTCCCTTCCATATGTCAATTGCCTGAACTCAAGAAATTGTGATCACATTCTACTGAAATGATTCATTGTGATTTAGCAAAAAGTTTTGAGGTTTTATGTAAAAGCCAACTGGACATTATTTTGGCCTTCCTGGTGTGACTTCCTTCACTGCTGTGTGTCATTGACTTTTTGACTCAACTTTGTAATAAAGCTCATGGATGTTTTACAATCTTCTAAGAAATTCATACATCACCTCCATTCAGAGGTGTCCATCAAAACAGGGAACAACACAGTATGTTCAAACATCATGCTGCAGGCCTCCCAGAGCCCCCAAAGTCCCCACAGACACATTCAGTAGCATACCATATTGCATAGATTGAGAAATTTACAGTTACAGAATTTTTCCTTGGCAAATCTAAGCATTATTTTTAAATCTTGGTCTCCTTCCTCCAGTTGTTCTAGACACTCTATGTATTTCACTCCAGAAGAGCAGCACACTTGCTTGGAGAAATTTCTCCAGTCTGTGATGGTCTTTTTACTTCAAGTCAAGGTGAACTAATGATCAGTGTCTCTGGCATAAAACTATCCAGCAGGACAGTACTTTATGCCTTCAGTAAATCCATTCCTCTAGAAACTATGGCACAGTTTAGAGTATTGTGGTTTCAGATAAATTCAGTATGCCAGTTGAAAGAAAATCATGGTCCTAAGTAATTCTGCAAGGAGGAAAATACTTTAAGATTAGTTCTGATCATAGGTAAAGAGAACAAAATTTTCTTTTACAGAGAAATTGTTTCTTGAGTAATGAAGAAACTTTATTAAAAAATTCATACCGAATCCCTCCATCTCTTTGATGGTATACAGTTTTTCCAAAGTTGTGTGCATGTTCTCTTCCCAATTTTCTCTTTTTTGTTCATCAAATGATTGGATAACGTGTGGAAATATGTAGAATTTTCACCTTACGTAGATAGTGAATGTTCCATTATTTTGAAATCTGTCATAGAGTACCTCTTCATATAGATATTGAGATTTTTCCCCCTCATACTATTATGATTAATGTAGGTATAAAATACTGATTAATATTATGATCTTTTCCTACAGTGGCATGGTTGAGCCTGAGGACAATTCTATAATTTCTGGCCAATGGACACAATTTTCTTGAGTTTTCACACTGAGGCTACAGTCCAGTCAGAGATGCTCAGTACAAGGATATATGTACATATATTTCTCATTGAAGTCTTCCTTGGCTCCCACTACATAAATTTGGAAGCACAGCATTTCCTCTCCCTTATCCTGGTTTATTTTCCCTCAGAGATTTTGTCACAATCTGATATGCCATTTGATAACTATCTTGCCAGATTATAAGCATATAAGTTTATAAGGTTATCACCTTATAAACACATAAGCTTTATGAGTAAAGGTTTTGTCCGTTTTTTTATAAAACTGCTCTTTCAATGGTGTGTTTTTGGCCATCTTTTTTCATGTTCACCTCTATTCTAAGAAGAAAAAAAAGTTACTTTTGAGAAAACTGTCTGAGATGTGACTTCTTTGCTCTAATACTGCCTATTTTCACAAACACTGCATTTGCTGTAAATGTAGTAAGAAGCACCTTTGTACTGAGCACAACATAATAATTGAGATGACGTTCAAACACACTGCTAGATTCATCTCAACCTGCTCTAACAAGAAAGTTCATTTGATACAAATGTGTGTTTCTGAGCTATTTTGCACATGTAAAACTTAGAATCATGTCACTTTTTTTCTAATGGCTAAAGAGACCTTTCTCTCTAGCAAGAAATGTCTGATTCTGAGCTTCATTTCATGTTGGGTTTTTTGTTGTTGTTATTTGGGGGTTTTTAGTGGATTTTTTTGTTCGTTTATTTTTGGTGCACATACACTTCTTGTTTCATCCAAATTTCTTCTATTAGCAATAAAAATATACTTGTCAGAAAAACATATGATATTGAGATCATTTACAATTATGTTAATTTAAATACTACTTTGACTCATTTTTCTCTAGCTCAAAGTAAGAACTTTGAGCTAGAGAACTTATGAGGACAATGTATGATTCTGAGTTCATTTTCATAAATACTGCTTAGATTCATCTTGATTTCTTCTTACAGTAAGAAAGCAAATATGAGATTATTGTTTTTAATTTAATTGCCAATATAAAACTTAAAAAAATATTTATAATTGGCAAGTATTAGAAGGAAGGGGAACAAAGGGGAGAAGGAACAAGAGAATCTTGGAGAATAGGCAAATAGCAGAAGCAGAAAATAAAAGGAGAGGGAAGAAATTCTGCAGTCACCATGTATTAGATGAGGTAAAAGAAGGGAGTAAAATCTTGGGGAATCAACTGGTGTCATAATGGGAAGATGAGAGAGAAAAGGAAGGAAAATCTTAAAGAATCAGAAGATTTCAAAAGGGAGAAAATAGTGAAGATTGGCAGTGATTAGAAGACAAGTGAAGGGTGACAAAGAGGGAAAAAATCATGGAGAATTTTCCAGAGTGAGAATGAGAAAAAGGGATGATAAAATCTTATAAAAGTGGCATGGACAAGTAAGGGTAGAAAAGGGAAGAAGTAGGAAGGGAAATTTGGAGACGACATTGGGAAAATGGGGGAAGAAATTCTTGTAGAATTGGCTTGCTCTAGAAAAAGGAAATGGGTGAAGAATACTAGAGATAATCATGTAAAATTGGCAGGTACCAAATACAGAAGTAGAGTAGAGGGAAAGAAGGTAGTGAAAATTTGGGAGAATCACAGATGTAAGAAGTGGTGAGGATGTGAGAGAAAATGCTGATACATTGGCAGATGTCAGAATGGGGAATTGGGGATGGAAAAGAAGAGAATATCCGGGGCTTCCCTGGTGGCGCAGTGGTTGAGAGTCCGCCTGCCGATGCAGGGGACACGGGTTCGTGCCCCAGTCCGGGAAGATCCCACATGCCGCAGAGTGGCTAGGCCCGTGAGCCATGGCCGCTGAGCCTGCACGTCCGGAGCCTGTGCTCCGCAACGGGAGAGGCCACAACAGTGAGAGACCCACGTACCACAAGACAACAACAACAAAAAAAAACAAGAAGAGAATATCCAAGGTACAGATCCAAAATTCAGGTTGAAGGTCCAAAGTCAAGATCCAAGAACAAGTACAGGTCCAAGGTCCAGGTTCCTGTCTGAAGTCCAGATCAAAGGTCCAATTCAAATCCATGTGAAAGTTCTAGATCCAACGTCCAAATTCAGGTACAATGTCCAGGTCCGAGGACATGACCAGGGCCAAGATCAAGAACCATAATGCAAATATAAGGACCAGGTCCAGGTCTGAGGTCTAGTTCCAACATCATTATCTAGATCTGAAGTCCAAGAACAATGTCCAAGTTAAGGTCAGGTTCAAGTTCTGCTCTTTCATCTACTCTCTTTTATCCAATTATTTCATTAGGATGAATTCATGTATGCTGAATTGCTAGTTCACTTCCTAAAGCTTTACTTACATGTTGTCAAAGTGCACATTTCTTAGGGCAAACCAAGATCACTCCAGAGCACAGTCATCGTGACACTTCTAAGAAGGACTGAACAAAAAATCTCTGGTGATATACTTTCATCTAAGGGTAAACTTAGGATACTAGTGGAGCAGCTGGACTGTGTGTTCTCCAAAAAAATCCTCCTTAACTATCACTTTCCAAAATTAAGATTTAGAAATGCAAGCAATAAATAATGTAATGTAATGCTGCTGGCAAAAGTAGTAGTAGTAGTAGCAGAAGCAGCAGCATTAGAAGAAAGAGAGGGAGAGGGAGGAGGAGAAGGAGAACGAGAAGAAGGAGGAGGGGGAGAGAGGAAAAACAGCTCTTCTTTGTTGCTAATCAAGGGTGAAGTTTTTTGCTTTCCCGTTCACTGGGGCAGAAGGTAGATTCAAGCAAATAGTTTCTTATAAAAAGTTAAAGGGCTTAAATGGATGGCCATCTGACAGAGGTGGAGGAATTATAGTTTTCATTTTGCATTTGCAGAGAATTAAATTTGCCTTTCCCTCAACTAGTCTGAATGAATGAGATTGGTCAGTTGTGACAGCATCTAACATTTATAGAATGCTCTTCAGTTCACAGAGAACATTCCAACCCCAGTGACACTGCCTTGGTCCTCAGCTTCATCATCTCCCACTGGGATTATTACATCAGCATTCTTTCTGGTCTCCTGTGTCTAGTCCCATGGAGATTAACTGACAGGATCTGATGGAGTCTCTGGACAATCTCTCAGAAAACAGTGTTTATGCACAGTCACAGGAAACTTACCTTAGAATTTCAAGATTTTTTCCCCCTTCCTCTGCATCCCTGATTCTATCCCTGCATTCCTGCTGCAGTCTTACATGCTCTTGCCAGGGTGACCAATGAAACCCTCTGTGATTCTTAATTGCTTCCAAATAAAATCTGAATCCCGCAGAATATGTGAACTCATCATCTGCCTCTGCTTACCTATCATATACTATACCTCCTGACATACACCATCCTCTCCAGGCCCTTTAACCCACTGACCTTCCAAGATCATCTATGAGCATCTCTGCCTAGAGTAACTTCTCTCCAACTCCTCCCTACTCTCTCAAAACTAGGGCAGATGTTGCTTTCCCGGGGCACCCACTACTGGAGGCAGATTTGAACACCACTTTTATGTTTTCATTGCCTCATATAAACACACTTGATGGGTCACTTTGCCACATTCAAGTGTGCAATTATAAACTGGCACATTTTTCCTCAACTTCACTTTAGGCTCCTTGAAAGCAAATACAATATTTATGTCCCCAGTGTCTAGTACAATGTGGCTGTAGTAAGAGATCAATGAATACTTGCTAAAAATTTATTTGCTGAATAAAATGGATTTTATGGATGATATATGTTAAGTTAAAGTAACTTTATAGAAGCCATGACAATCTGAAGGGTAGATCTGGAATTAAAATCTAAGTACAATTCTTAATCCACTGCCCATGTCCATATGACGTTCATGGGCCATTATCTTGCAAGTGTTTCTCAAAGCCATACTGAGGATATAATCCTTAGTGCTAAGGGCTCTGGTTACACTGGGGTGAGAGAGAGCTGAGAAAAAGGCATATCATTTCCAAGGAGAGCTACCAGTCCTCTTCCCCTGCTTTCATGCTTCCCACTGCCAAGAGAGAGATGTCACTGAAGGCCCTAGGCAGGGGGATTGACAATGTTCTCATACACCTGCAGACACTGAACTTGCCCCCAAAAGTGATTTAATCAACCAGGTTCTGGGAGAATGGAATTCAGAGATGGAAATCAAGCTGAGCTCTGTAAATACTGATGGACTGTTAATGCCACTCACCTCTTTTGCTAGTGTCCAAGGAAAAGATTAACCATCTACTGCAAGAACTTCTAAATTGAGCAGACCTTTGTATTTGCCTATTTACAGGCAAAAGAGCTCTCAGTTAAGATGCAGACCTCATTGTGCTAAGTACATAAACATAAAATTGCTAGGTGGGGTCAGTATTCAAACAACTTCTCTAATGGGAATGCAGATAATCTTTAATGGTGGCTTAAGCAAAATCACCTATAATTGACTATAGCATGAGTTTCTGGTGCCTTTGGCTCAAGGATTATCTCAGTCTAGCACACCTATAGGACTCAGTACTATAGCATGGTCCCTTTGTGCGGAACAAATACAGTCTAGAAAGAATCCACTCTTGATGCCATGTGGCAGCAGGTCCACAGCTTCTGGGTGAAATGAGTGTGAGGAGGAGAGACTGCTGCCTCTGCTATGGTCTGTGCCTCTTCATGATCCCTTAACATACTTACTTTGTTGGATATAGGTGTGTGCCAGGAGAAAAGCAGACAATCTACTTTCATAGCCTTAGCCAGGGGAATGGGGTAGGCTATTTAGGTCTGCTCACTGCCCTGGACATAGTGATTTGTCTAGGGATAGGCACATGACACAACGTTGAGCATTCAGTGTCTTCGCTGGGATTTTTTTCCACCCAAAAAATCCATCAGGGGAGAAACTCTCTTTCTCCTGGGGTAAATCTTGAGCTGCTGGCTGTCCTACTCACCATGTGGAAAAAAACCCAGAGGGATAAACTTCTGAAGACCTCATGAAAGCCCTGCATGCAGCTGTGCCAAAGGCCAAGCTATACCTCAACATTTTTCTTTAAATTGAGGCATAATTGACATATCATAAACTACACATATTTAACACTGAACACATCCATCACTCCACTATTTTCACAACTTTTCTTCCACAACTTCTTTTCTTCCACTAAGTTTCCTCTTTCTTCCCCTCCCCAGGAAACCACTGCCACTTTCTGTCACTATATATTAGTGAAGAATTTTATATAATTGGAATCTCACAGTATGTACTTTTTGGTTTGGCTTTTTTCACTCAGCATATTTATTTTGAGATTCATCCATGTTGTTATGAGAATCAGCAGTTCATTCCTTTTTATGAATAGATACACCACAATTTATTTATTCATTCACCTGTTAATGGACATTTGGATTGTTTCAATTTGGAGTTATACAAGTTAAGCTGCTATGTACATTCATGTACAAGTCTTTGTAAGGACATCTGATTTCATTTTTCTTAGGTAAATACCTAGGAGTGGGAATGGCTGGATTATGTATATGGTAGGTGTATGTGTAAATTTTTTAAGAATCTGGCAAACTGTTTTCTGAAATTATATCATTTTACATTTCCATCAGCAGTGTATGAGAGAACTAGTTTCTCTACAACCTTGCCAATACTTGATATGGTCAGTCTTTTTATTTTTAGTATTCCAATAAGTGTGCAGTGGTATTCAATTGCGCATGAATGTGCTTTTCCTGAATGATTAATAATTTTGAGTATTTTAAATGTGCTTATTTGCCATTCATATATCTTATTTGGTGAAATGTTTTTTCATCTTTTGCCATGTTTTTAATTGGGCTGTGTTTTCTTATGGTGGAGATTTAATAGTTTTTAAATATGTTCTTGATAGAAGTCCTTTATTAGATATGTGATACACAAATATTTTCTTCTAGTTTACTAGAAGAAACTAGTGTCTTTTCACTCTCTTGCTGTCTTCAAAGGGCAGAAGTTCTTAATTTTTATTAATTCCAACTTATCAAACTTTTTTCTTTTGTGCAATGGAGTTTTGTGTCGTGTTTGTCTCTGCTTAGCCCCAGGTCATAAATATTTCTTCTAGGAATTTTATGTTTTATATTTAGATCAGTGATCCATTTTTTTTCTTAATTTTTGTATATAGTACAAGGTACAGATAAAAGTTCTTCTTCTTCTTTCTCCTTCCCCTTCTCCTCCTCCTTCTTCTTCTTTTATGGCATGTAGATATCCAATAGTTCCAATACATTTTGTTGAAAAGATTAACCTTTCTTCACTGAAGTATACCTTTGATTCCTTGCTTAAAATCAACTGTCAATATTTGTTTACATCTATATCTAGATTATCTATTCCATTTTGTTATATTTATGTCAAAAGCACATTCTTGATTACTGTAGCTTTATAAGTAGTCTCAAAGCCAGTTTTAGTCCACTCACTTTTTTCTTATTTTTAGTTATTTTGGCTCTTCTAAGTCCATTGCATTTCCTTACGAATTTTAGGATCACCTTATTGATATCTACGAAAAACTTCTTGCAATTTTGTTTGGGATTTCATTGAATCTCTAGATCAGTTTAAGAATTGAAACTAAAAATATTGAGTCTTTCAACACATAAACAAGGCATATCTCCCCATGTATTTAGCTGTTCTTAAATTTCTTCCAGTGGTGATTTTAGCTTTTTTTCTTTTTGCGGTACGCGAGCCTCTCACTGTTGTGGCCTCTCCCATTGTGGAGCACAGGCTCCGGACGCGCAGGCCCAGCGGCCATGGCTCATGCGCCCAGCTGCTCCGCAGCATGCGGGATCCTCCCGGACCAGGGCACGAACCCGTGTCCCCTTCACCGGCAGGCGGACCCTCAACCACTGCGCCACCAGGGAAGCCTGATTTTAGTTTTTGTTATACATGTTTTTCACACCTTTTGTTCAGATTTATCACTAAGTATTCCAGATTTTTGATGGTAAATGGTAGCTTGTATTTCAACTTGTGATTGTTCACTGCTGGTATATAATACATAATTTTTTATTATATTGATCTTGTATCCTGAAAACTTGCTGAACTCATTTATTAGTTCTAATAGCAATTTTGTAGATTCCATCAGATTACCTACAGAGATGATCATATCATCTGTGAATAATGGCACTGTTATTTCTTCCTTTCTTACCTAAATGACTTGTTTTGATTTCTTTATTTGACTGGCCAGAACCTCTAGTACAAATGCTAAATCAAAATTGAGAGACTGGACTTATTTGCTTTATTCTCAGTCTCAGGGGGAAATAATTCAATCTTTCACTAGTAAGTACGATGTTAGCTGTGGATTTTTATAGATAACCTTTATCAGGTTGAGGAAGTTCCATTCTATTCCTAGCTTACTGAGGATTGAAAGTGGATTTTGTTAAAATGCTTTCTCTGTGCTTATTGAAATGAATATGTGGGTTCCTTTTTAGTATATTAATATGGTGAATAACATTGATTGACATTCAAATGGTAAACTAAACTTGCTTTCCTGGGATAAACTTCACTTGGCCTTGATACATTACCTTTTTAATATATTATTGGGTACAATTTGATAGACTTTTGCTAAGAATTTTTGTATCTATATTCATGAGGGTTATAGTTCTATAATTTTCTCTCTTTTAAAAACTATCTGTCTGGATTTTCTACAAGGGTAACACTGGACTCAATAATTTGAAAAATATTCTACTGTCTTCAATTTTCTGGAAGATTTTGTATAGGATCTGTATTATTTCTTCCTTAAATGTTGAGTAGAATTCAGGAAGGAAGACATCTGGGTCTGAAGTTTTCTTTGTGGATAAGTTTCCAACTACATATTCAATTACTTTAATAGACATAGGGCTCTTCACATAGGGCTCTTCACATTTATCTATTTCTTCTTGGGTGAGTTTGATCATTTCATCTAAGTTGTCAAATCCATTGACAAAATGTTCACAATATTCACTTGTTCTCCTTTCAGCATCAGTAGAATCTGAAGTGAGGTCAACACTTTTAGTCTTTAAAATGGCAATTTTGTCTTCTCCATTTTTTTTAACCTGATCAATCTGGCTTGAAGTTTGTCAATTTTATTGATTTTTATATTGATTTTACTCTATCATTTTGTTTTACATTTCACTGATTTCTGCTTTGCTCTTTATTATTTCCTTTCTTCTGCTTATTTTGGGTTTAACTTGTTTGTTGAGTTGGAAGCTGATGTCATTCATTCGAGATCTTTCTTCTTTTCTAATATAGATGCTAGTGTTATAAATTTTGCCCTAATTATTACTTTGGTAAAATTCAACAATATTTTTTTATTGAAGTATAATTGCTTTAAAATGTTGTGTTAATTTCTGCTGTAGAACAAAGTGAACCAGCTGTATGTATACATATGTCCCCTCCCTCCTGGACCTCCCTCCTGCCCCCTACCCCATCACACTCATCTAGGTCATCATAGAGCACAAAACTGAGTTCTCTGCACTATACAGCAGGTTCTCACTAGCTATCTGTTTTACACATGGTAGTGTATATATGTCAATCCTAATCTCCCAATTCATCCCACCATCCCCTTCCTCCCCTGTGTCCACATGCCTTTTCTCTACATCTGCATCTCTATTCCTGCCCTGGAAATAGGTTCATCTGTACTATTTTTTTATATTGCACATATATGCGTTAATATACTATATTTGTTTTCCTCTTTCTGACATACTTCACTCTGCATGACAGACTCTAGGTCTATCCACATCTCTACAAATGACGCAGTTTCATTCCTTTTTATGGCTGAGTAATATTCCATTGTATATATGTACCACATCTTCTTTATCCATTCATCTGTCAACGGACATTTAGGTTGTTTCCATGTCCTGGCTATTGTAAATAGTGCTTCAATGAATATTGGGGTACATGTGTCTTTTTGAATTATGGTTTTCTCAAGATATATGCCCAGTAGTGGGATTGCTGGGTCATATGGTAGTTCTGTTTTTAGTTTTTTGAGGAACTTCCATGTTCTCCACAGTGGCTGTATCAATTGCCATTCCCAACAACAGTGTAAGAGTGTTCCCTTTTCTCCACACCCTCTCCAACATTTATCATTTGTAGATTTTTTGACAATGGCCATTCTGACTGGTGTGAGGTGATACCTCATTGTAGTTCTGATTTGCATTTCTCTAATAATTAGTGATGCTGAGCATTGTTTCATGTGCCTCTTGGCCATCTCTATGTCTTCTTCGGAGAAATGTCTATTTAGTTCTTCTGCTCATTTTTTGATTGGGTTGTTCTTTTTTTTGATATTGAGTTTTGTGAGCTGTTTGTATATTTTGGATATTAACCCATTGTCAGCCACATCATTTGCAAAGCATGGAGCTGAGCTCCCTGTGCTATATAGCAGCTTCCCACTAGCTATCTATTTTACACATGGTAGTGTATATATGTCAATGCACTCATTGTCCACACCTCATTGTGGTTTTGATTTGCATTTCTCTAATAATTAGTGATGTTGAGCATCTTTTCATGTGTTTGTTGGCCATCTGTATGTCTTCTTTGGAGAAATGTCTATTTAGGTTTTCCATCCATTTTGATAGAAAGCCCAGAGTTAAACCCACACACCTACAGTCACTATATCTTTGACAAAGGAGGTAAGAATATACAATGGAGAAGAGACAGCCTCTTCAATAAGTGGTGCTGGGAAAACTGGACAGCTACATGTAAAAGAATGAAAATAGAACACTTCCTAACACCATACACCAAAATAAACTCAAAATGGATTAAAGATCTAAATGTAAGGCCAGACACTATAAAACTCTTAGAAGAAACATAGGTAGAACACTCTTTGATATAAATCGCAGCAAGATCTTTTTTGACTCACCTCCCAGAGTAATGAAAATAAAAACAAAAATAAATAAATGGGACCTAATTAAACTTAAAAGGTTTTGCACAGCAAAGGAAACCATAAGCAAGACAAAAAGACAATGCTCAGAATGGGAGAAAATATTTGCAAACAAAAGATTAATCTCCAAAATATACAAGCAGCTCATGCAGCTCAATATCAAAAAAAGATACATTTTTACATGTTGTGTTTTCATTTTTCTTTAGTTCAAAATTTTTCTTAATTTCATTTTGGATTTTTGTGTATGTGTGTATTTGGTAACTAATTTCAAATATCCATGATTTTCCAGAGATTTTTCTGTTATTGATTTCTAATTTAATTCCATTGTGGTCTGGAAACATGCTTTGTATGCCTTCAGAATTAATTTTTATTACTATGTTAAAAAGTCACATACATAAAATGAACTTTTAATTTTTTTTTGCCACACTGCGTGGCCTGTGGGATCTTGGCTCCCTGACCAGGGATTGAACCCGCACCCTTGGCAGTGAGAGCGCAGAGTCTTAACCACTGGACTGCCAGGTAATTACCAAAATGGACCATTTTAAAGTGTACAATTCACAATTCAGTGGCATTTAGTACATTCACAATTTTTTACAACTATTATTTTTATCTAGTTCCCAAATATTTTTTTTAATGTAAAAGGAAACACCATACCCATTAAGCAGTCAATCTTCATTCCTCTTTCTCACAGCCCCTGACAACCAGTAATCTGCTTTCTGTTTCCATAGATCTACCAATTCATATAAATGGAATCATATAAAATGTGGCCTTTTGCATATGGCTTCTTTCAGTTAGTATAACGTTTCTGAGGTTCTTCCATGTTGTAGCACGTATCAGTACTTCATTCCTTTTTATGATTGAATACTATTACATTGTATGGATATACCACATATTGTTTAACCATTCATTAATTGATAAACATTTGTGTTTTTCCCACATTTTGACTATTGTGAATAGTGCTGCTATGAACATTAGTGTACAAGTTTTTGTTTAAAACTTCAATTCGTTTGGGCATATATCTATTAGAGGAATTGTTGGGTCATATGGTAATTCTATATTTATTTTGGAACTACCGAACTGTTTTCCACAGTGCTTGCATCATTTTATATTCCCACTTGCAATGGATGAGTGTTGCAATTTCTCCACATTCTCACAAACGCTTGTTAATTTCCTTTTTTTTTATTATAACCATCTTGTGGGTGTGAAGTGTTATCTCATGGTTTTGATTTGTATTTCCCTAGTGAATAATGATGGTGAGCATTTATTCAGGCATTTGGTGGCCACTGTACACATTAATTGGAGAAATGTCTATTTATGTACTTTTCCCATTATTTAACTGAGTTGTCTTTATTGTAGAATTGTTAAGAGTTCTTTAGATATTCTGAATAGACATTTTTATATTTGTCCACGTATCTACTCTTTTTTTTTTTTTTTTTTTTTTGCGGTACGCGGGCCTCTCACTGTTGCGGCCTCTCCCATTGCCGAGCACAGGCTCCGGACACGCAGGCTCCGCGGCCATGGCTCACGGGCCCAGCCGCTCCACGGCATGTGGGATCTTCCCGGACCGGGGCACGAACCCGCGTCCCCTGCATCGGCAGGCGGACTCTCAACCACCGCGCCACCAGGGAAGCCCCACATATCTACTCTTACCAGAGATTTTTATATCTTTATGTGGCTTTGAATTATTTGCATCCTTTCATTTCAACCTGATGGACTGCCTTTAGCCATTTCTTATAGAGCTGGTCTCATGATAATTAACTCTTTCAGCTTTTGTTTATTTGCAAATGTCTTAATTTGTCCTTCAGTTTTTTGATGGACAGTTTTGCTGGATATAGAAATCTTGGTTGACAGGTTTTTGTTTTTTGTTTTCCCCTTCAGCCTTTTTTTTTTTTTTTTTAATGTGGTACGCGGGCCTCTCACTGCTGTGGCCTCTCCCATTGTGGAGCACAGCCTCCGGACGCGCAGGCTCAGCGGCCATGGCTCACGGGCCCAGCCGCTCCACAGCATGTGGCATACTCCCGGGCCGGAGCACAAACCCATGTCCCCTGCATTGGCAGGTGGACCCTCAACCACTGCGCCACCAGGGAAGTCCCACCCCTTCAGCCTTTTAAATATATAATTCCACTGCTTTCTGGCCACCAAAATTTCTGTTGAATTAATTCAACTGATAATTTTATTGAAGCTCCCTTGTCTTTGTCTTTTCACAGTTAGATTATAATGTGTCTTGGCATAAGTCTCTTTCAACTTATCCTACAGAGTTTGTTAGGAGTCTTAGATTTGTAGTCATGTCGTTCAACAAATTTGGGTAGTTTTCGACCTTATTTCTTAAATCTTCCTCTCTTTTCCATAGGGGAATCCCATAATGCCTATATTGGTTTATTTAATGATGGCTCACAAGTATTTAAGGCTCTGTTCACTTTTCTTTAATCTTTCTTCTTTCTGCCTGACAGACTTGACTCATTTCAATTGTCCTGCCTTCAAGTTTGCCAATTTTTCTTTTGCCTTATTAAATCTGCTGTTGAACCCCTCTGGTAAATTTTTCAACTCAGATATTGTATTTTTCAGATCCAGAATTTCTTTTTGGTCCCTCTTTATAATTATATCTCTCTGTAGGTATTCTCACTTTGTTCATATATAATTTCCTGATTTCCTTTAGTTTGTGCGTGTGTGTTTTCCTTTAGCTATTTGAGCATATTTAAGACAGTTCCTTTAAAGTCTTTACCTAGTAAGTCCAGTGCCTGTGCTTCTTCAGAGGTGGTTTCTGCCAATTTCTTTTCTTTTTTTTAATTGGCCATGTTTCTTTGTATGCCTTGTAAGTTCTCTTTGTTGAAAATTTGCATTTGTAAAAACAGCCAGCTTTCCCAGTCTTTGTAGACTGTTTCTGTGCCAGAGCAGTCCTTCACTGATTAGTTGGGCATGTTCTGAACCTAGGGATCAGCTGAGATAAAAGCTTAAGGTCTTCTTAGAGCATGCACCTTGCTCATGCCTGTTTATGACTTTCTCAATTCTCATGTCTTAATATCTCAAAGAGTCTCACCTCGGCTTCTCCCCAGGACTTTAAATGGTCTGTTGTATGTCTCCATCCATAATCTCTTGCTCTGGATGTCTGCACAGCTGTAGTATCATTGCAACTTTCATGACCAGTGGCTGCCAATTTTCCCCATCTGAGAGTTCAGTTAGTTGAGACAGACAGCAGTCCTTCAGGAAGCCCCCAGGCAGGTTAGAAAGCTGCAAAGAGGTCTGTTCTGCTCCCTCTGGTTTAAAGGAGGGAATTGGGAACTGAACTTTCACCTTATCAAAGCAAGACCACACCACATGAGGGAGTCAGTGGTGCATGTGGGAGTAAAACAGCAATAAAACTTTCTACCATTTTGAATGTGATTTTTTCCTTGGTTGAGCATTTGCATGTTTGCTATAGACTTTTGTCTGCTTTCCAGAGCTCGTACAAAGTTATTTTAGCCAGTTTCTGGTTCTTTTCTTACATCTCCATGGGAGAAAAACAGTTTAGAGCTTCCTTGATCACCATTTTGCTGAAATCACTATTCTGTATTCAACCTTAAATATATTGATACTTATTTTATGGCCCAGAATATGATCTATCTTGGTGAACATCCCATTCACTTGAAAATTATGTGTATTCTGCTGCTATTGTGTGGAGTGTTCTAGAAATGTCACTTAAGTCAAGGTGGTTAATAGTGGTGTTCAAGTCTTCTATAACCTTGCTGATTTTCTGTCCATTTATTCTATCAATAATAGAAAGAGATGTATTAAAATTTCTGACTTTAATTGTGGATTTATCTGTTGTTTTTTTTAACATCTTTATTGGAGCATAATTGCTTTACAATGGTGTGTTAGTTTCTGATGTATATCAAAGTGAATCAGCTATATGTACACATATATCCCCATATGCCCTCCCTCTTGTGTCTCCCTCCCACCCTCCCTATCCCACCCCTCTAGGTGGTCACAAAGCACGGAGCTGATCTGTTTTTATTTGCATTTCTATCAATTTTTACTTTAAGCATTTTGAAGGCCTGTTAGGTACATAAATACTTCAGATTGTTATGTCCTCTTATTAAATTGACTCCTTTATGATTATGAAGTAAAACTTTATTATTCCTTCCTGTGTATATATATATATATATATATATATATTTAAAAAATCCAATCTGATATTCTCTACCTTTTTACTGCAGTTTTTATATGATTTACACTTAATATGATTATTGTTATGGCTAATATTAAGTCTATCATCTTGTTATCTGGTTTGTATTTGTCTCATCGGTTTTTTTTTTTTTTTTTCTTTCCCTTTTCTGCCTTCTTTTGGGTTGAGTATTGTATTCATTTCCTAGAGCTATGTAAAAAAGTAGTACAAGCCAGGTTTCTTAAAATAATAGAAATTTTTGTCTCACAGTTTTGGAGCCTAGTCATCTGAAATCAAGGTGCCAGCAGGGTCATGTTCTCTCTGAAACCTGTAGGAGAGAATCCTTCTTGCCTCTTCTACCTTCTGATATTTTTCAGCAATCCTTGGTATTCCTTAGCTTTTAGATTCATTTCTTCAATCTCTGCCTCCATCATCACATGGCCATCTTCTCCCTGTGTGTGCTGTTCTCATCCTCTAATAAGGACACCAGTCATATTGAATTAGGTCTCATCCTAATGATCTCACCTTCAGTTGATTACATCTGCAAAGATCTTATTTCCTAATAAGGTCACATTCACAGGTATCAGGGGTTAGGACTTCAACATACCTTTTGGGGGGACACAATTCAACCCATAACAAGTGTTTTATATGACTCTATTTTATCTCCTTTGTTGGCTTACTAATTACAATTTTGTTTTATTAATTTAGTGGTTGCCTTAGGGTTTATTATATACCTCTTTATTACAGTGTACCTACAAGTGATATTATACCTATCACAATGTATAGTTTAAAAGCCTTATAATACTTGATAATACTTTTTAAATGAAAAGTTATATACTTTTATAAAACATGTATAATTAAAGGCAGTAGCATTTCAGGTACAGAAGTGTTCTCAGCTTCAATGGTTGTTTACAGCTGGCATCTGTTCCAATTGGTTGGTGCCACATTGTTAAATATTTGAAGATTATCCCTGGGTGGGCTCTGTTGACTATAAAACAAACTAGCACTTCTAATCTGTAGGGGCTCAAACTAGGGGAAACAACCCTGATGGAGAAGGGAAAGACAGTCAATAAACGAGAACTGGGTTAATTCAGCTCATTCACCAGTTGCAATAACACAACCAAACCATGCAAACCATTGTGATGGTTGTCCTGCTATTTAAAGTCAGTGAAGTGAAAGAGGGACCTTCCTCTACAGTGTGCAATGGGTCAACATCATTCTCCCACAGCCACTTACCCCTACAAAGGAGTTCTGATACTTTGCTAAGAAGTAAAATTTTCTTATGTCAGTTAAAATACCGTTAGCTGAAGACTTCCAGGATGATTTGATGAAATGGCTCAGCCATGTGATTTAAAATCTGGGTTTTGTCCCACCACACAACCATCCATGGGTCAGTATCATCTCAAGGCTGGGTGTGCGTGTTGGTAGAAAGGCATGACAGCACCTGGCGTTAATAGCAACTGGAACAACATGCTTCCTTGTTCAGGCAGCTTGTTGCTTCTTAAAACCCACATAAGAGAAGCATGCTCTTTTCCTCAAGCTATAGTAAACATTCTGTCATAGTGGTTTTGGTTGGACCCAATCCAAGCCAATCAACTGTGGTAAGGCAGGTGGCATTATTCTGATTGGCTTAGATGGACCTATCTACCCCTGTGGCTGGGTCTGCCCTCCAAACTGAATGATAGCCATTCAGTTGGAGAAACATGGCCTGGATATTTGGGAGGCAACCTGAATTCATGAAAATGCATTTAGATTTACATAATATTTTCTAATTTAGAAATCACTTTTATAGAATTTAATTTTACTAATAAAAATACCACTTTTACCCTAAATGTAAGTAAAGGATAAGGTCCAGAAAGGTGTGGGAGCTATCAAAGCTTTGTGATTTTACACGGCAGGGTTTGGCAAAGCAGTAACTCTTAAGGGGAACAAACACAGAGGAAGTCGAAGGTTTAGAGAAGCCTTGGTATGCTGAAGGAAGGCTCAGCACTGTTTCAGGAATACAACGTTTACATAAAAGAGGTTGGGGTCTGCTGCTCTTGAGGAGAGTTGAGGATAGACTGGGAAACAGGAGTAAAAGGGATAGGAGGAAGAGGAAGAGGACAGATGATTTACATACTACATGGGCAACAGTCAATGGACCCCTAAGGAGAGGAAGATAATAGTTGTGAAAAGGTCAGTTGCTAAAAAAAAGAAACCATAACAAGTAACATTCTGAGCTGCAAAGTGGCTGGGTCACTAACACACTAAATCCTGGTAGAACAAACGCAGCAGTTTATTTGAAGGTGCTTAGGTAAATGGAGCTACAGTTTGAGGAATAAGGGAGCCAGGATTAGGAATCTGGGACATCTGCAGGCTGGCAGAAGCACCTTCTAGCAGGCTCTGTGAGCCACCCTGTTGTCACCCTCTCTGAATCTAGAGAAGGTCTACAATTAGGGCTACATTTCTTGAGCTCAGGATCCAGGGACAGTCTGTCAACAGCTGATGCACCCTCAGCAAATGTATCCTCATTTATTACCTTCTCTTCTTCCTCCTCCTCTACCTCCCACCTCCCCACCGCCCCCCTTTTTAACTTTTGGGAGGCCTCATCTTTGAATAAAATTCTTATATAACACAATTAAAGAAAGGGCCCAACTTTAACCAATTGACCAACTCTATCCTTGAGATATTCATACAATAAAACTATAAAAAGTTCTTTTTTCAACCACCTACATAAAAGTTCTCCTATTAGATTATACTTCTAAATTTCATATCTCTGTTGTTAATCTTATTAAATACTTCCCCATTACCACCTGCCAGGGACATATTGCCAATTCAGGTCCTATCACTCAGAGACGGTAGATGGCGTTTAAGTCTCCTTCCCCTTGGAATGGGGACAGTTCTCAGGTAGAAGTTGGGCCTGTGCTCAACAGGTCAGTGAAGAAGCCTCCCAGGACCTCTGTCCTTGGGAGAAGAACTTGCCCTTGATTATCTACAGTCCTTAACAACAAACACTGGAGCCTGGAATAGAACCCTCTGGTCATAGTGCCCACACGTCACTAAGCTCCTTCACAGGTCTGCTGACAGAACACTGGCTGCCAGGTCTCCAAGTGGGCAGAGAAATGTCAGAGCCCCAGACCAAACTGGGCATCTCCTGGAAAAGCCACCAACAGAGTGACCATCAGAGCTTGTTAGCACCAAAAATCAGGGACATAGGTGCTATTCCATATCAGGAGAGAACATAAAGCTTATGGAAACAGAGAAGTCCTACTCATTTCTGTCCTTCAATTGGAAAGAAGAGAGTTTGCTGAAAAAGAAACTCAGTTTTCTGGACTCCATGAAGAAATATGAAGCTAATGCCTGGCTAATGGAGCAGAAAGCCTTTTATAAACGATGCCACTCGAAGCTCTGAAAGTCAGAGCTGGTGCATGCTTGGTTGCTAGGCAACAAGGACTTGGTCAAACAGCTCACCTCCAAGAATATGTTGTGTAACTACACGACCAACTTGGTGGATGAGAGTGAGGCAGCAGTGAAGGCAATAATCCAGAACAGGAGAGAGGGGGAGAAGAACTAGATGCTCTTCAGACTTAGCCTGGACAAGGACAGACTCTACCCACCCACAGCTTCCAGAGCAACCTTAAAGGCAGACTCTAAAGATAAGAATGGGTGGGCAACTGTAAAAATAAGGGGGTCTCCCTCCAGAGGGGAGGGCAAACCAGCTCTGGTTTTATCTTTAGAGTCTTTGGATAATCCAGAGCAGGGAGAAAAACAGAGAAAGCTTCCTGTGGACAGCAGGCCACCATTCAGGGGAGAAGTGATCCTTAGAGACTCCCCTAGCAAGCCCTTCAGCACTGTGCAGAGTCATTTCCAAGATCCAGCCATTGGCAGGAAATTGAAAGGCAAGCTTCTTAAATACATAGTCTATGGCAACAGAAGTGGGGATCACCCCAAGAAGAAAAGGTCAAGACCCCAGAACAGCCCACATGGCCCAGAGGATGTGCAAATGGACTGGGCACTGCTAACCCAGATCCAAGTCAGCCTAAGGTAGGAGTTTCTCATGAGTGAAAGAGTCAAGTATCTGGAAGACAGAATCCAAAGTCTACCACAGCCCACATGTTTTCTCTTTCAAGGTTATTCTTCTAACAGCCCCTGGGAGAAAGGAAGTGAAGGAGTACTGCATGCTCCAGGAATCAGAACACAGGGTGCAGGAAGAGGGCAGAAAATCATTCCTGAAGAGATTGGAAAACAAACTGGAAGCAATCCCATCACCGAGAACACCTTTTATCCTAAGGCACCCTTCCCCTTTCCACCCCTTTATCATTCAGCAACTACTTCTTAATACTTACCAAGAAAAATCTTACCCCTGACCTCAAGACTGCTCCGGAACTCAGGGAGAAAATGCTTTTCCTCTTCTATAAAAACATGGCAACCAAGGCAGGATTTAACAGTAAGAAAGTGGACCTGGGTCACGACTCGCCCTGCAGCCCTTCAAATGGAGACACGGAGACAAGCAGCGAGCACGAGCAGCAGAGGCAGAGCAGGCTGGGCTGGGCCCGCATCTGGAGCTTCCCACGCAAGCCTTCATATCCACATCAAGGAGGAATATCTAAGAGGAACATGATTCTGGGAAACATTTTGCCAGTAATGCTCTTACTGTAAAAAGAGAGAGTAAAAGACAATAATTTGGGGAATGTTAGCAAATTTGTTTCTTCAGTGGCTTGGGGAGGGAACAGGAATAGGAACCTGGCTCTAATTTTTTATCTTTTTCAATAAAATCAAACCAATGAAAACTAGTCGACTTGAAAACTAGGAGAGAGCTCTCTCTTTTACTCTCCCTCTGCACCCCATCCTCAGCAGGCAAGCCCTATGGGGAGCCTCCTTACATTTAGTTAAGCAAAGAAATGCTGACTTAAGCAAGCAAGTGGCCTGATGATGTTATAAGAGCACCAAATGGGAGGCAGAGGTTCTACTTTCTAGCTTCATATAAATTCATATAAATGTAATGACCAGAGTAATCTTGGGCAAAGTGCTTCACAGCTTGAGACCTAAGTTTCCTCATCTATAAAAAGAGGGTTGGAGAAGATGATTTTTTAGAAGGTCATTTTTATCCTTACACCTCTACAATACAATTACGTTAACTTGTCACAAAAGCAGATGTTGGATGACTGCCCTTGAGCAAAATAAAACACCTTCAGTCTTTTTTCCTTCCAGTAGTCAGTCCAGTGGTTGGTTAACATGTCAGACTTTTTTCTGAGGTAATATAAGGAAGTTGAGGTCTTCGTTATCAATTAGATGGTCATGAGAAGTAGCAATTTTACATTAAAATGAATAATGGTAGGGCTCTCTTTAAATGTTATTTCTTTGTATTTCCTAAATACTTAAGTCCCATGATGACAGCAACGTAAGTGGAATTAATGTTATAAAGCACATGGCTAAATAATTGCAGACTAATGTCACCTGAAATCATATCTGCAGACAGAGGCTACTCCTGTCCACTGCAGTGGTCTGCACTGTCCCAAATGACTGCATCCACTTCATGTGGATTCAGTGTGAATTTTACTGATTTCCTTTATGGGTTACTTGCATAGAAGTATTGAAAGCACACAGGTGGTTGTGATGAGAAACAAAAAGCCACCCTTATATAAATAATGGGATTACAAGCATGATTTTAGAGTGGGGAGTGGGGTGGGGACCTGCAGTAGAAAGAAGCTCATAAAACTAAAGTTACTTAGGAAAACATGATTGTTTACTCACCATCTTCTTAGGAATATATGGAAAACTGGTTTCCCTCTTATTGCTTTCCAAAACCAGCTACATTTATAAAAGCAGTATAAGGTTGTGCTATCCCTGAACAGTGGAACATGTGAGGAGCACCTGAATGCCAGAAAAGCTCCATCCAGGACCCCCTCTTCACATGCAGGAACAGCTCTTACACTACTTTTACTGGTAGCTTCTGTGGAGATCTGGAAGTCCAGTTGACAAATCAGGCCCTTTGGTTTTACAAGCATAATTTCATTCATACAAGCATAATTTCATTCACTCAACAAATACGTTCTGAACATCGGGGTGAAAAAAACAGACACATTCCTACTCTCATGGAGTAGAATTTAAGGAAAGAGGCAATAATGAAGTAAGCAAAATAATACACTGTGAAAGGCACTTTGGAATTATGAATATTTTAGGGACTATAGTTTAAATTTGAAAAATATTTCAGTCCTTTTAACAATACATATTGAAGGCATTTTCTTTGGGTCTGGGTACAGGATGCAAGCACATGGGGGCAATTCTGAAATGCATTTTTAGGTAATAGGCTAACTTCCATTTGACAGGCCAAAGTATACACTGTAGTTGTGGTGAGCTGGGATTCTCCTGCTCAATCTCAGCTTGAAGCACTGGAGGTTATCTTCCTGCCCTTGGTGATTATCTCCAGAGCAAGGCTGCCTTCTTAGTTGCCTCAAGAAACCGATTTGATCTCACTACTGTGAACTTTTTGACCCACTGGTAAGTGGGCCAAACCCAGCAGTGTTAGGCAGTGATCAGTCCTGAAAGCTGGACATTTGCTGTAATTGATGATTTTCAAGTTAATATATATCACATTTCAAAAGTTTTGAAATATTTTCACATAGCTGATATATTTCCTGGGATGACCTTCTTAAAAACTGCGGTAAGAATTGAGGTGGGGGAGGGTATCAGCCAGAAGTGTGCAAGGGACAGAAGGGAAGAGGATGGGAAAGGGTTTCTGAGGCAACCTGGCTGCTCTGTAGTTCTACAAAGCTTGTTTACATTCTGCTCTAGGCACTGGGGGCACAGCCATGATTAAGACAAGGTCCCTGGGCTTCCCTTGTGGTGCAGTGGTTGAGAGTCCGCCTGCCGATGCAGGGGACTCGGGTTCGTGCCCCGGTCTGGGAAGATCCCACATGCCGCGGAGCAGCTGGGCCCGTGAGCCATGGCCGATGAGCCTGTGCTTCTGGAGGCTGTGCTCCGCAACGGGAGAGGCCACAACAGTGAGAGGCCCACGTACCAAAAAAAAAAAAACAAAACAAGGTCCCTGCCCTCATCAGGCTTGGTTTCTAGTGGAACACAGATAAAAATGAGCAAATAAGTGAACTGCTTTTCATTTTCCTTTCCTTGTGTAACCCTCAAATGCTAGCATTTTCCAGGGATTCTGTCCATGTTCTTTCTTCCTTCCTTTATTCCCTTTCCCTGGTGATTACCTAAGGGCTCATCTATACTGAAGAACCATACACTTTAATCTTGTGTAGGCTTTTCTTTAAACGCTTATTTTTTTTTTAACTGCCTCTGAACAGCTCCACTTGTGTATCTCTCAGACACTTCAACTGAAACATAATCCAAGAGTATTAATGTTCCCTCCAAAACCTGCTTCTCTTCCCTGTAGACCCCACACCACCACTACCAACCCATTAACCCAAACCAGAAATGTGGGAGTTATCTTTGACTACTCTCTCCCAGGAATATCTAATCAGTCACCCAGTCCCAGTTCCTAATATATCTTAGACTGTCCCCTCCCTTCTATCCTCAGGCTCTTATATACCATTCTAGAATTATGGCAGTGGTCTCCTAACTACAAAGACCGCGTGGCACTTATGCTCCTCCAGTCCATGTTATAATACATATGAAATGCAAAATGAATTATCTTTGTATTACAGTATCTGCAAAATAAAAGTCCAAAGTCCTTGGTAAAGTCTACAAGGTCTTTCATGATCTGACCTGTCTTCCTTCCCAATCCTGTCTTGATCCCTTTGAGCCCTACCTACACTCAGGCATACTGAACACCCTCCACTTGTCTGCCTAGTATACACCCACCCATCCGTTAAGATTCAGCTAATCCTTCACCTCCTAATTGAAAATTTTTTGGATCTGAATTCTCTGTCCGAACTGTATTTCTACATACTTCTATTACGCTTTGTGGTTTATATGTATGTCTGGCCCACTAGATTCTGTCTCCCCATAAAAGATTCCTTGATTGAACAAAGCAGCTCTGAAACCTCAGCAAACCTGTAACATGATTAGCATTCAACTGGTATTTGCCAGGTAAATGTTAGTGAACAGAAAAAACTTCACACTTCATTTGGAATAGGACTAGAGGTAGGTTTGAAATCTCCCTTAGAGATCTTTCCTTAGCACCATCCTAAGTGTGCCTAAGTCCTTTCTATAGGTCTGATTTACTACATAATGAGGAACCTGTGTGTCAGGAAGGAAGTAAGGGGGATGGTGCAGCAGAACACAATGTTTTTCTTTTTGCAAGTCTGCTCTCTGGCTCTGGATTTGTTTTTCTAGGAATGAATTCTCAGGTCATGTAGTTTTTCTGGTCACTTTCAGGTAATAAACAAAGCATCTATTTTTCTGGGTATGAAATCCACACTAGTGAAACGTCAAAAGGCCACTCTCTCCCCTAATTGAAGACATAACTCTTGCTCAGGCCTTCTTCTGGGTGGGAAGCCTGAAGATAGGCTCTTCCTCACTTTACCTTCTTTCTCACTCAAAAGCTATGTCTGGCCCTTCTGGAAGGGAGGGAATTAGAGAAAAGAATCCTGCCTTATCCAGTTGGTGCAACTGTAATAGGATACTGAGCCTTCAGGCAGAGGTGGGGGTTAATGTCTATCTTTCATGAAGCAGACTCTCCAGGGAACCCCAACTGAAACATCTGGCTTGGTTGGTAGCTTCCTTCTCCTCACACAGCTTCTACATCTGATGGTACTCAGATGTTGGATGCCTTGCTCCAGAGCAGGAAGCCCACTTGTGCAGGGTAATTTTCAAGACAGCTCGTGACCAGTCTCTTACAACGACCCCACGTGGCCTATAGGAAACACACTTCAGCCTCATCATTGGTAAATGTGCCCTTTATTCGGCAATATTCTGAACAAAATACAAACAAACCAAACCCAGCAGCATATTAGAAGGTTTGTGTACCATGGACCTGTAGGATAACCCCATGAATGCAGGGTTGGTACAACATACCAAAATCCATCAATGTGATAAAGGGCAAAACCCACATGACCATCTTAACAGAAGCAGAAGAAACATCTGACAAAATCTAATATCCTTTCTTGAGAAAAAACACTCAACAAACTAGAAAGGGAAGGAAAATTTCCTCAACCTGAAGCAGCTATGAAAAACCTACCGTTAGCATCACACTCAATGGTGAAAGATTAAATGCTTTCCTCATAAAATCAGGACTAAGATAAAGATATCTGTTCTTGCCACTTCCATTCAATATTGTACTAGAGGTGCTAGCCAGGGCACTTAGAAAAGAAAGAAATAAAAAGAACCCAGAGTGAAAGGGAAGAAGTCAAACTATTTCTATTTGGCAGATGCATGATCTTGTATATATAAAATCCAAAAGAACAAAAAGAATAAAATACTTAGGAAAATATTTAACCAAAGAAACCAAGACTTGTACACTGAAATCTATGAAACATCAATGAAAAAATTAAAGACCTTAATAAATGCAAAGACATCCATGTTCATGAATTGAATACCTTTATATTGTCAAATTAGCGATATTCCCCATATCTATTTACAGATTCAACACAATCCTTATCAAAATCCTAGCTGCCTGTTTTGTAGAAACTGATAAGCTGACCCCAGGATTCACATGGAACTGCAAGGCACCCATAATAGCCAAAATGACCTTGAAAAAGAACAAAGTTAGAAGATTCACACATCCCAAATTCAAAACTTACTACAAAGCTACAGTAATCAAGACAATGTAGTACTGGCATAAGGACTGACATATAGGTCAATGGAATGAAATTGAGAGTCCAGAAATAAAGTCTTATATTTACGGTCAATTATTTCTCCATAAGGGTGCCAACACTATTCACAGGGAAGTAAGTCTTTCAACAACTGGTGCCTGGACAATTGGATATCCACATGCCAAAAAATGAAGCTAGACTCCTACAAGGCACCATATGCAAAAATGTATTAAAGATCTAAATATAGGAGCTAAAACTACAAGACACATATGATTCTTTAAAATATGACACCAAAAGCACAAGCAACAAAAGAAAAAATAATTTGGACATCACCAAAATTAAAGTCTTTTGTACTTCAAAGAACACCATCAATAAAGTGAAAATACTATCCAAAGGATGGGATAAAATATTTGCAAATAACTTATCTGGTAAGGGACTTGCATCAAAATTAAACAACTCAATAATAAAAAGACAACTCAATCAAAGATTGGGGAAATGTTCTGAATAAACATGTCTCTAAAGATGATAAAACAGCCAAAAGCACATGAAAAGATGCTCAACATCATTAGTCATTAGGAAAATGCAAATCAAAACTGAGATATCGCTTCACTCCCACTAGGACGGCTGGAATCAAAGTCAGATAATATGTGTTGGCCAGGATGTGGAGGAATAAGAACTCAAGTTGCTGGTGGGAATGTAAAATAGTGCAGCCACGTTGGAAAACAGTTGGCAGTTCCTTGAAAGGATTGGGCATATGACCCAGAAATTCACTCCTGTGTACATAGCCAAAAGAAATGAAAGCTTATGTCCACATAAAAACTTGTACACAATGTTCATGGTTGTAGTACTTATTAGCCAAACAGTGAAAACTACACAAATATCTACCAAATGAACAAAAATATGGTATAGCAATATATTATTCAGCTATAAAAAGAAATGAAGTGCTGAAACATACTGCAACATAGATGCACCTTGAAAACACTGTTCTAAGTGAAAAAAGCTAGACACAAAAGGCCACATGTTGTATGATTCTATTGATATGGAATATCCAAAATTGGCAAATCTATAGACAAAAAGTAGGTAAGTAGATTAGTGGTTAGCACTTGGAGAGCGGGGAGAGACACTTTCAATGGGTACAAGATTTTTTTCTTTTTTTGCAGTGATGAAGATGCTCTGGAATTATATGTGATGCTTGCACAATCTTGTGAATATTCTAAGAGCCACTAATTATATACCTTAAAGGGGTGAATTTTATTATGTGAATTATCTTAATTAAAAAAACAAAGATGAGGGAAAACACCCCTCCTCCTTTTTGAGGTAGATGAGGGTCAACTCCTGCAAAAGAAATCACTACAAGCATCTCCAGCCTCTCAATGGATTCCCTCTTCTGTCTTGCAACAGGTTGCCTAGCATCTGTATCTCAACTTCACTGAGTCTTGGATATGATAATCCAAGCTGAAGGAAGGGCAGAGCCAGGACTGAGACCCAGTCATCCAACTCTGAAGGTTGTGCCCTCAATCTGTGCACTATTTACTAGACACATGCCCATCACATTTTCTATGGTTTCCTGGAGACTGGAAGATAGGATAATTATTCCCGATCCTGTTCAGCTGAACATAAGAATCCTGATTTAAGGGTCAATTTGTAGCAATGGTTATAAGGTTCTGGCAAAACAGGTATTCATCATGGTGAGTGCTTCATTTAGTATAAAAAACACAGTATTTAGCAAAGAATAGCTCCTTGATGTGAGGGTTTGGCAACAGCAGGATGGTGTAAGACACCCGCTCCCATCTCCACTGGGAGAGGAGTGTAGCCACAGAGGCTGGCTGCACAGAGGCTCCTGGTTGCCAGAGCACATCCATAAAGCAGGAAAATCTTGCCTTCAAGGACTTTGTTCTTTTCATCCTTCCCCTCTTAGTAACCTACAGTTTCACAGGCTGAAATGACAGAGCCGGTTATTCTGGGGAGCCACTTCCTCCAAGAGCAAGTTCTTTAGCCACTAAATATTCAAATATTTAAAATAAAAACCTTTTTGGGGGAGGAGGGAGGAGACTGAGGCCATCTTTAGTGGAAAAAAGAGAAGCTTCATTGAACATTCTATGGCACGCTGAGTCATTTTCAATCATTCATCAGGTAGTGATTGACAAGCTAGTGGAAAAATAGAGCTAATCCTTTAACAAAGTTATTATGCAACTACTACATGGCAGAGGCACAAAGATAAACAATCTTCCCCATGAATCTGCCCACATCAGGTAATGATTATGGGAAAAAAAGAAAAATCCCAGTGATTCCTCACTGTTCGATGTGCCCAACCATGCATGTACTACCATGGAAGTTTGGGGTGCTGTTAGGTTACAGAGGCACTCTGGGGGTTGATGAAGTCTTTATGCGTGAGGCGCTTTTAAAATTTTGGCCTTCAAGGTTACTTGAGAAATATGAAATAATTAAGCACAGCGTGCTAAGATGTGGGTGGGGATGCAGGGAGACATGCCTGTAACTGATGGTAAATAAGATGTGGGTGGGGACGCAGGGAGACATGCCTGTAACTGATGGTAAAATTGGAAAAGCAGGTGGGGCTGAGCCTATGGAGGGTTTTGGATGCAGGCTTGCAGATTTATTCAAAGGGGAACAAGTTTTGAAGGAAAGGATATTTAAATTAGCAAAATTGTGTTTTGGCAGAACAAAAAAGAATGCAAGAGGACGTTAGTCAGGCAGATGAGTTAGGAAGCTACTAACAGCATCCAGGTGAGTCAGAGGATCAGGGGCTGAAACGAAGTATGTTGAAGGATGGAGGGGGAAAGAAATGATACAAGCAGTGATAACTGAGGGATGAGGGATTCTGAGTTGAAAATGATGCTTTTAAGGAAGAAACAATAAATGGTAGGTACAGACATAAGAGTTTCATTTTTAAGTGCATTGATTTTGAGGTACCAGAAAGATATTCTGGGGATAGAGACTGAGCAGAAGACATGGATTTGAGGAAGAATCTTTTTGAGTGGTGGAGGAATAACAGACAGAATTGGGCAGGTACAGACCAGAACTTTACAATTATAGTAGTATCCATCCAACTGAAAAAAGGACAGTAGCAGATGAACCAAGTTCAGGGTGCTGCCAAGGTTACTGGAGTTCTCACTGGCAAGTAGGAGGCTATGAGTATCTTTCAGGAAAGCATTTTTAGTGGCACAGCAATAGTTTAGCAGCATTTCTCACAGGGACACATCTGCACCAAAATCTTCCTACAGTGGTTAACAAAAGTCAACTACTGGATTTGAATAGGGGAAAAGAAAAAGTCTCGAGACTCTGCACTAGTAACACTCTCTAGCCTCCCCAGGAAATTATACACTAACACTGTGGGTAAAAGACAACAAGAGAGAGAGCCAGAGGAAGCTGTGCTTTGAATTCTCTGGCGGCTCAGGGAAGGGGTAGGGAGGGTAAAGATGGTCCTTAGAAGCCAGTGGAAGGTCAAAAAAGAAATTTAAGGTAAACAGGTAAGGGGAGCATGACTACAGAGAGCAGCCTTGGGAAGACACTCCTTCCAATGACAGTTTGAATGAAATTCTTGAGAAAACCCCTTAAAGGGGCCTGAAATCCCAGCACAGTCATGGTATTATGGGAACAGGGAGTCATGTTGCCAGGTTACAATCATGTCTTTTCTAATAAGATGGACCTGTGCCAATGGGGAAATGAATACCATCAGCAAGTTCTGTTTGAAGCCTCATTTCGTGTATCTCCCTGCTTAGGTATGTATCCCAAAATAAAGCTAGGGAAGTTGTCATTGGATTTTATCACAAAACTAAGCACAGCCCAGGAAAGTATATAGGGGAGGAAATCCAACTCAATTTGCTGAAGCAGCCGGGCTCCAGAAAAGTTTGGCTACAGGCCGTGTTTTTTTTTTAATCACACAACTAAGCACAGCCCAGGAAAGTATATAGGGGAGGAAATCCAACTCAATTTGCTGAAGCGGCCAGGCTCCAGAAAAGTTTGGCTACAGGCCGTGTTTTTATTGTATGTTTGAAATACTGAGTAACAATGATATATAAGAGAAAATTTGTATTTTATTTGGAAAACCAATTACTTTAGTTTATGGTTTTTTATTTCCTCCAGAGCTTCCTGCTGATCCAGGCAAAAGAGTACTTTATAACATGACATCTGGGGTAGATATCTACTACAGTTAAAATTTCTATTTTTTTTCCTCTTCCTAAAGATATTGTTCCGTGACATTTTGTAAACAGTAGTGAAAAGGAGGCAATGATAAAAAGAAGTGGTAACATGCCCAGGATAATTAGTTACTAAGCAAGTGAGAGCAATTAGTCTAGACAACCAATGAATTTTTCTCTTAAAATATTTTCAAGGGTAGGTTTATTTTCAACTGTTTGTTAAAAGTCTATTTGATGTGAATTCTATGTCTGATAACCTATACTCAATTACTATTCAAAAACTTCACACAGATATTATTACAACTGTAGAACTTCAATACTGTAGTGATAATAAAACTTGAGAACCAAAGAACACAAATTTCTTCATGAATTTATTATACAAAACGCCCCCAGAGTATTTGATTTCTCTTATTCTCACTTTCATTATACACAAGAAGCACAAGAATGAGAGAGAGGCCTTTTAAGGTGACTGTAGTAGCATGAGGGTCCCTTGCATCAAGGCAGTGTACATACCTTAACAGTGTTCTAAAGGCTGGCCCAGAAAAACCCCATGTTACTTTATCACAATATGGAAAGCAACGTCTTCTTTTTCCACTAAATTATGGTGAAAAATGTCACTTTTATTTAGCATTATGGTACATAACAGTTAAGTCTCAATTACTAAAAGAATTAAAATAATTCTTAAAGACATCCTCTTTCCCCCTCCAATGATTTGAAAGCTGTATTTTTCCTGCCAATTTCAAACAAATCATCAAATTGATCTGTCATAGTCAGTTAAAACAATCATCGAGGCACAAGCTCAGCACATTAGCTGTAACTTGTAGTAAAAGGATATATCAATATGTCTCTTCTCAGTTAAAAATACATAATCCTTTTATTTTATATTGCAATAAAAGAAATTAACAACACAGACACAGAAGACTAGAAAGGGGAAGAAACTACTTACTTCTGAATGTCCAGTAATTTAAACCAACCTGTACTTTTCCATAGTACATGAAAGTATTATTTAACACTTACTTTTTGAAATAAACTTTAATCTTTGGGGATAGACAATGTAAATAGGACTAAAGAGTAATAGTTCCATTCACTTCCAGGTCTCTGCTTACTGTATGATTAGGTAAAACAAGGCACAGTAGCCATCCTTTCCATTATGTTCCAACACTGATCATGTGCCTTGATAAAATGGCTGATTAGATAAGATGATGGCAACATGAAGGGAAGACTTTGGATTGTCTATTTAAAATGCGGGTAATAAGCAATTAATAAAAAATTTATTTTAAGTGCACTTTCACATGCTTTATGTTTATAATAAACAACAAACTTCCTACCTTTCTTGCAAAGGGTTTGACTACCATTTCTTTTGGCCAAATGCACTTTTCCCCAGTAAACTTAAAACAACAACAACAACAACAACAGTGACGACAACAACAAATCCCTGTCCTTCCATATACTAAGAAAGAGGATTGGCTACTGAAACAGTTCATTGCAAGACACATGAAGACGACATACTGTGGCATGAGTTGTTTTTAATTCGTTGTGCTGTTACTAAAGTAAAGTTCTGAGGGCTGCAGTTAAACATTCCAAGTTCTCCCTTCCATCTTTATTGATTTTAAGATTTTGCACAGAAAACTCTTTGGGGACTAGAACAGCAGCAACTGCATCACACTGTTTTCAAGACTTCAAGTTTCAAAAGCAAATTGTTTAAAAAAAAAATACAGCTCCTGATTTGAGTTAGATACAGGGACAAAAAAAATAGCACATACTTGAAGGTTACATGGTCTACAAATGGTGGCAATATTTTCCTTGGGAGAGTAGTTTGTTGGTATATATTTTTTAAATATGCAAAAAGGCTCAACCTCAAGCAGTAATAAACACAAGCAAAAGTGATTTAACCCTTAAAATAAATATTCAGAAAAACCTCTCTGTACATACAAGTGAAAGAAAAAGTAACACTTTCACGCAAAAAAATAAAATAAAATAATAATAATAATAAAGGATTTGTTCATATAAGTAGCTGAAATCTGCTGTTCCAGCCCACATATCCCCAATAAAGAAGGGAGGCACAGACATAGGTGACTACTGTGGTTCACTATTTTACAGCCTTTTTGTACTGGGTCACTATCACCACCAATTTTATCCCTCTTGTTATATTTATTAAAATTTTAAATTTTTTTCTCCCCCCCCCCTTTTTTTTTGTTTTTTACAGCATGCCAAATCCTTTGGCATAAGTGATGGCCTTCAACAATCTCTCTTTAAGTTTTTCTTTGCTTGAATATTCCGGAAGTAAAAGGACATTAAAGCAAGTATGAGATGTAGGTAACCTATATAGAGAGAAAGGGGAAAAATAGGAAAATAAGTCATGGGAAATACGCTCAGTATTAAATGATCCTACTTTAGATGGTATATATGTTGAGATGGTTTGCAATGCAGACTATACACTAATACAAGTCATGGATAATCTTTCTGCTCTTGCCATACAACTACCAAACTGCAGTTTGTCTCTATCGCATAAATTACTCAATGCTAATAATGATGATGGTTGATGATAACATATTGCATCCACAAAATTATTACTACATACCAGATATTGTTTTAGGTACTTAACCCTGAGAGCTCATTTAACTAAATTTTCTTACAATAAACCTACAGACTGGGTGTCAGTTTCCCCACTGTAGAGTTGAAGTCACTGAGAAGTTAAGTAACTTACTCAAAGGTGGAGGTAATATATTCAAACCTCGTTTCCAAAATTTCAAAGTCTGGGCTCTTTAATGCTTATTAGAAATATTCTTGTATGACTATGTAATTGATTTGATAACCAATAAACTTACATTAATACCAAATAATACAGATAATACCAAATAATATCAAATAATGTAGAAAACTAATAGAAATGTTTCTATACATTCAAGCTATTAAATATACTACTGCTCACATACGGTCACTATGCACCAAATGTTAACTTACACGACGGAGAGGAAACACAACGTAAGGACTATGAAATTCATCATTCTAGCATAATATAGGGCTGAATAGACAATCTCCTGAGCCTCAACTTTACTATTCTAAACAGATGACATAATATGGCTTCCAATTAAAAAATTCTCAACCAAAAACTAATCACACCAATTTTAAAAATTTCAAATCAAGTGAACTCCATAATAATTTTTAACCTGGCCAGTGTTTAAAAATTTTCTCAAACATTAACAGCAAAATATTCTCTGAACTAATGTTTCATGTGATTTGGAGATTTCTATATAAAATTGCAAAAGTGCTCAGAAGCTTATGGATACGTCACACATGTGTAATGTGGAATGCAAGGTTTTCAGTATACAGTCACAATTTAATAATTACCTTTCTGTGTCTGGGCCATTTTTGGCTATAATCATCTTTAATTTTCCTAGTCCGCCCACAGGTGCCCTGTCTGTGCCCGTTGTAAACTGCAAGAAGAGTCTTTTCTGCTCATCTGTAAATGAATGAACGATTTCCCAGAACTCCCTAATAAGAAAATATAAAATACTGATTTTAGTTTGGCATTCATTATAACGAGCACTAATGTAAGTTTATGATTTGCATTAAAACCATAATAGGAGATAACCTGGAAGTTAGTATCAAGTACCCTGAAGATTCTTTTCTGTTCATCTAGGACCTAGGAATTCCACTACGCAAATTTATCTTACGGAAACAGTTTTTAAAAATATAAAAGCTTTTGTTCATCACTACATTATCTACAACAGCAATAACTGGTAAACCTAAGTGTCCAACAAAAGGAAATAATTATGTAAACTGTAAATATATAATCAGTAACAAACAAAAGACAAAATGTGTGTACTGTGAAAACTTAACTCCGGATGTGTGTGTGTGTGTATTTTATTTACCCCTCCTTCTTTATTTTCTTTGTCAATGTGTGTGCATGTGTGTATACATTGTATTTACCCCTCCTTTATTTTCTTTGTCTGCTCATATCTTACACAACTTTGGGGGAGAAGGTGATACAGATAAGAGACAAAAGAAAAGGAAAAGAAAAAAATAAAAACAACCCACACACCTAAAAGTACTAATAAAAAAGTATATAATTATTATATAATCAATATCAATAGTGTGTGCTGGGGAAGGGGAGATGGGGTATTATCCTGATATATCTGTCATCTGCAGTTATTTTAAGAGAATAATTTAATCCCTGGCATTCCTAAAACCTATGTGATAAAAGTCATGTTATAATGATGCTTGTTAAACTTACTCTAAAAACAAAATGCAAGCAAATTAAGAGCAATCCTGGCATGCTTATTTGAATAATCCATAAATTTAACATACACACTACTTCTCAGATAAAAATTTTTAAGATTTTGGAAAACAATTAAAAACATTTTTAATTGGTGAAAGAATGCATTTTTTAAATTTAATTTTTATTTTATATTGGAGTATAGTTGATTTACAATATTGTGTTAGTTTCAGGTGTACAGCAAAGTGATTCAGTTATACATATATCCATTCTTTTTCAGATTCTTTTCCATATAGGTTATTACAAAATACTGAATTCCCTGTGCTACAGAGTAGGTCCTTGTTGATTATCTATTTTATATACAGTAGTGTGTATATGTTAATCCCAAACTCCTAATTTATCCCTCCTCCCACCTGTCCCCTTTGGTAACCATTAAGTTGGTTTTAGAAGTCTGAGTCTGTTTCTGTTTTGTAAATAAGTGCACTTGTATCATTTTTTTTTAGATTCCACATATAAGTGATATCATATGGTATTTGTCTTTCTCTATCTGATTTACCTCACTTAGTATGATCATCTACAGGTCCACCCATGTTGCTGCAAATGGCATTATTTCATTCTTTTTTATGGCTAAGTAATATCCATTGTACATATGTACCATATCTTCTTTATCCATTCCTTTGCTGATGAACATTTAGGTTGCTTCCACATCTTGGCTATCGTAAATAGTGCAATGAACACTGGGGTGCACGTATCCTTTTGAATTATCCTTTTCTCCAGATATATGCCCAGGAGTGGGATTGCTGGATCATATGGTACCTCTATTTTTAATTTTTAAGGAACTTCCATACTGTGTTCCATAGTGGCTATATCAATTTACATTCCTACCAACAGTGTGGAAGGATTCCCTTTTCTCCACACCCTCTCCAGCACTTATTTTTTGTAGATTTTTTGATGATGGCCATTCTGACCGGTGTGAGGTGATACCTCATTGCAGTTTCTATTTGCATTTCTCTAATAATTAGCGATGTTGAGCATTTTTTCATGTGCTTTTTGGTCATCTGTATGTCTTCTTCGAAGGAATGTCTATTTAGATCTTCTGCCCATTTTCTGATTAGCTTGTTTTTTGATATTCAGCTGCATGAGCTGTTTGCATATTTTGGAGATTAATCCCTTGTTGGTCACTTCGTTTGCAAATATATTCTCCCATTCTGTGGGTTGTCTTTTTGTTTTGTTTATGGTTTCATTTGCTGTGCAAAAAGCTTTTACGTTTCATTAGGTCCCATTTGTTTGTTTTTATTTTCATTATTTCAGAAAGATATTTCTGCAATTTATGTCACAGAGTTTTCTGCCTATGTTTTCCTCTAAGAGTTTTATAGTATAGTCTTACATTTAGGTCTTTAATCCATTTTGAATTTATTTTTGTGTACAGTGTTAGAGAATGTTCTAATTTCATTCTTTTCCATATAGCTGTCCAGTTTTCCCAGCACCACTTACTAAAGAGACTGTCTTTTCTCCACTGTATATTCTTGCCTCCTCTGTCATAGATTAATTAACCATAGGTGTATGGGTTTGTATTTGAGCTTTCTATCCTGTTCCATTGATCTATATTTCTATTTTTGTGCCAATACCAAACTATTTTGATTACTGTAGCTTTGTAGTATAGTCTGAAGTCAGGGAACCTGATTCCTCCAGCTCCATTTTTCTTTCTCAGGATTGCTGTGGCTATTTGGGGTCTTTCCTGTTTCTGTACAAATTTTAAAGATTTTGTTCTAGAAAATGCCATTGATAATTTGATAGGAATTGGATTATCTGTAGGTTACCCTGGGTAGTATAGTCATTTTGACAATACCGAATCTTTCAATCCAAGAACATGGTATATCTTTCCATCTGTTTGTGTCGTCTTCGATTTCTTTCATCAGCATCCTATAGTTTTCGGAGCACAGGTCTTTTTTCTCCTTAGGTAGGTTTATTCCTAGGTATTTTATTCTTTTTGATGCGATGGTAAATGGGATTGTTTCCTTAATTTCCCTTTCTGATCTTTCATTGTTAGTGTATAGAAATGCAAGAGATCTCTGTATATTAATTTTGTATTCTGCAACTTTACCGAATTCATCGATAAGCTCTAGTTTTCTGAAGAATGCATTTTAATATTTATTTGAAAGTTCTTTCCAGAAACTTGGCAGAGAATGTCATACTTCCTACATCCATAATTACAATTCTAGTTTTTGATATTCTAGTATTCTAGAATACAATTTCTATTACCAAAATGCTAGTATTTTTGTTGGTGCAATGCCATTATTTCTAACATAGCTTAGCAGCTTTATTAGAATTCTTGGCTCTCTCCACTTCCCTTCCCTGACACTCTAATATCCTCCCCACCCTTCAGTTCTTGCAAACCCCCCATTCACCTAGAGAAAAGAATTTAAAAAAAACTACACAAGAGGAAATTGGACATGGATAGGCACATCTCTCAGGAAGGAGAGAAATCATACCACAGTTTAGGTCATTCCTTTTGGGTGGCTGGCAAGAAAAAGCAAGTCTGCTGTAACCCAGAGCCCTTTGTCAGGGCAGAAAAGCTTCCTCACCCTTCAGGAGTGTTCTAAAGCCATACTGAATCAGCCACACCTGAAGAGGCAGACCAACGGGTGCCCTTGAGTAGAGGAGACAAACCCTGAAGGAAACAGCAGACCAGCAGTGGTCACTGTGAAAAGTTTAGCTGTTTTTTTGGTTCCTTCTAAAAAATTAGAACTTAAAATATTAGGGTTACTACTGTCAGTTTATATAATGAAAACACTTACTGAGCAAAATTCTTCTTTTCCTATAAGTGTTATGTTCTACATTAAAACTGTGAACTAAGAATGCAACTATTTAGAAAACTGAAAATGAAAAAAAGAAGCTTTTGTGTTTCTACATTAAAGTGGTAGCTGTATGGATTGCATCCCACTCACATCTTCTAAAACCTATCCAGTACATAAAGGAGACAAATTCCAATAAAAACACCCATAATCTATGCCTAAGTTAACTAGAAAAACAGAGTGGAAAACTCAAACTGACATGTAAACTGGAGTTTATATACACCTGAGTCCACACCAGCAGAGTCCAGCAGGAGCTATGTGGAAGAATGGGGTGTGCAGAATTACATGGGCTAGGGTTCACCCCAAAAGGGCAGAGCCCCACCCCAAGAGTGAACTACTAAGGGCAGGTAAGAGCACTGGCAAGAGGAAAGTATCTTGGACCAAATATGGCAGTCTCAGGAAGACATCATGCCTGAAAGGGATAGGGGGCACCCTGGAAAGCAGAGGTGTCCCCTAAAAGTAGCTTCTGGTTGTAAAGGGATGAAAGCAGCTGACAAAAATTGGCCCTAGTCAGGTAGAAGGCACTGGGCCACATAAACACACATGGAACTCAGTGAGAGATGGACAAATCTGAAATAGAAATTAGAAGTCTCTAAAATACTCAAGAAATATGCAAAATATACTTGGAAATAAAGCTAATTTATGTGGTGACTAAAGGAGAAACAATATGACTAAAATTTCTACTATGGACATAGGAGGTCAGAAACAGAAGAGCAAAAATAAAAAGTATTTAAAAAAAACTAAAGAAATACAAAGTATTTAACTGCATAAACATAATAGTTTTCATTTGCAAAACACCCCTGTAAGCAAAGTCAAAAGACAAACGAGGTAAAAATATCTGCCAATTTATTCAAGTGCTGATGTCCCTAATACAAATATAAAGTTTCTAAAAATCAAAATGACTGAGCAGCAAAATGAGCAGAACTATAAAAATTACTAATAGCTCTTAAATATAAGAAAAGATGCCCAACCTCCCTCATTCATAATGAGAAAACCACAAATTATAACTACACTGAAATGTCATTTCTCAACTAACAGACAGGTAAACAGCTGAGTTTAACAACACAATGGGTTTGGGAAAATTGTAAGAAATGAGATACTCATATATTACTGGTGGGAGTGCAAAATGTCACAATTTCTGTGAAGGAGAATTTGGCAGTATTTAACAAAATTACATATGTATCTACCATTTGGTTCAACAATCCCACTTTTAGCACCAATTCCCAATTTAATGATGTCTCTACATATGTATGGAATAATCCGTATGTAAGATGATTCACTGTGACTTTCTCCTAACAGGGTTGGAAATAACCAACATGTCTGTCTACACAATACGACAGTATTCAGACACACGCCTTTTTTTTAAACTGCTAAAGTAAAAAACGTAATAGGACCCAGGGTCTCCTAACAAAACAGCCATAATGTCCAGCATACAATCCAAAATCACCTGTCAAACCAAGAACCAGGAAAATCACATGAAAGAAAGAGAATCAACCAATGTCAACACTGTGATGAATAAGATACTGGAATTAACTGACAAAGATTTTAATGAGGTCGTTATAAAAATGATTCTACAAGCAATTACAAGTTCTAGTGTTTCAAAACTGAAACATCAGAAACTCTCAGCAAAAATTATAAGTTATAATAAAAAAGAGCCAAATGGAAATTACAGAACTAAAAAACAGAGTAAGAGAAAAATACGAGATGGGCTCAACAGTAGAGTCAAGATGACCAAGGATAAAAATCTGAACAAAAGAGAAAATAGACTGAAAAAAGATAAATAGAGCCTCAGGTACATGTGAACAATGACGAATGACTGAACGTTGGTATCATGAGAGGCATAGAAAGAAAGGAAAAAGAGGGATTTCTCTGGTGGTACAGTGGGTAAGACTCCATACTCTCAATACAGGGGGCCTGGGTTTGATCCCTGGTCAGAGAACTAGATCTCGCATGCATGTCGCAACTAAGAGTTCACAAGCCGCAACTAAAGATCCCACATCCACGATGAAGATCCTGCACGCCACAACTAAGAGTCGGTGCAGCCAAAATAAATAAATAAAGGAATATTTAAAAAAAAAAAAAAAAGGAAAAACAGAGTGGTACTGAAAAAGTGTTTCAAGAAATCATGCCTGAAAACATTCTGTGTTTGGAAAAAGACACAAACCCAGACTTAAGAAGCTAAGAAACCCCAAATAGCACAAACAAAACTGTTCTTCAGAAATAAAGGGGAAGTCACCCTCAGGCAAAGGAAAACTAAAAGAATTTGTCATTAGCAGATCTGCCTTTGAAGACTAACTAAAGGAAGTGATAAAAGATGGACTCTGAGGCAAACAGAAGAAAGAACAGAAATAGAAGAAATACAGGTACATACAACAGACTACCATCCTCCTCATGAATTTTATAAATCATATGTGATGACTGCTACAAAAATTGTAACAGCAGTAATATTCAAGACAACGATATTTAAAGGTGGGGTTTCCATACTTCACAGGAAGAGATTTTGATAGCAATACCACATATGTACAATGTAATAACAACAGCAACCATGAAGAACACTATACTAAGCAACATACACAAAAAAAGAACACTAAAATCATGAAATCCTTAAAAATGTTCAAATAACTAAGTATCCCACAGAAGGCAAAAAGATATCAACAAGGAACCATACAGAAGAAACAGAAAACAAATAAAATGGCAGACTTGAGCCCTAACATATCAATAATTACCTTGAATACAAATGGCCTAAATATACCAATTAAAGGCAAAGATTGACAGACATGACTCAGCTATTTTTAAGAAACTCATTTCAAATTCAGCAACATAGATAGGTTGAAAAGTAAAAAGACATTAAAAGATATATCATGCAAACAAAAAGCAAAGCAATACAAAACCAGGAATGGTTACAGTCATATCAGATTCAGATCAAAGAAAATTACAAGACATAAAGAGAGACCTTACATAATGATGGGGGGTGGGGTGGGGAGTCAAATTAGAAGTATGGGATTAACAGATACAAACTACTATACATAAAATAGATAAGCAACAAGCATTTACTGTACAGCACAGGGAATTATACCCAATCTTATAATAACCTATAATGAAATATAATCTGCAAAAAAAAATCACCATGTTGTACACCTGAAACACAACACTGCAATACTGCAAATCAACTAAAATTCAAAAAAAATTTTTTTAAGCATTCACATATGATCTTAAGATATGTATCAAGTAGCAATTATGTTATTATAAAAGATAGAAATAAAATTAAGACCTTAACTTAAAAAGTAATTTCTCCATAAGGAGGAGCACAAGATATCTTCAACTATTCTAAGGGAAACATTAAGATGCTACACAGTCATAACTATCTGTGATCAATAATATCACTAACAGAGATGCTGCTGTGATAATACTCACAAGTGAGGTTATCCTTTCATCATGTTATCTCAACCCTTTTATGGGTCACCTTTGAACTTCAAGTAAATAGCAGAGCCGTGGTTGCTAAAAGTAAAAAAAGCTCACGACTGCTGCTAGAAATGACCAAGGGTGTGCTAAATAGAGGAAATATCAGTAACCTCCCACAAACCAGAATGAAGAATAAAATAACAGAACAAAAGAAAACAAGAGAACATAAAATAACATATTATTTATTTCTAGATACAACTGATATTCATTATGGTTTTCACACACTTGAGTCTTAGAGTAATAACCTTCAGAGACAACCTCCAGGAATGCCTTCCCACCTCACTCCACCAGTGACTGCCAGAAGGGCATCTTTGTCCCCTTAAACCCACCTTAGCAGGAGAGGAAGAAGCCTATGTCTCTCAGGACTGGACAGTAGTAAAGAAAAGAAGACAACAGCATTTGCTTGGAAGCAGTTAAGACTGGGAATCTCTGCTTCTTTCTGTGAGAATTTGGAGGCTTCAGATGTACAATAACAATTCTAGTATGTACCTTGCCATGTTGTAAGGATTAAATCAAAGAATGTACCATTTCACACAAAAGATGCTTCATATAGGGTAGGTAAGTAACATTTCACAGAGTTCAAAAGAAAGGAGAAATACTCGGAAGTGATAGTTCTATTTTCCTCATCATGTAACTGGCAGTAAGCACATTCTAACCAGAATTACTAGGAATATTAGATACTTTATACCCCCAATGCAGAAAAAAACATGCCACTTACATAAAACACATCAGTCAGGAAATAAACCACAAGATTAACAATAAGAACTGGTGATTGATTATATTACAAATATACCTCCAATTTTATAGATTGAGAATTTGTGAGTTTGCTTATTTGGGAAGTAAAACCTGGAGACAAAGGTCTAAAGCATAAAGCACACATCCCTTTGGTGAATTAAATCTTCCTTTTAAGAATTAAGCACTTACCTGATCACAACAGAGTCCCTGGTATAGCCACCGTCATATTCTGTAGTTTCTTCTAGTGCTTGGAAATCTAGATTCTGCAAATTCGAGAAAACATGTCTTAACATCTACACCACACCATTACAAACAATTAATCAATAGAAGATATTTTTGCAAACCCTTGCTTTCTTACCCGGCTTCCACATATAAGCAATTCAATTTCCTCTGGTCTGAATAAGTACTTTAAAGGAGATTCATTGGTCACCATATGAAAACCTCTCCGAAAAGCCTTGAACTGTTTTTCTACTGATTTATTGAGAATGTAGTCAGAATAGAGATTGACAAATTCCTGCAGAAAATATTAACCACAAGAGCATCTTATAATATGCAGTACAACAAAACACAACGAGCTACAGGGCTGCATAACTTTTTTGTTTTTATTTTCCCAAAGAAAAAACATTCAAGAATATTTTTTAAAATTCAAACTTTACACACACAAAGGAAAATACCTTTAACAATTTCACAGCTCTCTATTATAGTCAATACTGAACTGTAAAAAGGCCATGCACAAATAAGTTGATACAATTTTAAAGTTCTCTCAATTAGGTATGCAAACAAAGAGACATTTAAACCATTTATACATCAATTTATAAAAATTAACATTTTTAATAAAGTGCAATGTACTGGATATGTATAAGCAAACAAGGAAGTCTCATGTTTTCTATTCTAGAATATTTGGGGAGCTGCCTACTGTATCCAGTTCAACAAAAATATTGGTGTTTTAATTGATGCACAAGCTACTATACCAAATCATAAATGGAAAATATACTTTTGTATCCTAACTTAGTGAATATGATATTTTATCAAAAATTATATTAACATAAACACACACTTACTAAAGGTTTTATATATATCGTAATTTCCCTGTTATGTTCTGGGTTATTCCCCTCTGTTTCCAGATGCATACTTTTCTAGTCAACAGAAAACACAAAACTGATTTCTTTAAAGTATTCTTTAATACTTTTCAGACGTATACTTAAGGCACATATATGTGTGAGTACATTAAATGCAATTATCATCTGTTTGGTTATAAGGACCTTAATTACAAGGTCCCTGTTTCCCTCCCCTCTACAGCTTAATATGAGAAACACCCCACTTCATGCTTTATACCACAGCCACACTGAGCCATTCACTACCTCCTACGCATGCCTTCTTTCTCTAAAAGGGGCTTAATGCCCAACCATGTGCTCTCACACAGCTTACAGCCAAAATTTAGGAAACTGTGGTTATTTCCTTTATAATAACTTGGTTACTTGATTTCTTGGGTCTCTGTATGGATATTAGATACTCCTTTAAAAACTAGAAGCATATATGATTTAAAATTCTGTTAATAAAGAGAAAAGACAAGGATGACATAAAAACATTTATTACCTTCCTGTTTTCATTTGTAATTGGAATTTTATCACCATTTTCCTTTAGATCATACATCATTGGATTACCAAAAAGATCCGTCTGAGATATCTGGAAAGTGATCATCATATCATCTTCCACATTCCCTTCATACTCCAGTAAGTCTTTTAAACTCTGATATAGAACCTAACAATCAGAAATGGAAAATTAAGGCTACCACAGAACTACAAAATACAACAGTTTGTATCACTCTTCTTGGGAAAAGATTAAAAAACAAAAAGCCTTTAACAATAAAAATTAAAGCATAGATAGTATTCCTGCCCCAACAGTTTATATGTAGAAACTAAAGAAAGACTGTCAGTCATTGGTGATGTCCCATTCTCTGCTGAGAAACCCCACACCAGCTACTTAGCAATGGATCTCACACTGTGCTCTTATGAGAACCTTAGAGGTGTGTCTCAAGGTTAAAGAGCGGCTGTAGCCACCAGCCCCTTACTCAGCGCAGCTCTGATTTAACTGGGCAATTTCATGATTTCATTAAAAACAAACGAGCAAAAAATTAAAAACACTTTCCTACAGAATCAATCTTTACAAAGCCAGCTTGCTGACAGCAATATGTAAAAAAGTTCCCCTTCGAGTTTTTAAGTGTTTGGTACTTCAGACAGATTAAAGCAACTTTATCTTACTAGGTATAGATATTAACAAAGGTTCCAAATGAAAGCTTTAAAATTTTTATATAAATGAAACTCTGTATTTGCTTTTAAATAAAATCTAAAAGAGAGAAGAAAAAATGACCAAAGACTTACAGGGTGAGAGTCTCCCAGGTCAAGAAAAGTTCCTTTTTTCCCCATTAGTTTCCTGTAGACAACCATGGGAAAATGTACATCCAGTATACAGTTATTGTAAATAGCCAGACCCAGTACTATGCCAATCAGAGTGAACTGACCCTCAGTTTCAAAAGAGGATGGATTAAACCAAAACAATTTTGTAGATTCATCATATGTGAACATACCTATAAGAAATGATTTTTAAAAATACATTACTTTCACATTTTATTACAGACTGATGAACAAATATTTATACATATAAAATATAAAAATATACAGTTATACATGTAAGCTTATGTGCACTACGTATAGAAATATTTTTTCTCTTACATTAGCACTTGAGAAAACAAAGTTCAAATACATATGAATGTTATAAATTGTGGCAAATGGTAGCATATATTTTTAAGAAGCCAAAGAAATAAAGTAATAAGGCATTTTGGTGGCATTTTCTAAGAAGTTAGGGAAAATGTTCATTAAATTCAAGTTCTCTAATCTTCTACTAACACAAATGAAAAGTTAATCTGCATTCACACTTTATCTACTCAATCGTTGAAAAATAAATGCAAAAGGAAAAAACGCTAATCATACTCTGAAAATGTTTCACTTATAAAAACATATTCAATCCATACATACCGTTTTAAAAAACAATTTTGAATTTCATTAAGTAAAAGTCTGTGTTTTCCCCAAACTGTACAACGGTTCCATGAAGTTTATCCAGCACCTTTCTAACAAAGATGCCAAGTACTTAAACTCAGGTAAACTTGATAAACTTAGATTATGCCCCAAAATCAAACCCATTTAATACACACATTAACTGTGAGTCAATAAGTAAAACAAAAGTAATTTGTATTTGTAGTCTTCTTTCAGTTTCACATGGTCTTCACTATTTTAAACGCAAGTTTGGAAACCTTTTTGATATCACTCATTTAAAAATAGGAATCTGAATAGCCATTACCAAGGTAGATTTATCTCCTTCCCTTTAAAGAAATATCTAAGATAAAAAGTTAAATGATATTTTAATTGAATTAACAATTTCATTTTACTAAAATGTTTTTCACTTGCTACTGTGAAACTGAATGAAAATATTTTAAGAATTAGGTCTGGAAAAGAGGGGGAAGTTCCAATAGAACAAACTTTAGAAATCAATAGAGCATATAAATCAATTTATAAGTTTTTTAAAAGTTTTAAAAATGTTTCTTCATTTTCACATGCAGTTTAGGTTAAATATAAAGGGAAATTTAAAAGGTCCCCTTGATCATAAGAACATGAATTAAACTAAGACATTTTTCTAATGCAATTTAATGTTCATGAAATAACATTTTATAAATTATCCAATTCATACTTGAATTTCACAGTTTACATCCAACTTTTTTTACAGGCCTAAGTTACAACATCTACTGAAGTGCTTAAAAACTTCATTTAATTATAAATATGGTATTAACAGGGTCAGAACGGTTAAAAATAATTACAATTAATAACTTTGATGAAATATCACAAATGCATGTCCTTGGTCTCAAGGGCAATAAATTAACAAATTAATCGGAATGTAAATTACATAGGTCACTACTCTCATCTTTCTGTGTGAAAGATAATAATATCTTTCAAGGAGATACCATTTGGGGCACATTTATTTTCAGGTCCCTGGAAGAAAAGCTTCATGAAGTGTGGCTCTTCTAAAATATTCCTTTTTGATATTTCTATTGTCATCATTTTAATTGTTTTACTATCAAGTGGATCTGTTTAATGTATGGTTTTTCTTAAAAGTATTTCTGCATATAATGTAAATATACTTTATAGCTAATGTTTAACTTTTTTAGATACATCAGAACCTACAGCTAAAGTTTACCAAATTTATGAAGCTCATAAATTTTCTGTCTCAAAAAGGGCATGGTTCTATGTGTCTAGGTTTACTTTGAATGAATTACATACAAAATGGCATAGCTTTCTGATTAACAAACATTAGCTAAAATACGAAGTCTTAACTATTATATTTATGTCATGAACTCAAAATGTCTATTTTCATTTGCAAGTAGACTAAGAACAATTACAGAAAAGTCAATTCACTGTACATACTGAGAGTCAATAGACTTTAACGGTTCAATTCTCAAAGCTTAAGGGAAATGATCTGTAGTACTCTCTGCCACATTCTTCACAATTATGATGGTAGCTTTTGAGAAGTTCTTTTCCTATAACTGTCATGCAATCAATTTTAAAAGTAAGCAAACCCAGTAATCAAGTAGTTATACTGTAGAAATTGAATCAGATCACAATTACACAATAGTATACTACCTAAGAAGCTGTTATCTTTTTCCTGTTCTACTTTGCCAAGTTTGTCTATTACTTTGTCTATCAGTGAAACCCAAATTCTTCACTTTTAGACTATTATAGATCAGTTTTTCCCAAACTGTGTTCAATGAAAACTCTTCTGGGAAGCAAATACTATTAGATACAGGATGGAAGAAGGGTTCTGGAGTTCAAAAAGTTTGGGAAAACATTACAATATTAAGCCCAAGAGATCCTGTAGCAAATAAACCAAATTAATTTGACATCAGCCAGTGTTTCCAAACTTTGAGCATGATACACTTGTGAGACATTCTCAACAGTCTTCAGACCATTATTCTATGAAACTCTTGTCTCAGAAATGCTATGGGTCAGACTTCCCCGGTGGTCCAGTGGTTAAGAATCCACCTTCCAGGGGCCTCCCTGGCGGCACAGTGGTTAAAAATCCACCTGTCAATGCAGGGGACATGGGTTCACTCCTGGTCTGGGAAGATCCCACATGCCGCGGAGCAACTAAGCCCGTGTGCCACAACTACTGAGCCTGCATGCTGCAACTACTGAAGCCCACGCACCTAGAGCCCATGCTCCGCAACAAGAGAAGCCACTGTAATGAGAAGCCTGCGCACCGCAACAAAGAGTAGCCCCCGCTCGCCCCAACTAGAGGAAAGCCCATGCGCAGCAACGAAGACCCAATGTGGCCAAAAAATAAAAAATAAAATATCTGTTTAAGTTATCTAAATAAGAACTTGAATAAATGAGTGATGCAGGACGAATCCCCAAAGTCCACAAATTCAGTCATTATCTGTGACTCTAGGTAATCCATACCAAAATCTCCTTCTGCTGCTCTTCATAACTGAAAATATTTATAAACCTAGGTAAATAAATTCTTAATTCAAAAAGATATGACACCATGATCACATCACTAAAATATTTACCAATATCTGGATTGAAGATTTCCTCCACAACCAGCTGAAAAAATTCTTTGGAAACACCTCCCTCATCAACTCCTTGTTCTCCTTCAAATTCCACATACAACTGTTTCTTCAAGTCTGCAGGATTTTCCATAGCGATCATCTCTAGCTAGTGAGTGAAAAGATAAAGTGAAAAGGTGAATGCCAGTATTAGGATGAAAGAAAATAAAAATAAGGTGTAGGGGTAGGGAGCAAATAAAAGGTATCGTTTTTGATATATTTTAAATGGAAACAGGAAGCAAACTGGTAAAAAGCCAGTGAAGGCAAAGATTCAGTCTCACAGATAATGGAAAAATAGGACAGAAGAAAAACCAGCATAGAATCTAAAGGGTTACTTTCTAACTACTGATCTGTTATGAAATTAACATTAAAATTAGAAAATTAGAATTAGGTTTTCTGTTAATTATGTATATAACAAACCTGGGCAGTAAGATTAGGACATGGAAAAAAGTCAAGATAACAAAAATGCCTTAAGTAACTACTCAAATTATTTCAGGAGAAACAACGGCTTATAAAAGTTTGACTTCAAAACTGTTCACTTGTAGTTCTTTATGTTTACTAGAATAGAAACTCAAGAATTAAGTCTTAATATCTATTAAACAATAAATAAAACAATTTCAATTAAGAAAAATACATTTAGGGAAGCAGTTTATGGTCTCCTAATAGCACCTTAGGTACAAATTACCGTTTTAATGGATTAGAACATATTTTATATCCACTTTTTTTTGAAAGCAGATGAGACATACACTTGCCTATATCCTTACTCTTAACTTCTTACTAACAGTTATCAAACCCCAGTTTCAACATTTCTTCAACTATAAATCTTTACCAAATACTTTTTGTATCTATAGAATAATATAATGATTGCTCTCAGTTATTGAGATTAATCATAAAATCAACACTGTATTCTAATGTGAAATATTTATACTGTAATTTGTCTTATGTCTGAAATTTACTAACAGCATGCCTGACTAATCATCCACCTTATTTGCTAAAGTGACTTTAAATCTGCCAAAACAGAACGTATTTAAGGGTGTTCAGGTTTTTGCAACTATTCCAATTAGAATCTTTAAAATGGTTTTGAGCAATGCAAACATCATCAGAGTAAGTGTACTATAGTCAGTCCTAAAGTAATTACTTTAAGTAACAGCACTATTTTGTACATTCTAGTGTGTCTATAAAAAATAAAATAAAATCTCACAAATTCATGATTCAGGTCAGTTGCCCTAGATCAATGTTTTTCAAGCTGCCAACTGCAATTCATTAGTGGGTAGTCCAATCCATTTAATGAAAACCAAATAAGGGAAAAAATCAGAATGCATTCCACAAAGTACTGGCACCTACTGTTCTGTGAAACTTTTGCTTCAATTATATGTACAGGCAGATATGCACATGAGTACTGGAATGCTATGTAAAATATCTCTTACTAGGGGCTGCAATCAAAAACATTTGAACAAAGCCAAAATGATCTCCTGGATATCTTCGACTTTTGGATTCTATGATTCTGTGAATTTAGAATCTTTAGCTCTAAGGAATGTCTATCCCGTACAACAGTGGTATCTACCATTTGCAAAATCATTTTTATGCCAAGTTGTATTAAGATAATTTATCTTTGAGACAGTGCCGTTGTGGAAAGATTGAGTCAAATACTCTGTATTAGTCCCAACTGTCACTTAACATAATTTTTAACCTTTAAATTTTAACAAGGAACTCAGCTGAGCCTGTTTCCTCATCTGCAAAGGGGGAAAAAAATTAGGATGGTATTCTTCACACTGCAAAGTTGTGAAGGCTTAATAAGAATGTATGAGAAGGAGTTCTAGAGTGGGTGATATTAAGATAACACATCATATTTTTACCTTTTAAAACACCTCTGCTCTTTGAACAAAAAATTCTCAATTTGATTTTATAGCCTAGTCTCAAATTTTGAAAATAACTTAGGGGAAAAAAAACAGTTCCAGTTGGAAACCTGTTTCAAGTCACTGGCTATAAAGAATTCCATGGACTAAGTCAGAATTATCATCTTAGCTCAAATGTGGTTTACCCATCAGGCCAATATCCCGTATTGCCATGAAACGCATCGCTAATTTCCTTCTCCCAGTTTCCACCTGCCTAGGTGTTATAGAAATGTACATCAATGTTTATGTACACCCTTACAACACAAAGACAAACCTGCTTCTATCAGGTACAGCTATTCCAAAGTGGAAAAAAATAATTATCTGTTATTTAATTATGTGTCCTGTATCTCTTCCTCACTAACATTTGTAACTGAGAGCTGACTCTGTGTCAATGTGACTGATACTTTTTAAAGGATTTGGTGTAGTTTCTAAAGAATTCAGAGGCCCCATGTTCTAGTCTTAGCTCCACACAAGACACTTCGTATCACAGGTGAAGCAAATTTATCTTCAGTCTTAATAAAATATTACATGTCTGTCCATTCCCACCAATCTTCACTCCATTCCACACCTTGAATGCCAAAAGAATTTAATGCAATATGTTCTATTATTATGATAATTATAAACAAGTCACTTTATCTCTCTTTTAGTTTCATCTGTAAAATGAGCATAAAAATATATCAATAAGTTAATGTATGCAAAGCACAGATGAATTCCCTGCACAACAATTCTTTATAAATACTAGCTCTTGGGCTTCCCTGGTGGCGCGGTGGTTCAGAGTCCGCCTGCCGATGCAGGGGACTCGGTTTCGTGCCCCGGTCCGGGAAGATCCCACATGCTGCGGAGCGGCTGGGCCCGTGAGCCATGGCCGTTGAGCCTGCGCGTCCAGAGCCTGTGCTCCACAATGGGAGAGGCCACAACAATGAGAAGCCCACATACCACAAAAAAAAAAAAAAAAAAAAAAAAATACTAGCTCTTATTATTACATTTGTTTTACTGAAAATTTAATGACTCAGCTATAACAGAACAAAAATATTCCGGTATTAACAACAAAACAATATATAACACTTAATATGCCAGGACACTTTACACGTATCAACTCATTTAATCTTCATAAGAATCTTATCAGGTCGGTAATATTATTAACCCTATTTTACAGATGCATACCCTGAAGTAATGAGATTCATAAACTTGCTCAAGTCAGTCAGTAAATGGTAGAACAGAAATTCTAGTCCGGGCACCAAGCTCTTTACTATGCTTTACTGCCTCTCCTCAGTGACTAGTAACAATCTTTTTTAAAATATTGAGTGATTTTCATTGTTATGTTCTTCCGTATGTTTCAATCTTTTTTTCTTTTTACAATAAATATATATTATTTTTAGAATCAGGATATATTCAAATGTAAATATTCACAGAAAGAATGGCTTGAAAAATAGACTGCAACTGAATTCCGTGGGTGAAAATTTCCCATTATTATTTATTTTAGATTATCATTCTCAGATATACTACATGGTTCTCTAAAATATGGTATAATTTATGACATCAGTAGCCTATCTTTTATAAAAATTACTTTTGTGGTAACAAACACATAACAAAATTTAACAATAATTATTTTGACAAAGGCCATTATTAATGGACTGCATTTATTTTTATGTTTCTTAAAAACAAGCACTTCTAATTCATTGTTCAATTAGAGAAGACTTAAGAATAGTAAAGGTATATCACTTTATGTAATAGACACATACCATTTAAAATTGAATTTTTTTAATCAAAAGCTATCTTGAAGGCAGGAGAATATTTGGAAATTGGAAGAATATGTCAATGAACAGTCTGAAAATGGAGAATTTGCATGCATCCTTTAATTAAATTCATTTAGTACACAGACCTGGATTTTTACATATAGGTTTTCTTAAAGTAGAGTACACTTTGTATTAATTTAATATGGAGACTGGCAAAAGACAGATTATGTCAAATGTATCCTGATTCATAGTCGAAAAAAAAATTCCTAATGGTATGGATATTTAAGTAGAAGTAGCATTATTCACATAAAACAGACCTAATACTTAAGAATGCTTAGGATCCATAAGAATGGCTGGCTTAAACTACTTCAGTCAACTTACTAGAATCTACGTTTAAACACTTTGCTAGTGAGTACATTAAAACTATTGACTGGAATGAGATTTTTAGATTACCTGGGTATATTTAGTTTTTTCATTTCTCTGTAAAGAGATGAGGAAAAGTTGTTTATCTTAAATATAAAGTTTAGATGTCTGGGTAACAGCCAAATCATATAATCACATCTGCCTGTGAGACCAGGAACCCTGAGTTCTACTTCCAATTCTGTTATTAATTTCTGTAGGTCAGAATCTGAGTTTCATTTTCCTCGCATGTAACAACTAAGAAGTTTGACAAGTTTCATTGTTTTAAATTATTTTACGATGAATCTATGTAGATCTATTTCACTCTCTTGTTCTAATTAAAGGACAAAAATCAGGTATGAAGTTCTTCAATTCAATTAGAATAAATCTTAAGAAACTATAATGGCCATTGCATTAAGCACAATATAGTGAATGTAGATGATACAATTAAACATACCTAAAGGAGCACAGAATAATCTTACTCCTAAAGCACTGTAGGTCAATTGACAAGTAAAAGAATCAAGTTTTGTTTCAATAATAACTAAGGGTGTCTATCAAGGAAAATGCTGGGGACTGGGTTAGACAGTATTGGTATAGCAGAGCCCAGAATAAAATGAGTGAGTGATTTTTAGAAGAGATTGAGCATAACCTCTTGGCAGTAGGGCTTGCATTTGTACCTATCACCTTTAATATGTTCTAGTTCTTATTTTTGGACTTTCCTATCCAGTTCTACATCACAGCCATTTCTTTTGGTCTTTAGATCTCTACTCAAAATTCTAGGACTCCCTGACTAATCTGAACCAAGTCTCATATCACCCCTTACCCCTATGCCTACAATCCTCATCACTCTCTTAAAGCCTGCCAGTTCCTAAACATGTAATTGTATATAAAAATGGCCTCAATAAATATGTATATATAAACTTGTACAAACAGCCATCTCCCAAATACTGGTTTCCAGTCTGGCTTTATCAGAATACCTGGGGTTACTAACAGAAATATATATTCCTAGGCTATACACGAGGGCTCCTAATCTGAATCTCTAGAGGGTAGAACTTTGGATTTTTTTTTTTAAACAAATCTCTCATTCAGATACGAAGGCAGTTTGGGGCACCTCACAGACAGCAATACTGTCTTGCAAAATACTCATACCCTCAACTCAATTTCCTAACATAAAAGGTAATTTAAAAAAATTTTTTTACATCTTCTTACCTTGAAGATGTTTTGTCTAAGAAAAAAATGACAAATTATCTAAAAGATAATTTAAAAGAACACACAAATAGATAAATGTTATTAGCAAAACACCGTAAAAACCTCATCACATTAGGATCGCTCTCATTCAAATGAAAAGCTGAGTTCTGAGCCCGTTTATCACTGTACTATTTCCTACGGAACAACAAAAAGTAGTGAAAATAAGTCCTAGGGAGAAATATTCCAGTAATTTAAGGGTGTAGGGTTAGTTTTTTTTTCCAGTATGCGGGCCTCTCACTGCTGTGGCCTCTCCCGTTGCGGAGGCTCCGGACGCGCAAGCGCAGCGGCCATGGCTCATGGGCCCAGCCACTCCGCGGCATGTGGGATCTTCCCGGACCGGGGCACGAATCCGTGTCCCCTGCATCGGCAGGCGGACTCTCAACCACTGCGCCACCAGGGAAGCCCCTGTAGGGGTAGTTTTTAAACGATTCTGATATCTATTTGTGGAAAGACAACTTATATATTACATTTCATTGATTTTTAAAATTTGCTTTTGTTTTCATATTTTAACGTCTCTGAAATCAGGATATAACATAAAATTGACAGCGTCTCAAAACTAAATTGGCAGCATTTGTTCTTTTTAGCTGTATTAAAATAACAGTGTGGCCTACAACCAGTGAAGATATCTTAGGTTTGATAAAATATTGTAAACACTAATACTCTTATTGTCATCAAAAACAGTTCCTCTAAAAACTCCAGTTAGGAAACAATTTGTTACTCTGGTTTGAATTATATGGTACATGAAAGCAAGGAATATATTTTTCTTTAAATAAAAAAAAATCTATAATCATTAAGTTACTACCGCTCCCTCCAAGCTAGTCAGTCTTACAATTAATAACTGAAAAATAAGACCCAATAGAAATACTCAAGAGTGCCATATTTTCCAGGAAATAGTCACTATTTTCCAGGCCTCATTTATAAACTAACGAGTAGATGAGCTCCAAGGCTCCCTTTAGCTCTTAAAGTCTAAGGCCCTATAACCTTGATTATTTAATTATTAATATTGAGCACACCACAAAGTTTCTCATTTCCTCTTCTCTTCCTGACCCTACTCTGTAGTTCAAAATTAGCAGGTCATAAGAAAGTGGTCAATAGGTTTATTTTGTTTGTCAAATTGTTATATAAAAAGATGAGGCTTAAAAAAGGCAAAGTCGGGCTTCCCTGGTGGCGCAGTGGTTGAGAGTCCGCCTGCCGATGCAGGGGACACGGGTTCGTGCCCCGGTCCGGGAAGATCCCACATGCCGCGGAGCGGCTGGGCCCGTGAGCCATGGCCGCTGAGCCTGCGCGTCCAGAGCCTGTGCTCCGCAACGGGAGAGGCCACAACAGTGAGAGGTCCGCGTACAGCAAAAAAAAAAAAAAAAAAAAAAAAAAAAAGGCAAAGTAGATCTTACTGGGGAATAAGATGTTGAAAATCCATCAGTACTTCTGAGAGTGTACCTGAGAGGATCACCTTAAACTACTTTTTGTTACTAAAACACTATAACTTTATCATAATCATCACCTGCTATGAATGTTTCCCAAAAAATTGGCAGATTATCAATTTGACTTCCAAGACCTATTTTGATGCTTTTTATTTTTTAACCTTTCCACACTGTGTTATTAAAGAAGGAAAGAAGGGGGGGAGGGAGGGAGGGAGGGAGTGGGGAGGGACGAGATGGGAGGAAGAAAGTTAGCAGTAAAATCTGCTTAATGTGTACCCCTAAGAAGCTCCTCAGTGGTCATGATTCATCTTTACATCTCTATTGCTTAGCAAAGGGCCTCACACAAAGGGTTTCTGAAGTGGTAATATTCAAGTACAGATATTATCTAGTGAATCCTAGTTTATAATAGGTAAATTGATAATATTTAGCTTTGACATAATTAAGCTGAATTCACTAAAAAAACAATTTGTTAACATAATTTAAAAGCTCACAGTTAACTTTACCCTAACACTTGCTCAAAGGACATCCTTATAAACTAAAATGGTTGTTTCCTCAAAATTCTAGAGGATAATTTTTAAAATAGAATAAAGTAAGTATACAATAAGCACCTAAAGTTTCGTAGGTTCTTAGTCTTGCTTTACTGGGGCGGGGAAATGGGATGGTGTGGGGGAAGACAGTAAGGCTCAGTAGATTTCTGAGAAGGCAGCTAAGAAAGGTAGACACTTTTTTAAAATTCTGGATTGAATGTCACAGAGAGTAATTTCATTGCTTTTAAAGGCCAGGTACAGCTTTTGGAAACAGATGAAAAGATCCTAACCCAAGACGACAAAGATAAAATGTGTAGTTTGGGGATTTGTAGTTCTGCTCTAACAATGGAAATTCATAGATAGACCTCAACGTGCTTTCCATAAAATATCATCACACCCTTATACAATACCCTATCATTCTGTTAAACTATGGAAAATAAGTTGCTGGCTATGTGATGATCAGTTATTAAGTATATTAAGTCAGTAGTTATTCATGTAGCTCAAAACTACTAAAGTAAAATTAAAAGGGCACCAGAAAGCAAGCAAGCAATGATAATTACTCTAAGCAACTACTGCCCCTTTCTGTCTCTGGTGAAAAACTGCCTGAGTTGCTTAAATAATGAAGAATCCTTTTTCAACATTAGAGACCTATTTGGTATTAAAAAAAAAAAAAAGGTAACAAAGAAAAGAAGCACAGAACCTCTGCAACTTTTAAATTTCTAAGATGTCAAACAACTTTTTCCACTGGTTTAGTTTTATAAATTCTCAGATTTAGATAAATCCATTCTAAAACTAAAATATATTTTGAAATAAATTTCATTACTTTCTAGTTATCTGTGTCATGGGTTCTTTTCCTTTATTAGTATAGAAGACTGACTATATCTTAATTTTAGTTGCCATTAAATTTTACTTGAAGTTGATGAAAAAGAACTAGCAATGCCAGGTACATCTAATATTATAAATACAATAAAATCCTGTGATAAAGAACCCTATAACAAACGTAAATGTTGGTACAATGTGATTGGCAATTGGTTTCTGTCTTCTGGAAAGGCTTACATTCTTAAATGGGGGCACTAAAATTCTTATTTTCTGTGGAGGGAAGGAGTGAACAAAAAGCAACCCATCTGGAGAAACAGGGAACTAGAAGGTGGGTACCTGTGTTCTCAGTATTCTCCCAGTTCAATCTCCCTGGATTGGGTTGATAATACAGACACCACTAATTACAAGATTCCTGGAATAGTTGCTGTTTTCCCAGAAGTTCCAACCAACTCCAAGGCCTGGTGTAGTCCATATGTATATTTAAGTAGGAAGAAACTACTACAGTCAGGCAGTGCCAAACAGGGACCTTCTGAGTGACCCCGCAGGAACTCCTACCAGCAGCATGCACCACCTGCCCAGGTCACTTCATTAACCTCACAATAATGCAATACTCAACCTCACATGATGGCATTTTTAGACACCACTTATTTCATGGTGTGGTTTTATTCTACTATTTCTTCCTATTAAGACTTTACATTCATACTTATTATTGGGTATCTCCACAACCCCCTAGTTTCTGTGCTCTGCAACATCCACTTCTCTTCTGAATGACAAAACTTTGGGGGTTAGTTGTCAAGATTTAGAAAATTTATTCTTTTTCAAAGAGAGAGTGATCATGACACAAGACAACCAATATTTTGTGGAACATTTATGAACTTGGACAGGAGCAACAAAAATATAGTACTTACATTTACAATAAAAAAGTCCATGTGTTCCTATACTATATAATCATATACATACACTTTCCCCCCAAAGAGTCACTTATAAAATGAATTCACTGAACTGTATCACAGTCTCCCCATCATTAGGTATTCAATCTAGTACTAATTTTTAAACAGTAGCCCAACTTACCCGGACGAGGGCATCATCTATGATATGGTCACGTCTGACTTTGAGTCTCAAATATGGATTCAACTGCTGTCCTTGAACTAAGCTGTAGAGAACAGTGATTCTTCGTTCACTGTACATGCGAATTCTATTGTCATAATACAATCCCAAATTCTTTGTGACAGCATTCAATATAAAGGGACATGTCATAAAAGAGAATTTGTTCTCTGTTTCTACTTTGAAAAAAGTATAATCTTTATCCATTTCTAGAACATCATTCAGTGGTTCATTAATAAACTCTTCAAAAGGGATAAGTGGTTTTCGACAATCCAGAGTTTTAACAGCAAGTTCAGTTTCTAGTGGGTCCACTCGAGGACCTTTCTTGTTCCTTCTTTCTTCTCCCAATAGCTCCTGAAGTGTCAATTCACTGGACTCAGGAATGGGCTCTTCATCATCTTCTTCATTATGATTTGTGTCCACTTCCCCTCCCACTACATTTGCATAGTAAACCATTTTCAAGCACTTGGAAGCAGCAACAATAGCATCATCATCGTTCACTAGATTTCGATTGTTAAAGTCAGTGCTTATGACTTTGTATGTAATAAGCTGTTGAAACGTTTCCATCATTCTCCGAATCTGGTCTGCGCTGTATTTAGACCACAGTCTGACCAGTTTTCCTTGGGCTGCAAGGGGTAGCTTACTCATTGCTTTGCAAAACAGTGGCAAAGCCATTTCCAGATATTCAGGACTGTGGAGATTTCTATTCTCCATGACAATAATGAATAAATTCAGATAATTAGGATCTCGGGAGTATACATTGTGATATGTCAAGTCACATTCCACATTAGGTGACAAATACACAAGTGCATTGAGAAAGGCAGTTTCTATTTTTTCATTAGAGAGCAATCTGGTGTAGACCCTTCTAATGGCCTCAATATCCACAGACACATCGTCAGGACCTAATTTTTGTAAGTTGTTATCTCCTTGTGAGCTATCACTTATCCTTGAGGAAGATGCTTCTGAATCTTCTTCCATAGCTGCAGCAGAACATGCAGCTTTTTCCTTTTCATCTTCATCTTTGTCTTCATCCTTTCCTTGAAGAGATTTCAGTTCTTCCTTGGTGTGTTGTTTGACTTTCCGAAAGCTTTGTACCAATGCCTCAGCACTAGAAAAAACTCTTCCAATAACACGAATTAAAGGGGAATAATCCTCCCTCTCTCTACATAATTCTAGAATTTCATATACCGTCTCTTCTGTTAGGTAAGTCACATCTAGAAAATTAGGAAAAAAGAGAACATTTATTTTCATAATATATATGTATGTTTGCTTTCTTTTAATAAGTTCTAGTGAAAAATAAAATTGCCAAACATTTTGCAATAAATACCATTTATGATTTACAACTCCTTTAAAAAGTATCTTAATACTTAGGTTCAACCAACAAAATATGCTTACCTATTTTTTTCAATGTACTACTAATATTAGCAACTTTACTCATTCTTTTATATTCTATATGTATTCTTATATATAGCTTTTAATGAGCTCAAGCTCATTTTCACAATGATGGTATATATTAACGTGCAGTTTTAACTGTAAATATGAACCAAGATATCATGTGCCGACTCATCACAATATACCTCTTACAACTTCGCTTTACTTTAGAGCAGAAACACCACTATTTTTCTGAGAGGTTTCTTCCTTATTTCACTACTCTGTTTCAAAAGACTAGGAAGGCAAGGTTTTAATAAAGATTTCTTCAGAGTCCTCTTTTGGAAACAGCCCTTGTCCTAAAACCAGACTAGTTCCTTTCTGAGTCTTCCTTTCTGAGTCTTAGTTTTTTTTCAGGGTGGCCATTCTGTGGGTGACTGAGAAGGATTAATATATCATTTCCCATAAGCTCTGAAGTTGACAGACACTGCCATCTGCAGCCAGGTTGGAATAAATCTTACACAGTGACAGGAAATAGTTACAAAGCAGTGAAAACAATAGGGTGGGAAGAAGGCAACTTATGAGCAGACAAGCGAAACAGACTACTATGTAGTCACCAAAATCTGTTTCCTCTCGTTCCTGCGCACAGAGTTGGACACATTCTCCAGCTTTCCTAGCTTTTTGAGATAAGTGCTACTTTCAGGCTAATGCTTTTCTCCTTCTGGCTAATGGGATGATGCTTCCAGGATGGTTCTGAAAATCGTGTGTTAAAGATAGTGCCATTACAGCTGCAACTCTGAATGACTGCATGAACCAGAACTCTCTGCCAATCTAAAATATTATGGCTGTTAGATGAGCTAGAAAAAATTTCCACTGTTTGTAATAAGCTAGTATTCTTTCTGGGGTCTACTTAATATTGTATTCTAGCTGATCCTTACAAGTAGAGAAGCCTTTCATTTTCCTTATCTTGCCTTCAGAGTCTTTAAAGTACAAGTAATGACCATCTCCCCCCTAAACTGATATATTACCACTGTTTTTACAGCTTGTAGTATTCAAATCCATGGGAGTTTTATTATGATTTTCTATTATATCCATTCTTCCCCATAAAGAAATAACATCATAAAAGGCAAAAATGACAGCAGGCCCTGAAAGGCCAGACTGAATATCAACTTACTACACATTTTCAGAGTTACCGTAATGTTAACAAATTAAAATTCTAATGAAATCACAGAAGAAACAAAGAAAAAAATACTTCAAGGACTTTTTGAGATAAAAATCTCTGGAGCCATGGACAGTTGCAGGGGTGAAAGAGTTTGTTGCAGTTTGCTGGAATTCATTTTACTTCCTTCTCATATCTGTCTTTAAATATAGTGGCTTAGGCCTCCACTGTCAGCTTTTGCCATTAGACTTTTTACATTTGCTATTATTCGCTTTCAGACAAAACCAGATAAACCTACAGCTCCCATTCTCTTTAACAACAAAATTTAAATCTATACATATACTCCCTTGAGAGGAAAAGAGTAAGTTTGGAGGTTACAGAATGCACAAGTGCTTAAGGTGAGTGCCACTGCATGAAATACATTAGAAAAAGAAAGAAAAACTCCATGTGTTCCTTCTCTTACACTTTTCTTACTCGAGAAAATACAAGCACACACACAAAAATGAATTTTAACATGCTGTTTCCTAAAACTGCAAGTTCTCATCTTACTCAAATGTTGATTTATTTTGTGCAGTTTAATATGAGCTTTCATAATGTTTGACTTTTTTCAAAGAAGTTACCGAGTACAATGACTGGAGTGAAAAACAATGTAAAACATTCAAACTTGAAAGAGTAGTAAATCCCAATGGTTGGGAATATCATACAATAGGCAATGGGTTGATTCAACAACTTATATCATAAAACTCCCTGGCACTTACCATGAGTTTCAACTAAAAAAAAAAAAAAGAAAAAAGAAGAAAAAAACTAACAATTTTAAAATGAAAATTAGCTTAGCTATAATGTACTCACCTTCATGATGTTATCAAAAAAACCAAACCCACCCTACATTCTCTCACTTATTTTCTGAGATAAGCCTATATAATTACAAAATTTTACCTACCAAAGCTGAGAAATATAACCCAATAACACTATTTTTTGTTATGACTTGCATGAATATTAGATTACTAGATATAAAATAAAATGTTTTAACAGTCAACAATTTATTGCATGCAATAAACAGAAGCATAAACAATTGTATTTTAAATGAAAATACAGAAGTAAAAATATTTCAATCCTGTAGTCAAATAACTACATTAATAAAAGAAGTGAAAACAGCCTTTAAACAGAAGATAACCAAATTTCACTTTATAAATCAATTCTAATAGCAAAGAAAACAATGAATGCTCCGGGCAGAGATAATTCAAAAACCCTGAAAGGGGGGTGGCTGGGAGTGCGCACGCGCGCGAACGTGTGTGCGTGTGCGCGCGCGCGTTGTGTGTGATCCCTAATGACTATAAAACATGTCTGGCATTACTCAAAGTACTCAAATGTTTGACAGGTAAGACTAACCGATTACCAAAAGGATATGAAACCTCTAATGACCAACCACAAGATCTCATTCTCAACTAACAGAAAGCTGGGTAACGCTGGGTAATACCCCAAGACTTCTGTGTCCTGATTAATAGCAGTTTAGTTTACATGGCTATATCAACTTAAATTTTCTATTGCAATTACTTCTAACTCCAAAGCAAGTGCTATCATTGTTCTGTATTTGAAATGTGATCCTCTGAAACTGCTCTCTTAACCTCCAGCTCTCTAATATATCTGGGCAGACACTTTAGGCTGGCTAACTCCAAATCTATTTCACCACCTTTACCCCGACATGCCATTGTGATAAAACTGCAAACTAAACACTAGTATTCCAATCCTCACTTGCATTGGGGGCGGTATGTGACACAGGTCTGCCAGTGACCTAAGTGGAAGCCTACTGGTGGACTTCTCAGGATTTGTTTTCCTGATAAATGAGACAAATATGACTAACTCATACTTTGAGTAGAAAAAAAAATCATTTATTCTTATCAGCAGATGTACAAAATAAGCTAACTAATATAATTTTCAAATTACCCAAGCAAAGACTATACAGGTCTCTACAAATTATAAAACTGTCCTTCAAATTAAAAAAAAAAATAGTGTTTACTAATATTTTGAGACCACTTTTCATACAGGCCAGTAAAAATTATCGAACTGTGGAAGAAATAAAAATGTAGCACCCCAAATAAAGAGGTTTTGTCATTTTGAATTAACTATTCAGATATGTTATTTTACAGGAAAGAGAACAAATGATATATTTTGTCTGTTAACTCTAAGAAGATGTACTGGTAAAACAATATTACTGACAAAAGTCTTAATCCCTTTAATCAAAAGAGTGACAGCCTTGTCATCAAATACTTAAGCAGAGGATAATTTTAGAGTCATGTAGATAATCCTATCTTCATTGTGTCAAATGGACCCTGATACTTGTAATGGACACATATAAAATTTCTTAATATGATTCCTACTTCTGCTTTTATATTTGCTTCATAGTAAAAGATAATACAAAATGCAAATGGTCAGTGAATGAGCAGCTTCCAAAAACTGAACCACAAAAATACCAAATTTTATCACACCATGAATCTAATCTTTGGTCCTTGCTACCAGACTGTCAACACCTTCTTTTATGGGCCATAACTCTTTAATAACGAATCCTTAAGGTTTGTTCTATTCAGGATATTTAGGCATCTTCTGCTAAACTTCAGTAACCTCTTCCTGAAGTGTGTGAGACTGCTAACTGGGAGCTTATTTCGCACTATTTTAATTGGAAAAAATTATAACATGTTCTTATGAGACCAGGTCCAAAAAACAAAAACAAAAAACACCTAATTTCTTAAAATGTAACCAAAACATAGTAACTATCTATTATAAATAACTATCCAGTTAGGACATAGGACACTCTGTTTCCTAATCATCAAATAATAAAGTTAACAAAGAGTTGCCTTGCATGTAGTAAATATGGCTTATCTTACGGATAAGCAGCGTTCTAGACCCACGCACCCTCTGTTGGCATGACATGCTCTTCAGAACATCTTCAAGTGATTCTGACATTCTACTAATTCTACATAAAATATACCAATACTTTATTCACATGGTGTTTTGTTTAAAATGTTAAACTGAGTTTTTCAGACATAAATGTAAATTAGTTAAAAAACACTGCATTTTGAAATATAAACATTCATTAACGTTTGGGTATCAATAAAAGGAGGTATTCTACTGAGAAAACAATAAAATTTTTGTATGACATACCTGTATATTTTATGATATATGTATATTTGAAAAATACTCAATCTATAAAATTTTAAACTTAAATTCTTATGCAAAAAGAGAGTTTGGGGCAGACTATTCAACACCTGAAACTTTGTAACTAGAGCTAACATATATAATTAACACTCAAAATAAAAGTACTAGTGCAGTTAATATACTTATAATTCCTAGTAAAAATATACTATAGTAAATACAGATGTTGCAGGAAAAAGGGGGCAGGGGGGAAAGAGTGTAGTATATTGGAAGAAAGTACAATGAACTGCTAAATTATATAAACTTGAGCTTAAACAGTACACAAAGACTGAGGATAATCACCCAATAAGTACCTCTAAAATGAACCACATAGCCAAAAAGAAGATGGGTACATCCATCCTGCACTATAACCCCCATATGGCTTGCTGCCTTCAACTGTGGCAGCACATCCTACATTCACAGTAACGGTTGTTCTTATGGTGCACACTTGCTGGGGAAATGTGTATAATGCAACTTCCACATTAACATATTGACAATGTTCACTTATTTATCTGGTGTGTGAGCTAATTCATGGAATAGAAATATTCATGCAATCAAGCTGTAATAAAGTTATGAAAACAGCTTTATTATGGAAACAGAGTAGAAGCTATTAACACAATTCCATTTCACTAATTAATTTAAACTTGATTCAAATGACGTTATTGAAAACTTTAGAGGTAGTATCTAACTTCTATATATCCTAAACAAAAAGCTTCCTCTTTTAAAATACAATTACCTCCGGTAGGACTGTCAGTCATTCAAAAATCTGATTAACTTTTTTCTAATACCGATTTGCCTTCACTGGGAGAAAGAAAGCTTGAAGTTTATTAAAAAGAGAAAAAGTTTTAAAAGTATTGAAATACAGGATCATTTAGAAAGAAAAATAAGGCTTGGGTAAGACTACCATTGTTAGGTAATGATTCTTGGCAGTATGAGCGTGCCAAATGCCTGGGAGAAGGTGAGCAGGATACAGGAAGAATACATTAGAAAGAAAAATTGATTATTTCTCAGGTAACTATTAACATTTTGCCTTGCCTTCAGAAACAGAAAAAGACCACTGATCAGTCTGCTACTTTCACTGTATAGTGCTCGGGTTCCAAAATGCATGCCAGATATTTAGTCCAGCTATTCCAACATCTAAATGACTTTGTGGCCTAGTTTAGGTTATTAACTACTACTTAATACATTTTTCCTAGTGGAAAATATTTAAAATTTCTAATCAATCCATCAGCAAAGGAACTTTGGGGAATATAATCTGCTTCTAATTAAAGATCATCGGAACAGTAAAACAGAGTGAAATCATTAACTCAACTATTAGTTCTGTCCTCTATCACAATAAAAAATCGATTCCACCATACTATCATGTCCTAAGGTCAAAAATGAGACAAAAAAAGCAAACAGCAACACCTCACACATTTTGAAAATCTCCAATGTGGTTTTCAGTGCAAAATTCTCAATTAAAAATAGAACGTCTTACCTTTAAAATCATCTCGTGCTCCTTGTCCATCCTTCTTGTTCATTTTCATGTCAGAGCAGTTGTTAGGGGCACCTTTAGAGTTTTCAAGGTAAGCTGAGCTTGCTCCTTTCTTGGAGGGATGAGGATCACAGAGTTTTGCATTAATCTTATAAAGCTCAAGGGCTTTAATAGCTGCTGCATTGTTATCCATACGACGAAAAGTTGGACAGGAAGCACAAAACTCATTCGTGCAGGCCTCATTTCCACAGCCCTCAGTTAACTGGTGGTAGTAGCGTTCTATTAGATGTTTTGCAGCTGCTCGCTTCCTGTACCAAACATTCAAACAATAAGCACAGTGATTAGTAGAGCTCTCAGGTACAAAGCTCAACAGATCATCAACAAGGTAGAAGTTAGTCAAGCACTGAAGTAATAAACCCGCGTATTAAGATGAGGTATAGAAAATGGAGATACACTATTTACACAAAACTTTTAACTGGTGAAATATTTGATACTTATTTCCTAAGACATATGATAAAGAATATCAATGCTTGAGAAAAGTCATTGTTTTAATAGAATATGCTTTCCTTTGGTTTGGGGCGCAGTGGAGGGGCGCTTGCTTGATGTGCTTCAATTGTTTAGCACCACAGCTGAAAATCACAAGTTTTATGACTAAGAGTTTTAGTAGTCTATCACTTTAAAAATTAACATTAAGAAAATGAGAGTCTATTTAAAGTATCAATCCAGCTTTCCTTTATATAATCACCATTTTGTTTCAGCAGCCTGTAAATACTTGACTTATAGTTAACATAGAACTTCTATGTGGAACAAAGAAGGACCCCTCCCCATTATCTACTATACGGAAGGTTTAAAAAGAAATTTATAAATAAAATATCCAAACCTTGTGTTATATTACAAGAAAGTGGCTCAAAACATACAATTTTGAACCCAAAAGGTATCAGTAAACTTCCTCATTAATACCATGTCATAGGAACATGGAATATTTTAAATTCCTTTTAGAGCAAAATCTTATGTTACTCTTACTTTGTGAACATAAAGTATGCGAATTAATGTTCCATTATGGCTGTTCTAGCAGACCTAGCAAGGATATTGAAGAAGGGGTTATTTCATCAAGCAAGAAGCTGGACTAATTTCTATCTCTATGGCTTATTCCAACTCTTAAGATCTATACTTCTACTATTGATGGTATGAGATCACCATAACTTGAGTAGTCGACTGGATCCAAAAAAACATAATTCACAGCTATTCCTTGTTTCCAAATAGACACGCAGGAATAAAAACTACAAATAATCAAAACTATTTAAAAAATAATTTATCTAATTTAATTCTCAAAATGTTCCTACAATGATCTCACAAACATGTAGGACTAAATGGCAAATGGTATTAGAATTTACATCTTGTTAATCGTGAGATACATCTTGTTAATCATGAGATACATCTTGTTAATCATGAGAAACTGAACAACTAACAAGACAAATAAGAGACACACTAGTAAGTCCAATTTTGTCTCAAAAGTAGGACTTTGTCTCTAAACTATCAAGGTAACTGACAAACAGTAATAACTCAAACACATTCAATTCATTCTGGTGCTGTTTTTCATATGTTCCATGCAAATTTACCACTCAATGCATGCGAACAGAGAAAAAAGAATAACCCACAAAACGCACTTAGATATTTTATTATATGTAGCTATAAACAATTCCACTCCTGAAAATTAAAACATATTATTTCAGATATATCACTGTGCAAAATACTAAAGTGACAACATGTAAAGAAAGAGAAATATAGAATTTATAAGGTTTATACCATACACTGCTATTCTTCTTCCAAAACGCTATAGCCTTTCCTAGTGAGAATGTAAATAAGTATGTATTTCCTTTCTGGAAGAAAATTATGAACATTTATCAAAAGTCTTAAAAATGAATCAGAGGATGAACCATATGAACCAAAGATCCCATTTTGGGTGAAAATAATCGGACAATTTTGTTTCTACAAAACCTGGAAAAAAAATTGCCATGCCCAAAAACAGATTACTAAAATGAACTGATAACCATTCACACAATGGAATAAACAAAAATTATCAAGATCTGAATTTGGCATAGATCACTAATTGATCTTTTAATTGTAAAAGTCTGTTACAAAGTAGTGTCATATGAAGCCATTTTTATTTCAAAGTGTTAACAGTCTTTCCCTGAATAATGTGATTGAATCAGTTTTTTAAATTATTCTATCATTTTGCTTGCAATTTATTTTTTCTATAACATGCTACTTGTATAATGAAATTAATGAATATGAAAAGGGAAAACGTTAGTGGTTTCAAAACTTCATATACATGATTTGAATGGCCTCAAGGTTTACTAAATTGTCCGTATGAGTTTTTAAAGATTAGTTTCAAAAATCAAAATACCAAAACAGTCTAGCTATTTTTCTTATTGTCCTAAAAAAACAAACAAACCAAAAAATACCGGTCATACACATAATGCTTCTGAATGTAATACATAAAACAAGTGTGAACATTAAAAACAGAACAAGACTGAGAAATCAGAAAACCGGCTTTAAGAATCAAAGTAGCTGTACTATCTGAACAACTCTGGGCCTCAGTTTCCCATCTTTAAGACTCCTTTCAGTTCTAAATCTGTTAATAGGGAGGTGAGCAAGGAACTATAATTTGTTGAATGCCTGGTAACATACTGGACACACTGCAAGGGACTTTCACATAGATTATCTCATCTGAATCCCATGACTTTGAGGATGATCTTCAGGCCACAGCCAAAAAAGGAGACAGAACTGAAAGAGTCAAATCACGTATCCAAGGTCGCACAAAGGAAAGTGCAGAACTAGGATGAGAGCAGGAGTCCAGAGGTCTTCCGGCTTCAGAGTGTAAGTCGTTCCTACTATATTGTCTTACAGGTGATACATTTCAAAATAATTCTTAACAACAGTAGTACTAAAAACTTTTATGGAAAAAAAATCCCATAAATAATGTGTAATTGAAAAAAGTAAAATGCCTTCTGAAAAATCATAATTTGAATCTCAAATTTATGCATATCTGGTATCACACAAGAACACAGTTTCTTGAAGAACAGGTAGCACTATATTCTGTAAATCTAATATATTTATAATTTGTTGAAGACCTACGTGCTAGGCTTACAGATGTTCTTGCTTTAGACGACAATAAACCCTAGAAGTTAAAAGTTCACACTCTGAGGCTAGATTGCCCAAGTTCACATGCTGGCTCTGCCACTTAATAACTATGTCACCTTGAATGAGTTTACTTAACTTCCTGTGTCTCAGTTTCCTCATCTTAAAAATGATGGCATACAGAAGAATTATTATGGCTGTGAGAGAATTAAATGAGTCAATATATAAAAAGTGCTTAGAACACTGCATGGCACATAGTAAGCACCATTAACTTATGGCACATAGTTAGCCACCATTATTGTTACAATTTTTATTAGCATCCTCACAAGTCTATGATTAGCTATATTAACCTGCATTCTGCTGATGCTCAGAGCTGTTACCTAACAAGTTGCATATCTAGTAAGAGATCTGAACCCAGGTTTGGCTCAAAACTTGGGCTTTTAATACCACTAAGGGTAGATTTAATATAAAAGTAGGCCCCTCTATTTGATCTGCTTTGCTGCCCCAAGACTTAGAAACGGCAGCTAGACTGATGAAACAGGACTGAAAGGAGGCCAAGACAGAACCTCCATGTTATTAGTGGAATCAACCACACCAAGTATTTTTCTTCTTTCCTCACTTCAGTGACACCTTGAATTACCTGTATATAATTCTGTATCCCCATCTAATTTAGAGCACATAAAAAAGCTCTACATTGGGAATATGTACACTAATAATGACATTTTGGTAAATAACCTGTACAAGGTTAATCCCTATACATCAAGTTGCCAAATCATAGCTTATGGACCAAATCTAGCATGCCACCTATTTTTTTATAGCTTGTTTGGTTTTTAAATTTTAAATGGTTGAAAAAGTCAGTAAAAGAATAACATTTTGTGACATGTAAAAATTACACGAAATTCAAATTTTAGCATCCACAAAGTCTTACTAGAACACAGCCAAGCTCATTCATTTACATATTGTCTACTGCTGTTTCCACATTACAACAGCAGAGTTGAGTAGCTTTAACAGAGACTGTACAGCCTGCAGAGCCTAAAATAAATACCACCTGGCCTTAACAGAAAAAATTTCCCAACTCTTAATTTAGAGACTGGGCTTTCTGCCCTCCAGTGACACTTCCATCCAATCACATGGCCTCCTACTCTTTCTTTTCCCTCAGCAAATCATTTTATGCAGTAAAATGTATAACTCCCTCAAGTATGATTTCAAAAAACAAAGGAGAGAGGGAAAAAGAAAGATAAAGAAGAGATGAGGAGAGAAAAAGAAGAAGAAAGTGAAATAAAAAAAAGGAAAGAAATGAAGAGACATCTTTTCCCAATGGGGTCCCCTTTAGTGACACCTTATCTGTCATTCAAAACTACCCCAAGAGGGGCTATGGCTAACTTTCTATAATTTCCTCACATCTCACTGCCTTTTCTTCTATGTAAAAAACAAACCAAGTATTATACTTTATAATATACTGATTTTTTATAAAGGGATTTTTTCTTATCAAGTCAAGTGACATTTAGTGATAGCGCTCTCAACGCTCTTGAGATTACTTACACATTGAAAACAGGTAATACTTTCCACTGACTTCTTTTACTTCTATGACTGAATCAGTGAGACAGTCCTACAAATAAATGTTCTGTGGAATAATAATATAGAGAGCCAGAGTTACTCTAGAAAACTTGGCGGAAATCTTTTAAAAATGGTTTCACCTTAGGGGGAAGTGTACTGATGTCAGCAATTAACTTTGAAATGTATGGGGTGGGGGAAGATGGATTGATAAATAGAAGGGTGGACATATGATAAAGCACTGTAAATATTAAAGGTAGAATGTAGATGACAGGCATATGGCATCAACTGTGCAATTCTTTCAATTTACCTGCATGTTTGGAAGTTTTCAAAGTAAAACACTAGGGGAAAATACTGTTGCTGTATTTTAACTTTATAGACAGCAGATCAAATGGCAGAGGAAATGGTTTCAGCCATCAGGGGAGGAAAAGGAAAACCAATGTCAACATCATCAATGGTACTAATACCACATTTGCCGACTCTGTTTTTGGAACAGTCCGGTACTTAACAAAAACAAACAAACAAGACCCTAAAATAATAATGATAAATACAAGAGTTAAACTCTGACCACATTATACACAGAAACTTAATTTGCCTGTCAAGGAAACAAATACTAGGAAAGTATGTTTAATGTTCCTATACCAATGGCAAACCACTGGAATCAGAACCACTGAAACAGCTGCCAACAATATAAGACATGTTAGTGGAAAATGATCTTAAATTGAACTTATTAGGAAGTTGGAAAATAAACAATGAATACAAGAACAAAGAAAATGAAGAAATAAAAATAGTAACTGTCAGGGGACTTCCCTGGCAGTCGGGTGACTAAGACCCCAAGCTCCCAACGCAGAGGGCACAGGTTTGATCCCTAGTCGGGGAACTAAAGATCTCACATGTTGCATGGCGTGGCCAAAAAAAAAGCAACTGTCAGAAAGTGAAGATGTATCAGTAAACAGTGAGCAAACAAGACTGTAATTATAATACAAAACGACAGAACTCAAAAGAAATATTAACTGTGACATGCAACATAAGAACTATTGGTGGAGGAAGTACAGAATAATGAAAGGACATTAAAAGGCAAAGATCAAAAGAACATGTGAACGTTAAGTAGAGGGTCTTTAATTGAAAATGAAGTCAAATGAAGATGTGAGGAATCAAGAAGCCAGAGATAAAACAGAAAAGGGCCCAAGGCTTATATAATCAGTCTATAAAGCTAATAACCACTGCTTACTAGCCTCAAAGAAAGTAGAACACCTTTGTTCCTTCTAGGATGTTGCCTTTGTAAATCCTCCACCCCTTCCCCAAAGTTTTATTTAACATAAAAAAATTTTAAGAACGACCAATGTTATACTAGATAGTATTAGGCCTTACAGAAATAGATCCGACCAAAAGAACATCTGTGACACAGCCATGATCAGGTTTATGGCTGGGTCTATTACAATGGATTTGAGTGAATTATTAGATTATTTCAATTGTGAACTCATTATTACCATGATCCAAGCAACAAGCCATTAACTACAGAATAAGATACAGTTTTCACAAAAAAAAGTTTTTATTTAAATTGGTATTTTTTTACTGTTAGAAATATGTTTACTGTAATAATAACTCCTGAGTATTCTTTTATTGAGGCTTATAATCTCAATGCCTAGAGTTTATTATACAGTAAACACAACTGTACAACTAAATATTTATACAAAATTACTCACCTTAAAAAAACTTTTTGTTTTTTAAAACAGTGTGACATTTTAGAGTGAAGAATAAACAAAATACAAAATATATCCATCCACCTCCCTCCAATTAAGATCCTAAAGGGAAAGGAATACAAAGTACACGTTGGCATTAGTGTAGAGCAACTACTAATTCTCTGTGATGATCGTGAAATATGGTCTTTGATTTTTATTTCTGATTCAAAGACAATCAAGACAAAACTTGTACCTTGACTAATTATACACTTGAGTGTCTACCATGGATCAGGCAATATGCTGTAAATTCTGTGATAAAGATCTGGTTGGCGGACTATTCTGCATTCTAGATAGCTGGATCACTCTTATAAAATAATCTTTTCTAGGAGGTTAGGGAGCTGAGAAAACCTTGGAGTTATTAAAAAACTTAATAGCTTTTATAAATATTGTTGAGAAACACCTAGAGTTCTTTCAGTGTTAGGGTGAGAAAATTCTTAAGACTTAACTTTGAATTTATACTAAAGATTATTCAATACACATCAAAGTTAGCTTTGTACAGGTGATAAATGAGCCTATAGGTGCATTCCTATCAACTGAACTGTAGAATTACTACATTTATCTGAACAAAGATAAAAAAAAACTAACCAGCCAACCAGAAAGGACAGCAGGATGGAGAAAAAAGAAGCACCGGAACTGATTCCCCCACAGAAACTCTGACTTATATGTGATCCCAAAACCTTTTAGGGAACCTCCAAAACCAATTAGAAAGTTGCAGTACCTCAAGCAAGCTCAAAGCCTAAACACCAGCCAGAAATGTGTAAGAAAAGTTGTTTCATATCAATTGCCTCAACCCCTCCTCAAACTGGCACAGTTCACAATAGTGATGAAAAGCCCAACTTGCAGCATCACCCTTGGGAACAGAAAAAAAAAAGAGAAGAATTATGTCCAACATTCTCAAGGGGGCTGCCCAAAGAACTACTTTCTGTCTTGCCTAACTCAGAAAACTGATGGAACTAGCATACACTGGATGCCTAGGGAAAACAAAAGACAGTTCTCTGGCTTGCTCATAGAACCTTAAGTGCTACAGAAAGACACAAGAGAAGGCAAAATACTATAAGCTCTTGAAAAAAAACCAATAAACCTCTTCAATTGGGAAATTACAAGCACAAGTCCAGAGAAGATGCACTCCCTAAAAGGTTTTAGAGGTACCAAGAATCTCTAGCTAGGCTGAATGATGGTGATCTTCCCCTCTACGAAGCCAGACCATAAAGACTGGGAGAGAAGCTGTTTTCCAAATGCAAAATCCACATCAATAACAACAAAAAAAATAAGGCACATAAAAAAACAGGGAATCATGACCCAGTCAAATGAACAAAATAAAGTTCTAGAAAATGACCTAAAGAAGCAGAGCTGTGCGAATTAAATGACAAAAAATTCAGCCTAATTGCTTTAAAGAAACTCACAGTACTACAAGAGAACACAGAGAAAAACAGATGAAATCATGATGCATGAACAAATGAGAATATCAAAAAATATATATATAAAGAACCAAAGATTCTAGAGTTGAAGAATACAATAAATGAACTGAAAAATTCTCAAGAGGTAATGGCAGATCTGATCAAGCAAAAGAAAAGAATCAATGAACCTGATGGGTGGGTCTTTGAAATTCTTGAGTCAGAAGAAAAAAAGAAAAGAAAAGAAAAAGAAAAATGAAGAAAGCCTAAGGGACTTATGGGACATCATCAAGATGACTAATATATGCATTAGGGGAATACCAGCAAGAGAAGAGAGAATGAAGCAGACAGCTTATTTGAAAAAATAATGGCCAAATGCCTTCCAAATATGAGGAAGAAAAAAATGGTATCTAATTTTAAGAGGCTCAAAGGACTCCAACTAGGATGAACCCAAGGAGGCCCATGCTAAGATGCATTATAATCAAACTGTCCATAGCCAAAGGTAAAGAAAAATCTTGAAAGCAACAAAACGGAAAATACTGGTCATGTACAAGGAAGCTACCACTAGACTATCCGCAGATTTCTCAGCAGAAACCCTCCACACCAGAAAGGAGTGGGATGACATGTTCACAGTGCTGGAAAAAAATACCTTCCAACCAAAACACTATTTATTATCTGGCAAACTGACTTTAAAAATGAAGGAGATATAAAAACCTCCTAGCATAAACAAAACCTGAGATAGTTCACCACCACTAAACCCACCTTACAAAAAATGCAAAAGGGAGTCCTACAACTTGAAACAAAAGGACACAAAACACAACACAAAAGTATATGAAAGTATAAAGCTTTCTGGTAAAGGTAAATTTATAGACAAATACAGAATCCTGTAATATTATAATGGTGGTGAGTAAATCACTTTTAATTCAGGTAGAGAGTTAAAATATAAAAACATTTTAAAAACTCAACTATATGTCAATGGATATGAAATATAAAAAGGTGTGATTTGTGTCATCAACAAAAATGGGAGAGATGTAAAGAAGTAAAGTTTTTGTACGCAACTGAAATTGTTATCAGTTTAAAATACTTCATTACAACTATAAGATTTTATGTAATTGCCATGGTAACCACAAAGAAAATACCTATAGAAGATGCGCAAAAGAAAGGAAGGAATCAAAGCATGTCACTACAAAAAAAAAAAAATTAACAAAACACAAAGGAAGGCATCTCAGAGAAAAAGAGGGGAAAAAATAACTACAATATATACAAAAAAACAATTAACAAAATGGCAATAGTAAGTCGTTCCCTATCAGTACTTACTTTAAATGTTAATGGATTAAACTCCCAATCTAAAGACATAGATTGGCTAAATGGATTTAAAAAAGAAAAGACTCAACTATATGTTGTCTACAAAAGAGTTACTTTAGATACAAGGACATACACAAGCAGAAAGTGAAAGAACAGAAGAAACATCCTATGCAAATATAACCGAAAGAGGGAAGAGATACATATGATCAGAAAATAAAGAAAATATTTATATATAAGAAAATAAAGTCAAAAACTGTCATAAGAAACAAAGGACACATTATATAATAATAAAAGGGTCAATTCACCAGAAAGACACTACGATTATAAATATATATGCAGAGCACTGAAACATACTAAGCAAACATTAGCAGCATCAAAGGGAGAAATAGACAGTAACACAATTACAGTAGGACATTTCAGTACCTCACTTTCAATAGTAGATATATCAACCAGACAGAAAATCACTTGGGAAACAGAGGACTTGAACATCATAACAGACCAAATGGACCTAACAGACAAATAAATGACACTCCACACAACAACAGCAGAATCTACATTTTCTCAGTTGCACATAAAACATTTTCCAGGAAAGAGCACGAGTCTTAACAAAATTTAAGAAGACGGAGATCATACCAAGTATCTTTCCCAACAACAATGGAATGAAGTTCAAAATCAAAATCAAAAGGAAAACTTGAATATCCACAAATTTATGGAAATTAAACAACACAGTCTTGAACAACCAATGGGTCAAAGAAGAAATCAGAAGAAAAATTAGAAAATATCTTGAGACAAACAACAATGAAACACAACATACCAAAATGTATGGGATGCAGCAGAAGCAGTACTGGAGAAGTTTATAGTGGTAAACAGCCACATTAAAAAAGAAAAAAGACCTCGAATCAACAACTAACTTTAGACCTCAAGGAACCAGAAAAACAGACTAACTCAGAAGAAAGGAAACAAAGATTACAGAGAAATGAAATAGAGCACAGACAAATGAAAAAATAATCAATGACAGTAAGAGTTGTTTTTGGAGAATTTCAAGAAAATCAACAAATCATTTGCCAGACCAAGAAAAAAGAGAAATGACTCAAATAACAAAATCAGAAATGAAAGAAGATAAATTATAATTGATGCCACAAAAATAAAAAGAATCATAAGAGACTACTAACAAGTATACACCAACAAATTGAATAACCTAGGAAAAAAATGAATATATTTCTACAAAAGCCCAGGATAAGACAGCTTCACTGGAGAATTCTACCAAAGATTTAAAGAAGAATTAACACCAATCCTTCTCAAACTCTTCCCAAAAAATGAAGAGAAGGATACATACACTTCCAAACTTACCTATGAGGCCAGCATTACCCTGATACTGAAATAAGACAGAACTACGAGACAAGAAAAATACAGGCCAATATCCCTGATGAATATGGATGCAAAAATCAATAAATTACTAGCAAGTAGAATTTGACAACATCTGAAAAGGATTATACACCATTGCCAGGCGGGATTTATTCCTGGAATGTAAGGATGCTTCATCATATGAAAATCAATCAATGTCATACACCAAATTACCAAACTGAAGGACAAAAATAACAAGATCATCTCAACTGATGCAGAAAAAGCATTTGACAAACACCCTTTCATAACAAAAAGTCAAACTAGACACAAAAGGAAATTATCTCAACATAATAAAGCATATAAGCAAAGCCCACAGTCAATATTATACCCAATGGTGTAAAACTGAAAACCTTCCCTCTAACATCAGGAACAAAGGAAGGATGCACACTCTCACCGTTTCTTTTCAACACAGTACTGGCAATCCTAGTCAGAGCATTCAGGCAAGAAAAACAAATGAAGGCATCCAAATAGGAAAGGAAGAAACAAAATTATCTTTGTTCACAGATGACATGAATATGCAGGAAACCATAAAGATCCCACACAAAAAAATGTTAGAATAAATGAATTCAGTAAAGTTGCAGGATACAAAAATCAACTTGCAAAAATAAGTTGTGCTTCTATAAACGAAAAATGAACAATCTGAAAAGGAAATTAAGAAAATATTCCCATTTGCAACAGCATCAAAAATAAAATACTTACGAACAGACTTACCCAAGGAGGCCAAAGACTTTTACAGTGAAACTGACAAAAAATTTCTGAAAGAAGCTAAAGACACAAACAAATGGAAAGACAGCCTGTGTTCATGGACTCAAAGACTTAGTTAATGTTGTTAAAAGGTCCATACTACCCAAAGCAATCTACAGATTCAATTCAATCCCTATTGAAATCCCAATGGCATTTTCTCAGAAACAGAAAAAGAAATCCTAAAATTCATATGGAATCTCAAAGGACCCCAAATAGCAAAACTAATCTTGAGAAAGAAAAACAATGCCAGAGGCCTCACAATTCCTGATTTCAAAACATCTTTACAAAGCTACAGTAATTAAAACAGTATGGTACTGGTATAAAGATAAGTCATACAGACCAATGGAACACAACAGAGAATACAGAAATAAACTCTTACACATACGGTCAAATGATCTTCAACAAAGGTGCCATGGGTACACATGCGGAAGAACAGTCTCTTCAACAAATGGTGCTGAGAAAACTGAATATCCTCAAGCAAAGAATGAAGTTGGACCCTTAACTTATACTATACAATATATAAGTTAATTCAAGATGGATTAAAGACCTAAATATATGACCTGAAACTATGAAACTCCTAGAAGAAAACATAGTGGGATAGTTTCAGGACACTGGATTTGGGTAATGAATTCTTTGATATGACACCAAAAGCATACGCAATGAAAGCAAAAATAGCCAAATGGGACTATATCAAACTTAAAAATAAGAAATATCAAAGGAAACAATCAATAGAGTGAAAAGGCAACCGATGGAATACAATCTATTCAATCTTCTGGGCTCAACAGTCTATGTCAGGAGTACAGGAACCAGAGGGTTGAGGCTGGAAGATAGCAGAGGGGCCAAGGAACATCTCTTAAAGACAAGGAAGGACAGATGGGATGAGAGAAAGCAAGTAAGAAAGCACACAAAGTCTGCAACCAGAGGTGGGTGTTTTAATGAAAGGTTTCAGGGGTAAAACAGTTCAGACTTACCTGCCTATGGGAATGGGAAGGAGCAGGAAGCAGAGGTGAAGGTTTTTGAAGATAAAATGGGTGGGGAACTGAGATGTTGTTAGAGGTTACCCATGTAAACAAAGACAGCAGGGGATCTGCAGCAGAGTACAAAAGTATGAGTTCTTCAAAGACTGAGAAAGGCCTGGGAGATAACTAGATAATGAAGAGAGAAGATGACACAGCCAGAAAAGCACAGCCTCAAAGGAACAGGGATTCTTATACTGAGAAAATAACTGAAACAGTCCAGAAGCATTAGTGGAAAAAACGAGTAACAGTGTGTAGGAAACAAAGTCAAGGCTTACAGCACCCTGTATCCAGTAATGTAGAGACTGTTCTCACCAAGTCACCACTTTTCACTCCTTATTTTACTTAACCTTGCTGAGAAATGTAGGTCTTTTGGAAATTGTTGACTGTGGGCTTTCAGGACACTATTTCCTGATTTCCTCCTTTCTCTCTGGCTGTTCTTCAGATACTTCCCTTCCTAATCTAGAAATGCTTATTATACTCCCCAGGGACCAGCCATTAGACACTTTTTCTTTTGTATTTCTCTTCGGACAGTTTCATCTTTCAAGGCTTTAGAAACACCTGATGACTTCCAAATGTCTCCTTCAGTATAGTTCAAACTCTGCTTGAGAAACTAGTACTATTCCAGCTCCTATGGCTATTTCTATATGGGCTCTTTCTTCAAGGAACTTACTGTTTAAAGGGGAAAAAAGCCAGAAGATTTTAACATCATAGGGACTCAAGAGGTATGGCAATATAAAGAGAGGCAATTTAACCAAGATGAATCACAAAGGATGACTAGGAACTGACAACACAAAGGGTGGGAAGACCGGTTCTGATAAGAGGGAAATGAGTGAGTGAAGGCAGAAGAGCCTAAGAACATGGTCTTATGACAACTGGAAGCAGTTCAACAGTAAAAAGTTCAAAGAAGGACTCAAAAAATATGAAGAGGCAGGGAGAAGCCACATTATGGGAGACTTTATAAGATATGATAAGAAATTCAGATTTTAGCCAGCAGAGGAGTAATCTTACAAAGGCTAATAACTTTCTCCACATAAAAATTCATGCACATATACTCCATCTGGCAAAAAGTTTCAGAATGTTCACACACTATTCATAAACCACTAGATAAGAACACTTGCAGCAGGAGTCACTAAAGGGTTTTAAGCAGGTCAGTGACTAAGTCAAATCTGCCTTTATGATAATTCCATTTTCTAAACTGGGACCAAAGTTGGCAAAACTGGAGACAGGCAATCGAGTTAAGTGATGACTACTATTATAGACCAGGCAAAAAATGAAGAAGTAGCAGGAAAGAAGAGGAAACTGATGCAAGAAACATTTAAAAGATGCAGTATGTAGGGGCAAATGAGTTGGAACAGCTAATACCTAGGTTTCTAAGATGGACACCTGGGTAGAAGGTAGCGCTACAAGCTGAAATGATAACAATAAACATTCATTAACATACAGTGAGTGGTTTTTGTAAATTATGTCCTTTAATCTTCACAAATTATCCTAGGAGCGAGGATTGTAAACTATTCCCACTAACATTTCTTAAACTTTTTTTAAGGACACGTAAGATATAATGAATAAAATACAAAATTCACACTGATTCTAAAAACTGCTTCATTGGAGTACTTCAACAAAACAGCAGAATTTTGCTCATTCTGCCTTCTGAGAAGACTCAGTCAGAGGCAGTTCATCTATTCATCCATTCCTACCATGAACCAGAAGCATGTTTCCTTGTATTCAAAACAGAATATATAGGTTTCTACAATGCTTTGTGGTAGGAAAGTGGACAGACTATGACTCATGTCACTTCTATGCCTAACACCTTTCATTAGTTCCCATGTCTATCAGGAGAAAACCAGGGACTTTTCAGTAGTGCCAAGGCCTTTCACTAAATGGTTCTAGCTTTCTAATTCCAACTACATTTTTCACCACTTCTCTCGTCTCGTAACTCTGTATTCCAGCATAACAGTTCAGAGGATTTGTTCTGCTGTCTTCCTTGGCTCCAGGTCTTAAAAAAGTTTTTCTTCCTGCCTAGAATACTATGATCTCAATATTTATAACTAATCATCCTCAAAGATTCAGCTTAGCTATCATTTCCAGGATCACGACTGCTGCTCCCACAGTAACCTGTACCTACTCTCAGTACACCTTATAATAACTGCCTATTAATTACATGGTAAGCTCCCTGAGACACATGATCCGATAATTTATATATTAATAAATTAATAAATAACCCAGTGAATTTCAGAGCCTCAATGAGGAGTCTTCAATTTCTCTCCTGATATTGTCTAGATAACAGTGTCAATTAACTCTATCTTTTTCTAGTACTTAACCATAAAGGGAAACAGATGTCAGGATACCTCCCAGTTTCTTAGGTATATCAGACGCACACAAAAGAATATGCAAAGGCTCAGTCTGAAGAAGAACGTGCTATCAGAACCCATAGGAGAGAAACCTGAAAACAGAAGAGCTATCTTTATTTGGTTGAAGAGATTTGTATCTTTTACTTCAGAATGTATTTCAAGATGTTACTTAATCCATAAATGTTTTTATACACATGTAAGTATATTTGAGTTGAAAGTCGTATAGAAATATTTTCTCCCACTCCACATTGAAAACAGCATCCAAGCTATATCTCAACTTCTGATTTCTGGTTCCACAAGTAAGGAGCTAGGAAATCACTTCTCCAATCCAATAACAAGTAAAAAGCTAAAGAGACTAAAAAATCCACAACTCTTCTTGAATCCCTAAGGGAGGGAGAACATAAACTGCAAACTGTTGTCCCTAATACTGAAGAGACAAACACAGTTTTACTGAAGCAGAGATCCACAAGCAGGAATCTGTGACAGGACATGAGACTGAGCATAGGTAAGTCGAGAGTTAAAAACTCTAGGGGGGCCCAGTCACAGGGGAGCCCCCACAGTTCTTATGAGACTTACCCCAAGAAGCTCAAGCAGGTTCTCAAAGCAAGTACTGGGGATAATCCTCTCATGCTTCCAGCAGGGATAGGAGGAAAGGAACCATTTTGAGACACACCAGAGCCCTCTATTCTTCTAGGCCTGTCCTCAAGCAAACTAGTTTACCAGAGCCTACCCTGATGGGATATTATCAAATGCTTCCTTTCCCCTTATATCTCACTATCACATTACTAAAGCCCTATTTATAGCAATTCCTTCACTTGGGAGATCATGTCCAGCTATTAAGAAAAAATTACAAAGCATACTAAAAGGCAAAAAACACTATTTGTAACCACAGAGCAAGCATAAGAACTAGAAATGGCAGGGATGTTGGAATTAACACACCAGAAATTTAAACCAACTAAAGGCTAGTTAATATACAACTTACTAGTTTTAATGAATAAAGTGGACAGCATGTAGGAACAGATGAACAATGTAAACAGAGAGATGGATATCCTAAGAAAAACTAAAACAAACAAACCTAGAGATCAAAAACATTGAAACAGAATTCAAAAATGTCTTTTATGGGCTTAATAGTAGACTGGAAACAACTTTTCTCAGTAGACTGAGAAAAGACTCTCTGAACTTGAAGATATATCAATACAATCACCAAAAACTGAAAAGCAAACAGAGCAAAGACTAACAAACACAAAACTGACTATCTAAGGACTGTGGGACAACTATAAAAAGTGTAGCATACACATACAGGGGATACCAGAAAAAGAAAAGACCATCAGAAATACTTGAAACAATGACTGAGAATGTCCCCAAATTAATATCAGACACCAAACAACAGATCCAGGAAGCTCAGAAAACACCAAGCAGGATAAATGTCCCCCAAAAAACCCTACACTTAGGCATATCATTTTCAGACTACAGATAATCAAAGGTAAAGAAAAAATTCTGAAAGAAGCCAGAGGAGGGAAACTCCTTACCTACAGAAGATCAAAAATAAGAATTACATCTGACTTCTCCTCAGAAACTATGAAAGGAGAGTGAAATGAAATATATAGAGTATTAAGGGGAAAAAAAGAAAGAAAAAAAACACCAACTTAGGGCTTCCCTGGTGGCGCAGTGGTTGAGAGTCCGCCTGCCGATGCAGGGGACGCGGGTTCGTGCCCCGGTCTGGGAAGATCCCACATGCTGTGGAGCGGTTAGGCCATGTAGGCCCGTGAGCCATGGCCACTGAGCCTGTGTGTCCGGAGCCTGTGCTCCGCAATGGGAGAGGGCACAAGAGTGAGAGGCCTGCGTACCTCAAAAAAAAAAAACAAAAAAACACCAACTTAGAATTCTGTACCCTGTGAAATTCTTCTTCAAAAGTGAGGAAGAAATAAAGACTCAGATAGATAAAAATTCAGGGAATTTGTTGTCAGTAGACCAGCCTTCTTGTTAAAAGAAGTTCTCTAGAGAGAAGGAAAATGATACAGGATCAGAACCTCAAATTTACATAAAGAAGGAAGAGCACTGAGAAAGAAATAAGTGGAAAGTAAAGTAAAACCTTTTATTTTTCTTTATCTTAACTGACCTATCAGGTAACAGTTTGTTCAAAATAATACCACCATGTATTTGGTTACGAATACTTATGTGTGTGTACATATATGTGTGTGTACATATATGCTCATATATCTGTATATATATGCTTATATATGTATTTATGTGTATGTATGCTATTATCCAAGTGAAATGTATGACAGCAATGATACAAAGAATAGGAGGGAGGAATTAGGGTTATTTTGTTATTACAAGGTACTCACACTCCCTGTAATGTGATACAGCATTATTTGAAAGTGGACTAAGAGTAGATGTAAATGCAAACTCTATGACATCCACTAAAAAAAGTAAAAATGTAGGATAACTGATATGCTAACAAAGGAGAGAAAATGGAATCATATAATATGCTCAAGTAAAAACCACAAAAGGCAGAAAAAGAATAGAAGACAAAAATAGGAACAAAAAACAAGGGCAACAAATAGAAAATAGTAACAAACATGTTAGATATTAAACCAACTGTATCAATAATCAGTTTAAACATTAACGGTCTAAATGCACCAATTAAAAGAGATGTCAGAGTGGATCAAAAAATAAGCCCAACTATATGTTTTCTATACTTCAAATATAAAGACACATATAAATTTTAAAAGATAGAAAAAATATATGCCATGCTAACAATAATCAAAAGAAAGCAGGAGTAGCTATATTAACTTCAGCCAGAGGGCTTCCCTGGTGGCGCAGTGGTTAAGAATCCACCTGCCGATGCAGGGGACACGGGCTCAATCCCTGGTCTGGGAAGATCCCACATGCTGCGGAGCCACTAAGCCCGTGTGCCGCAACTACTGAGCTTGTGCTCTAGAGCCCGCAAGCCACAACTACTGAGCCCGCATACTGCAACTACTGAAGCCCGTGTGCCTAGAGCCTGTGCTCTGCAACAAGAGAAGCCACCACAATGAGAAGCATGTGCACTGCAACGAAAAGCAGCCCCCACTCACCGCAACTAGAGAAAAGACCATGCACAGCAACGAAGACACAATGCAGCCAAAAATAAAATAAAATAAATAATTTCAGCCAGAGCAGATTTCAAAGCAAAGTAGCTATCAGGGTTAAAAAAAGGGCATTACATAATGCGAAATGGGTCAGTTCTCCAAGAAGATATTATAATCCTTCATGTGTATGCACCTAACAACAGAGCATCAAATTACATGAGGCAAAAAGTGATAGAACTGCAAGGAAAAACAGATGAATCCACTACCATAGTTGGAGACTTCAATACCTCTCTATCAGGAATGGGCAGATCTAGCAGGCAGAAAATCATTAAGGACACAGATGACTCAATAGCACCATCAATCAACTGGATATAATAGACATCTCTGGACTACTTCATCCAACAACAGATTACACATTCTTCTCAAACTCACATGGAACATTCACCAAGACAGACCACATTCTGGGCCAAAAAACACACTTTAACACATTTAAAAGAACAGAAATCATACAATGTCTACATTCAGACTACAACGGAATTAAACTAGAAATCAGTAACAGAAATATAACTGGAAAATCTCAAAATATGTGGAGATTAAACAACACATTTCTAAGTAACACAAGTCAAAGAAAAAAATCACAAGAGAAACTAAAAAATATTTTGAAATAAACACAACTCATCAAAATTTGTGAGATGCAGTGAAAGCAGTGCTTTACAGGGGACTCATAACATTAAATGCATTTATTAGGAAAGAAGATCTTAAAAAAAAAAAAATCAATCATCTAAACTCCCACCTTAGTAAACTAGAATAAAGAGCAAATTAAATCCAAAGTAAGCAGAAGAAATAAGAAAAGTTAGAGCAGAAATCAATGAAATTGAAAAAAGGAAATCCACAGAGAAAAACCGAAATCTGGTTCTTTGAAAAGATCAATAATAAAACTGGTAATCCTCTAACCAGGCTAATTAAGGAAAAGAGAAGGCACACAAATTATTAATATCACAAATGAAAGAGGGCACATTGCTACAAATCACATGGACATTAAAAAAACAATAAAGGAGTACTATGAACAATTCTATGCCCACAAATTTGATAACCTAGATGCAATGGACCAATTCCTTGAAAGACACAGTCTGTCAAAACTCACAAGAAACAGACAACCTGAGTAGGCCTATATCTATTAAAGATATTAAATCAATTAAAAAATAACCTTCCAGGGTTTCCCTGGTGGCGCAGTGGTTGAGAGTCCGCTTGCCGATGCAGGGGACGCGGGTTCGTGTCGCGGTCCGGGAAGATCCCACATGCCGCGGAGTGACTGAGCCCGTAAGCCATGGCCGCTGAGCCTGTGCGTCCGGAGCCTGTGCTCCGCAACGGGAGAGGCCACAACAGTGAGAGGCCCGCATAGCGCAAGAAAAATAAATAAAATAACCTTCTAAAACAGAAAGCACCACTACCAGAAGGGTTTAACAAAAATTTAAGGAAGAAACTATACCAATTCTCTACAATCTCTTTCAGAGGACACAAGTTATATCACCATAGTCTACTCTGATAAAAGGCTTACTTCTCCTATGATATAATGCATGTACAGTACTGAGCACTATGGCTTGTCGTATGGTAAGTGCTCAAGAAGATGTTATTACCCAAGTTCTGTAGGCTATGTACATATATCAGTTTATTTATATTTAACTGATCCTAGAATATTCTTCCTACATTTCTACAAGGGAACTGAAAAGGTAGAAATAAACATTTCACATAAATGTCATTTCACTCTTTCACATAATAAATACTTACTACCTCTTGTATGCCCGGCACTCTCATTAGGCTTCCATGCTACTGACAGTATTAAGTGAGCCAGACAACAAAGAAATCAATAGGAAACCAGTCAGATGACATTAAATCCCATGAAGATAAATACAGCACAGGAAGGGGCACAGGGAAGACAGAGCATGACCATTCTTTGAAGAAAGTTGGTCAAGGAAGGCCTCTCTGATAAGGTATCATTTAAGAGCTCTAAAGCAAGTAAGAAAGGAGGCCATGTGGATATCACAGAGAAGGGTCACAGAAAACAGGCACAAGTCTTAAGAACACCAAAACATTAAGGGCAAGAGCATAAAGCCATAGACAAAAATGGTCAAGAGAAAATGGAAAGGTCACAGAAGTGAAAGGAAGTTCATACAGGGCCTTGTAGATCCTTTGATTTTACTCTGAGAGAGACGGGAAGCCTTTGAAAGGTTTTGAGTATAAGCAACATGGTTTAACTTCGATCTTAAAAAAGATCACTCTGGCTGCTACACAGAAAATACCTTGGTAAGGGGTAAGTATGGAAGCAGCAAGACTACTGGGAAACAACTTCATTCTTTTGGTAAATGATGGCTTTAATCAGAGTGGTTGAGGTGGAAATGGTGTTTAAAAAAAAAAAAGTTGTTGAAGTATCAATTAATTTTAAAGGTGGAGTCAATAGGATTTGCTGATGTGAGACAAAGAGAAAACAAGGATGCTTCCAAAACAAAACTTTGGATGAACTGGAAGAAAAAAAGAGTTGCCACTGATTAAAATGGCAAAAAGATTACAAGAGAAGCAGATTTGAGAGGATGAAAATCAAGAGCTCCATTTTGTTTTGGACTTAAGTGTGAGAATCAGGCATCCAATTATTAGATATATACGTCTACAGTTCAGAAGGTAAGTCGGAGTTGGAGATGAAAATATGCAAGTTGTCATAGTATATATGTTAAAGTTCTTACCTAGAGAGAACAGATAATGATGGCCTGAGAACTAGGTCCTTGGTCATTATCCAACATTTAGAAAAAATAGGCTTTCCAAACACTGAACCATAAATCACTTGATACATTTACCCTTGGTTCCACTTACTGTATTAGTTATAGACCTGAAAACATAGCCTAAGTGTTAGAGTTAGGGTTGGGGAGTAACTACCAAAGATAAGAAATCTGAAGTTACTAGAAACTGCTTTGAAATCATTAAGAAAATTAAAGAGTCTAAATTAATATGTGCAAAAAGACTACTACATGGTATATATAAATTTAAACAAAATCCAAGTACATAATACATATATAATTGAATAAAAAGATCTGGGTTATTGTGTTAGTTCTATTTCTAGGCTAAACTATAAATTAGCATGCAGCTCTTAAAAACTTTTACTATGTTTTTCTGCACTCTAGGAAATGGGTGACACTAGGAATTCCTAAAAACAGGCATATTCTTTAATTTTATATAAATTACTATTTTAAATGTACTCAAGGTGTTCCCTAAAGGATGTCAAATGCAAATGCATCTCAAAGTGCTAAAAAAAAAATCATGCTTTAATAAATTTAAGATGTTGCCATTAATAAAACACACTAGCTAATTCTTAGGTAAAAACAAGATTCCTTCATCACCTATTTTGTAAATCAAGACCCACAAGATTAAGGTAGAACAAATCTTACTAAACTACTGCCTGGTTACAATTTCTACAGGTATAGGAATTTGAGAAACTGTATCAACCTCACATTCTTGCCATCCTTGGTTTTTACTACAAAATGCAAGCCTCCATCTTTCCTTTTCCATTCTTTACTCTTGATTCATCCATCTAACCTCCTCCACCAAGATTTCTAGAAATACATTTATGATATAGGCTGTCACCTATCTTCAACTGCTTTATATAATAGCTCCTCAATCTCTTAGCTTTCACTAAAACCTGATTTACCCCCAAAGGCTTTTCTTACGTTGCAATCCTTTTAGGTGAGGGTTCCATAGACAACTCAAACCCCTAAGTGCACCATTTTTATTCTAATTGCTTATATTAAAAATAATGCCCATCCCCCCAAACAAAACAAAGCACAGCACAAACACAACTTATTCTTTGAAACTCATGTTATCTACCTGAAATCCTTCTTCCTTCCCTCTCTGGTCTGGTAAATTATACCCATATACTAAAGGCTCTATTTTTCCCAAGTTATATTGCTGGCATTGTGGCTTCAATGTCTGTGTGCATGATCTATCCCAACACTCTAGCCCCCAAAATATTTGACTTTCTTAACTTGAGGGTCCCTCACCTCCTCTCAATTTCAGCCAATCACCACCTTAGGCTCTGATCATTATCATCTATCTTTGTAAGAGTTTCACTTATACTGAACTATCTCTTTGACCCATCAGGCTTTTTGTAACCAACCCAACCATCTTCACCTGGCATCACAACCTTTCCAACAGTGGCCATCGCCAATGACATATAAGTTCAACTACTCCAATGTTAACACTCTACACACATGCCACTTCCCATATGCTCTAATAGCCAACCCTGAAATACCATGCATCTTCTTCTAGCTATTAAAGAAAAGTCTTTAAACTGCAAGTATGCAGTAAGCTAACCTTAGCTGGCCACTCAGTAGCATGAGGCTCTCAATAATATCTGGTCCACTTCTTCACCCATTTCCCCCAATAACTTTCCAAGTTTTCAGTCTTCTCAAATCCCCTAACCAAACTCCGTGTTCCACGAGAACTACTTGAAAATATTTCTTAAAAAGTTACATAGTCAGGACTTCCCTGGTTGTGCAGTGGTTAAGAATCCTCCTGCTAATGCAGGGGACATGGGTTCAAGCCCTGGTCCAGGAAGATCCCACATGCTGCGAACAACTAAGCCCGTGTGCCACAACTACTGAGCCTGCCCTCTAGAGCCCACAAGCCACAACTACTGAGCCCGCATGCCACAACTACTGAAGCCCACGTGCCTAGAGCCCGTGCTGTGCAACAAGAGAAGCCACCACAATGCAAAGCCCGCGCACCGCAATGAAGAGTAGCCCCTGATCGCCGCAACTAGAGAAAGCCCACAGGCAGCAAACGAAGACCCAACACAGCCATAAATAGATAGATAGATAGATAAATTTATTACAAAAAAAAGTTACAGGGTCACAAAACTACCAAGAAATATCACCTTACTCCCATTAGGATGGCTACTATGAAAAAAACAGATAATTACAAATGTTGATGAGAATGTGGAGAAATTATAACCTTTGTGCATTATTAGGTCAGAATGCTAATTTGGTGCAGCCACTGTAGAAAACAGTACAGAGGTTCCTCAGAAAATTAAAAATAGGACTACCAAATGATCCAGCAATCCCACTTCTGGGTATATACCCAAAAAAATAAAAGCAGGGTCTCAAAGAGCTATTTGTACATTGCAGCATTATTCACAATAGCTAAAACATAAGCAACCTGTGTCCATCAACAGATGAATGGATAAACAAAATACGTTACATACATACAACAGATTATTCAGCCTTAAAAAGGAAGAAAATTCTGACATATGCTACAACAGGGATGAACCCTGACATCATGCTACGTAAGTAAAATAAGCCAATCACAAAAAGACAAATACTGTGGGCGCTCACAGTAAATGAGGTAGAGTCGTTAAAATCATAAAGACAGAAAGTAGAATGGTGGTTGCCAGGGGCTAGGGAGAAGGGTGAATGGGGAGTGATTGTTTAACAGGTACATTTTCAGTTTTGCAAGATGAAAAGAGTTATGCAGATGATGGTGGCAATGACTGCACGACAATATGGATGTACTTAATACCACTAAATTGTATACTTAAAAATAGTAAAGATGGCAAATTTTGTTATGTGCATTCTACCACAAAAATTTTTTTTAAAGGTTACATGGACACATAAATTTGAGAAATACATTTTATAGTCCCTTCTTGGAGATGCACAATGTACATGAGCATTTTAAAGGATTTCCACTGTTTTCAGTAGAGAAATCTGCTGTTAAGTCTGCATGTCCCAAGCTTAATCCACAACCACTTTTTCAAGAAGCACACAGTGGTGTAGCTGACCTAATTTACTAAGAAAATTGACAATTCAGACACAAATGACTTTGACTTCCCCATTCTTACCTACCAATACATTTAACATCACATATCCATTTTTACCTCCTTCTTCTAGTTTCATAAGATCTGGGTCTTTGCTCTTATTCAAGAGAAATCCCTACACCTATATTCTTCATTCCAACCCTTACTATCTTAAAAACCTTGCTTCAACAATTACCACTTCTCATATTATCTTAAACTTCTTATATTCTCACAACTAATCACAGAAGTCTTACCTACTTCACCTTCTATTTTTCTTTCATCCAGAAAACTTTATCTTGAATTCCTAATATACCACTGCCCTTATTTAGGCCCTCATTGACTGAAGCCCTGGTCAACGTACCACCACATGATTTCTCCTCAATCCTGCTTCCCTGTTGGCAAAGTTATTAAAAATATACACCTAACAAGGTTACTACCCCTACTTAGCAAATTCTTTACTGACTCCCAAATACCTATGAGAGACAGGCCAAGGTCCTTTACATAGTATGCAAGCACCTAGTCCTTTCTTAAGTCTCATCTCCTTCAATTTCCTACATTTCAGTCAGTCTATGATCTAAAAATCCTCAACTGCCTACTGTTCCCTACATTCACTATGCTGCTTTGTAACTCTGCTCCTGCTTCTGCCTAGAATGTGCTACCTAACTCCCAGTCACACTTCAAGACTTAACTTAGCCTTTCCTGATCACCCCTATTTCCCTGCCATCTGGATTAGGTCCCTATTGCATCAGGGTACTTGAGTACCCTGGTACTTCTTTATGTTCATGTTCCATCCTGGGTATCCTTCTACCACAATGATTGAAATGATTTGCTTCTGGGTCTTTTACACTGAGTAGACTAAATTTATGTAGGTTAATTTAGCTTAACTAATCTTATGCATCTCTGTATCCACAAAACAGCACCCAATATCTTATACACAGCAGGCGCTTAATAAATGATTGTTAAGCTGAACTCTTCCCCATCTATTTCCCCAAAACTGCTAGGTGAGCAAAAATATGTAAGAATCCAGGGGCATGCAATTATCTATCCAGAAGTAGAAATCTAGTAGCATGTTACCAAGATTTAGAGGTATTTATTTGGTAGGGAAAATATTAGACATGTGTATTCCTATCTTCCAATTTACTTTTTAAAGCATTATACTCTCTTTAACTGGAAATTATTTTCAAATAATGTGATACAATTTAAAGCAATCTAGTGCAACTTAAAAGACACCACAGCCTCAACCAAGTTATACTTACATTCGGCTAGCTTCAATGTCGTCAGACTGAGGTTCTCCTGATGATCTGTAAAATGCAATTCAGTAAAGTTAAGCAAAATATTCCATATTTCAAAAAGGGGCAAACATTTTATTTTGGAAGACAAATTTGAAAACAAGATTTAATGGTTAACAGTTTTAAAAGTTCAACATGTGAAAAAGTGATCAAATCAGATTGCCATACAACACATTTATTGTAAGGGCTAGACTAATAAAAACTCAGTTCTCTTTTTTTTTTTTTTTTTAAGGAAACTGTAAACACTATATTTAGATACCAACATACAAAGCAGTGTAATAAATCATAATTATTCACAAAGTCAAATATTTATAATAAAAACCCACAACTATGAAACCTTCTACAGCCAAGTACTGGTTATCTACAATATCAAAAGTATTCACTGGTATTAACAGTCCCAAACTTTAGATGAGGGATCAGCAAACTACTGCCTGGGATGACAAACTAAGGCCTGGGTTGGCCGCCTATTTTTGTAAAGTTGTACGGGCACAGAATCACGCTCATTTATTTACGGCTGCTTTTACATTACAAAAGCAGAGCTGAGAAACTCTGTCAGAGACATGTGCCTCACAAAGCCTAAAATATTTATTACCTAGCCCTTTAAGAAAAAGTTTGCCAACCTCTGCTGTAGATAATTCAAATTTCAATCTAATACCCTTCTGAATTTTGAGACACTTAAGTCTGTTTTACCATTCTAACCATGATTACCTTATTTCAACAATGAAAGTAGCTTTCCCTGAAAATACACTGGCAGGATGTACTACCTGTCAAAATTGTACCATCCTAGGGTATTAAAATTTTGCTGTGGATAACTGTGAATTGACTTCAGTTATAAATAGTTGCCACTTATTTTCTTTTTTTTTTAATATACTGCTGCTATTTTAAGTAGAAATACTGAAAATTCTAAGACACTAAGAAGCCTTTTATTTTCATTTTGGGGCATGAACCAATTTTGCCTACCCCATCATGCTGTTAAAAATAAATTCCTGTTACTCTATTCACTTTTACATCAGTCAAAATATATTGTATTAAGGTGAATCAACATAATACTGATTTCTAACACTTTTAATTCACAAAACAGGTAAAATATTTTTTAGATGTCAAAAGCTATATTTTCAAACTGACATTACAAGGACTTGATTTGTAAATTTATAACTGACTTGAGACTTCAAATTCTAAACAACTTTTAACAAGAGAATCTTAAAATCAGAGCCACCAGAAAAGAATCTGTTTTCCATATTTCTTAGATTTTAAAAAACTCACTTCTTTATCAGACTTTCAAAATTACCCCTCATTGCAGTGGTCCAAGGACAAGAATGCAAAAAATAAAAATAAAAAATAAAAAAAAATCCAGCAGCTCAAATATTTATTTTAGATCTTCTTTGCAGTATATTTACATTTTCAATTTTGCACAAAATGATATTAGAACTAAAAACTGGGGCATGCTGGAGGTGGCAGTGACTTGGCAGTGACACAAATGCAAAAATTTCACTCCACCCTCTCCCCCAGGGAGCAAGCAAATCACCTTTGTGACACACCTGGTCTCCACCAGCCTTGTGGGTAAGTACCCCAAGATTGCTTCCAAACTTGTATCTCTCAGACAGAAGAGCTAAAAAGTGATGATAACCCCATGTACCAGCTGACTCATTTTTGAAAGTGCGACCCTCCAGCATCAGATGTCATACTGTAAGGAGGCAGAGCAGGCTTGCAAAACAAAAAATAAACCTGCTGGCACTAAGGGAAGAGAGGCAGATTAGAAGCTTTCATACATGTAGGCGGCAAAACTTTCAAAATTAACAGGGAAAGAGAGAGAGGGGAAAAACTGAGGACACAATGACAGGGAAATTAAACTACTACTGCAAAAAGGTAAGATACAAGCAAGAGGAAAAACAAATCCAAGTCTCAGAAGCACAATTTTTAACTGCTGCAAAGTTTTGAGATTCTGAAATGGGATAGAGGTTAAATACATCAAATGGTAACTACATTCTATTTTCCAAAGTCTATTCTCTAAACAAGAGGATATGTAAACATTAGCACCAAAATGTCATGAAATTACTGTAAATAAACTAGATCACTTAACATTAACATATATTAACGTGAGCTACCAAAAACCACTTTAAGTCAAACCAAGTAATTTAAACCAATTCAGTCAACAAGAAGAACAAAAGAATAAGGACTGAAGATTATTACCTTAAAACGATCTATCCTAGGTCTCTTAAACAGAGTTAGCATAATTGTTTTTTACTCAAAACAAAAATTGTTTTTTAATCAGAGAAAGGTGAATATACACTGAACAAATAGAAGCACCTTTTACCTTACAGTGAGCAATAACAGTACCTGCCTGAATAAATTTCTAGTCATTCTGCTTATTGTATTCTGTCTGTTTTATTCTAAATATTCTAAATAATTAGAATATTATTTATTCTAAATATTTTACTAATTTTCTAAATAATTTACTAAAGAATATCCTAAAATTAGGATCCAAACTCTCAAAATTATAAAATACCTAAGATCTAACAATAGTTTCCAAGCTTCAATTTAGCCCCTGAAGAGTCTCTTTATTCTTTACTCTCAAGTTCTTAGAAGTAAGGATCTGGTACATATTTTAATTTTACCAAATTGAGGACATATAACCAAAGGAGAAAAAAACCCAAAAAGTATTGACTTAGGTTAACCTAAAGTTCGTCAGAATAACAAATCAGAAAAGAGATTTCTATGAGGTCCAGCTTCTCTAGCCTGCAAGCCCTTCTACTGTAACTCTCTAGGAGAGACAAGTATACTAGATTTATTAAAACTCTCACCACATAAAAAGCACACTTTAAAATGCATATTAAGACTTTTTTCATAGTTTTTTTTAATGTTCATAATAAAATGTTTATTTAAAAACTAGAAACTTTTTAGAAATACTTTCCTGTTTATTCATACAGATAGGTCTGGGGAAAGGGCACAAAGTATTTTAGGAAGGAGATTAAATGGAGAAGCAGGTCAACTCTTAGGTCCACTATTCTTAGCAGGCAGTATTCCTGCCAACTGTACATTTTCTTCATTTTTTTTACAGCACGTATTTTACAATGACAGCCTTTTAAAGGCTGTAAAATAACATTTAAAATTACCTTTTACAAGCTGTGGCCATTCGGTGACATCAGGGTGATCACAGCTCTGAGTCACTGATTAAAAACAGGTTGTCACACCAGTCTAGCTGCTAACTTGATCTGAGCGTAGGTTTAATAACTCTAATAAATTAAACAAATCTTTAGTTAGAACACTTTAATATATAAACCCAATTCATTGTTCAAAAATAATCTTCAAAGGTTCAAATTAGGTGCCAATGCAACAACCATCAGAAGAGTAATTATAGAAATGCTTTTAAGGACTATTTTCCAGCATTTTTTTTTTCCTTAAATGATTTCTTCACTTGAGAAAATATAATAATCTCCTGTACTTTTATGAAGTGTTACAGTTTACAAAGCACTTTGGTCAACGGCATCTTAAGTCTAAAGATAATTTGGGCTCTACCTATTCAGAGCAGATACTATAGAAAGAATTTAAAAGAAGAAAAAGAAAAAACCAAGCAGCCTTAGAGTGATTAATTGACTTGCCCAAGATTTTAGTATTAGCATTGAAGCCAGGACTAGGATTAAAAACCCAGATATACTGACTGCCTATCCAGAGTTAGTATTCTGTGATTTCATTTAGTTTTGCTATAGAGTCTCATGATTTAAATATATGAACAAAGATTTAAAATATGGATTGACACCCCACCATTACAATAATTTAAATGGGACTAATAGTAGTACAGTTTTCCAGGTAGTCAAATGCTTAATGGAACAGTTATACACCCACACCCACACAGATACACACACTCACACACACACACACACACACACCCAGTCTATTCCTACTTATTCCATATTAAAATAGGATAATCTAACATTAGCCAAAACTCCTTGGGTATTTCATGAAAACATGTTCTCCACATCAGCCATAAACCCACTAATATTCAATTTCATGAGAGAGAATGGCAAAATATGAAAACATTTCCTCCTCCTTCAACCTAGTATCTTTTGATCCTCTGACTTGGCCTTAGCTGAACTTTCCTGATTCCTGATTATCATGGTTCACATTTATCAGGCATCCTAATCACACTGTAGTTTCAGGCAAAGATACACATCCAAAATATCCCAGAATCAAGAGCTCATGTCGTGCAACTAGTTTTTCCCCTGATGATTTCCCTACCAAACTATATATCCAGGCCAAATCTGAAAAGTGAACTGAGGAAAGATGAGAAAATTAGGAAAGAAAAAAGAAGATCCTTGATAGTTAACACCTTCCAAGTGACAACAGACAACCACAGAAGGTGGTTTACAGCACGGATCCAGAGCCCTATATAAAATAGCAAGTTATCTGAGAACCCTAAGAGAAGGGATGAAACATCAATGCTTGAGCCCATACCTCTGCAGCCTATGAACTTGGGCTTCAAATTCAGATAAGGGTGAGAGTTTGCCTAAGAATACATTAACTTCAGGGGACTCCAATACAGGCATACTTCATTTTATTGTGCTTCACAGATATTGTGTTTTTTACAAACTGAAGGTTTGTAGCAGCCCTGCATCAAGCATGTCTATTGGTGCCATCTTTCCAACTGCATTTGCTCTCTTCATGTCTCTGTGTCACATTTCGGTAATTCCTGCAATATTTCAAACTTTTTCATCATTATTATATTTGTTATGGTGATCTGTGATCAGTAACTTTTGATGTTACCACAACAACTTGCTGAAGGCTCAGATGATGGTTAGCATATTTTAGCAATAAAGTATTTTGTAATTAAGGTGTGTACATTACTTTTTTAGACATAATGCTATGGCACACTTAATAGACTGTAGTATAGTGTAGACATAATTTTTATATGCACTGGAAAGCCAAAAAATTCACCTGATTACCTTTATCTGCCTTATTGCGGTGGTCTAGGACTAAACCTGAAATACCTGAGGTATGCCTATAACTGGGATTTTTAATCCCTGGAAGATATATTCAAATTTCCCAGATTTTCCTATCATAGTTGCATGTTTTCTAATAAAAACCTAGAATATTCCTGAGGTCATATGGGAAAGAGGTAAGGCGCCCCTGAAATGAACAGTGTTTCCTGTGGGGTCCTCATAAGACTAATAGTGTATGTGGATTTAAAAGATGCAAGTCTAACTTTCCAACCTGTAAACATAAAAATGAGAAAGTCAAAATACCTTTTAACTGATTAATTAACTGAGATGAATTAATTCATTAAAGAGCTACGTGTATTGTGAAAATTACTGAGGCAAGTCCTCTCTTCTAGACCTCCGTTTTCATGAGGTCCAGTGCTCCACAGAGCAGAGGTTCCAGAGTCAGTCTGGATTCAAGTCCCTGTTTGGTCACTTACTAGATGGAAAATCTTGGGCAAGTTACTTAACCTCTCCAAGCCTAAGTATCCTGATATGCAGAACTAAGATAACAGTAGTATCTATTTCAGAGGGCTGTCATGAGGATGAACAAACATATATATTGTTCACAACAGTGTCTGGCACATAGTAAGAGCCCAACAAATGGAAGCTATTATTAACTCATAGCCTAAACAGCCAAGCTTACCCTCTCAACCTTCTTATGCAATTATTTTACTTTTCATAGCATACTAACCTCTTCTAAAATTCTTCAGAATCCCACCTGGCTTCCTCATACAGTCTACCTGGTAGCATAGTGATTTAGCACCTAGCACATGCTTTAAAAATGGCAGACACCCAAATTTGTTGAATACATTTGTCATTATTCTAACCATGGCATTAAGATATACATGCAATTTTGAATTCCAAAAAATAAAACGGAAACATACCATATTTCGCCAAACTTCTGAGGAGCTGGTGAATTCTAAAATCAGGCTCTTACAGATTTTTAACCTAAAATATAAAACACCTCACTCAATTCTTTTTACACAGACAACTGGATGGACAACTTTCATAGAAAAAATTTTTTCTAAAATTTATTATAAAAGCAAATTCATTTGTAATACTTATGAATATCCAGAAACATATTAAGAGACAAATGCCCCTAATGCTGTTGCCAGGATGCATGGAAAGGTGGTTAGGCAGGCCCTGTGGTCTGAGTGCTTTCAGCTGGCAGAACCATGATACCCATTTTCATCCAAAGAACTTACTGCTTGCCGTTTCTTTACTCTTCCCTCCCTCCAAAATGGCTGAAAATATATGAAAACTGTTTAACTACATGCCTCTAATTCCTTCAGATACCTACAGCAATTAAGCTTTTAATTAAATTCCCTGTGCTGAGGACCTGCTGTATTAGGTACATATATGGGCATCTGCCCAACTACCTCCTGAGTAGCAGCCTTTGGCAGGTCCCTTGACCTGTAAGTCTTAGGTGTCAGGTTGTTGTAATAGAGAAAATATTTTTAAAGTATGTAGGACAATGCCGCCTGGAGCATAATAGGGTCTCAGTGTATGGTAGCAAATATTATTTCTTAAATCAAACATTTCATATATCTATCAGAACTTATCAAAAACCAAATTCTGAAGCTTAAAGCATGCATCCAAATAATCACCGTAAATTCTTAACTCATCTGTATATTATCAGAGCATTCCTCAGTTGAACAGGAACTAAAGTCTTTTAATACATTTCCTCTTATTGCATATGAAGAAACCAAGTCCTCCACCAAATAAGGAAACCCACCCAGCATCCTACAGGTTGATGGCAGAAAATGAATATACTATACTGCATATAAATATTTCTTTTAAATTAACCAAGTGTTAAGAGGACTGAGTCTCAAACTCTGTTTTATAATACAATCACCTAAGGAACCTGTAAAAAATGCAGATACTGGGCTTCCCTGGTAGCGCAGTGGTTGAGAGTCCGCCTGCCGATGCAGGGGACACGGATTCATGGCCCGGTCCGGGAAGATCCCACATGCCGCAGAGCGGCTGGGCCCGTAAGCCATGGCCGCTGAGCCTGCGCGTCCGGAGCCTGTGCTCCGTAACGGGAGAGGCCCGCGTACCGCAAAAAAAAAAAAAACAAAAAATGCAGATACTTACTTGATCTCAACCTCCAGAGACTGTGATTCAGTACATAAAATGGGGGTGTGTGAATCTGTATTTTTAACATACATTTCAGGTGATATGCATACCCCAATTTGAGAAACTTTGCCTTAGAAGATTAGGAACACATAATCACAGAATGTACCAAATCTACGAAGATATAGGATAAGTAACAGAAACTGTAAGCACCAGAAATGTTACCTGCACTCTTGGCAAATTTAACCATTAGCACTCTTACACCAGACCTAGTGCCTTTATTTTATTTATATACGCATTCCTTTCCAACAGAGGGCTCAGTCTAATAATCTAATAAGAAAGGAATCAAATAAGAAGAAATGCCTATACCAATCTACATCCACCTGTCCCTGTAACGTTTTCACTTATCCTTAAAATAGTCCATCTGCCTGCTCTCTTTCTCTCTCCCTCTCTACACAGGTGCATACATATTATTATTACATCTGTCATGTCCTTTATCTCCTCTCCAACAGCCCATTTCCTTCACCTCCTTGTAACCCTAGGTCAAACTTAATTTCAGACTACCTTTTCTATCACTTTTTTATTGTGTCCACTCAGCAATCTTGTTCTCCTTTATGCCATGTTTATGGTGTCTTAAATTTATGGGAAAGCTACTCGTTGAAACTCATTAAGTTTTGTACATTTGTAAATTTCACAACAAAAGACTGTTCCAATAACTTTCCTGTGTGAATTTTCCTGTCTTTAGGCTCTACCTCATTCTAGTCCATTCTGCAGTTAGACTAAAATTTCAGAACACTGCTTTCATATAGTACTTTCAACATAATTCCCTCAACTCCATGAACTCTTTACAGTACCATTTCCTTACTCTCCTTCCTTTAACTGCCAGAAAGGCCTGAAAACCGTTAGCTCAGATGCTAACATACAAAACCTTCCACATACTGAAACTTTTCTTATAAAAGTCATCATCATTCTTATATGTCCCAAATCCTGTGGCCTCTTAATCCTACTTTTTCTCTGCAGCATTTCACACTGCTAACCATTTCTCACCCCTCCTGGACTTCCATAATGCTGTACCTGCCTGTGTTCTTCTACCTCTGACAGGAACTAAGTCTCTGCTAGTTCATCTTCCTACCCCTCAATCATAGCCACTCTCCAAGTTTCTATCAATAGCCCCTTTTCGTAGGTTAAGAATTAATTTTCTGTGCAATGTCATCATCCATTCCTATAGCACCTCTCTATACTTAGGATCCCTAACTCTACATCTTTAAGCCTTCATCTCTTGAGTCATAAGCCTGCTACTCTCAATTACCAATAGTACACATGCACTTGGTTGTTTCATTAGCATCTAAAATCAAGCTCAATTATTCCCAAAAAACGTACTCCACCCTGAATGTGCCTAATCTTGTTGTCCTACTAGTTACAGAATGAAAAAAATTGGTGCCATTCTTTATTTTCTCCCCCTCATTTTTATTTAGCCTAACCAATGTATGGTTTGATACTAAAGGTCATTCAAAGAATGTCTACTAGCTAAAACTAATACAATGTTATATGTCAATTATAACTCAGTTTAAAAATATGTTTGAGTGTCTACTAAGTGGATGAAGACATAGTGGTAAAGAAACTAGACAATCTTGTATCCCCATGTAATGGGGGAAATGCGCACAATAAAAACCACAATAAACTAGGTAACTGCAATGCATAGTTAAGTGTTGTGAAGAAGAAACCAGGATATGGTTAAGTGTACATATACAGTATTCTGACTTAGTCTGGGGAAAAAGGAAATACGTTCTTCATGAAGTAACATATAAACTGAGCTTTGAGGCATGAGCAAGGTTTATCCCAGACATATTAAGAAAAACCGTGGAAGGTATAACAGTACCACTACCAGTCCAGTCACCCATTAGAAAATTCTGAGTCATATTCTAAAGAGAAGGCCCCTCTCTTTGCAGTAAAACAAACCGTTCACCCAGTGCTATCAATTCCACCTCAGAAATTCCCCCACACTCCAACATTGCCCCCAATTATTCCTTTGTTGGCTTTGTTCCAGAGTAACATTTCCTATGAAACTATACAAAATTTGGCCAAAACCTGCCAGTCCAGCCTCTTCTCTCAGACTAGACCACACTTGTAGAGAACACATATATCATTCATTTTTATTTTTACACTTCCAGTGCTTGAAAATGTTCACAAAATATACTTCACAGGATAAACATCTTATGAAGAGGAAAGTTTTCTTTTACATGACTTGCTTTAGAGGTCATTTAACTAGTGAATACAAGATTAAAAACAAGTTGTCTGATTGTAAAGGCCATGCTCCTTCCCTTGTACACTTCTAATTTATACCCAAATCCTGTAAATTTTTTCTTTGAAATATCACTTGCATCCTTTTTGCCCCATGCATAGTCATGTTATAGATGCTCATTACTTCACCTAGTTTTACTTTTTCCTCTATCCTTGACTCTGCCACTAGAATTATCTTCCTAAACACCCAAATTTGGCCATATCACTCTCATACTCAAAATCTATACTTTCCCAATGCCCACAGGATAAATTTCAAACTATCATATGAAGTCCCTGCCACCGGCTTCCACCCATTCATACAAGCCTTACTGCCCACTCTATGACATTATTACCAAGTACTTGATCTAGTCCCATCATTGGATTACTGGCTATCACATACTGGCCATCTGTATTTCTAATTTCAATGCTTCTGTTTCTCACGACACTTCACTCAGAAATACTTCTCTCTCCTTTGCTAACTTCCACCCCCCACCCACCTATTATGCCCTGTTTAAAAAAACTCTACTCATTTTAAAGGCTGTATCTCACAGAGTTCTCTAAGCTCTTCTGTAAATAATCACTGTCTTGTCTGGGAACTATATGTTCCTAATACTATAAAATAATTTCTTAATTTCCACCCTAAATTTATTATTTTATACATTATAGCTATCTGAATACGTTTCTCAGTGCCTCTAGCTATAAGCTGGTAGAAGGTAGTGCTCGTCTCATCCATATGTTTATTTTCATAGTAATGGGGATTGTTTTCTTGACACCACACCTCCCTCTACAAGGAAAAAAAAAGGAATGAGGATCATGGCCTGACAAAGGATTCTAAACTAGCTCCAAATGCAATTCATGGATGCACAAACAAGGGTATCCTTTAATTCCAAATTAACACAAATTTAACCCAATGCCAATCTAACAAAAGTTTATTTTGAAGGTCAAACATGTAAGAATAACCATGAAACTTTCATTTTTCTCAAAGAAGAATAATGCCTCTCTTCCAAGAACTTGTTCTACCAGGGACTAAAGCATAAAATATTTTAGTATAATTAAAATCAATACAACCCCTTCAAAAAACTTTGACAGTATCTATTAAAACTAAATCATTTAGTTTAGTCATTTACCCTATGACTTAAAAATTCCACTAAGTACACATCAAATAGAAATGAGTACATATGTTCACTAGAAGACGTTCAGTGGAATATTGACAGTAACAATATTCTTAGTAGCCCCAAACCAAAAATGACTAAAATGTCCATCAACAGCAAAATGAAAAACAAAATATAGGTGGCCCTTAACCCAGGTTTGAATCATGCAGGTCTACTTCTACGCAGATTTTTTTTTCAGTAAATACATTAATACAGTACCACACTATCTGCAATTGGTTGAATTCACAGATACAGAAATGTAAAGTTCTCAAGGCCTACTGTAAAGTTATATATGCAGATTTTCAACTATGCAGGGGATGGGTACCCCCAGCCCCTTACCTAGTTCAAGGGTCAAGTGTACTATACAGAAATTATAAGCAACTGACTACAGCCAACAATGTAGATGAATCTCACAAATATTTTATTTGAGAGAAGCCAGACACAACTAAATGTGACTGTTTCTAATTACATAAAATATAAAAACAGGAAAATCTAATCTATGCTAGTAGAAGTCAGGATAGTGGTTACTCTTGGGGAAAGAGAGGTAGTAACAAAGAGAGCACAAGGGGCTTCAGAAGAGCTGATCTTGTTTCTTGATCTGAATGCTGGCTAAACGTGTGTGCTCAGTGTGTGAAAGTTAAACAAGCTACGTGCACATTTATACACTTTTGTATGTGTACTAATACTTCAATCAAAAGTTTATTTTAAAAAGCACAGTACAGTATGAGCATTAGCTAAATGTTTAAATGGAACAGAAAGTTAAGTCCAGAGAAAGATCCAAAAGTATATGAGTTGCTTCTAGTCAAAAACAAGAAAACTGGACAACACATGAAACAGCTGTGTTCAGACCTTGGATAACAGGCAGTGTGAGACTGATCCGTGAGAACCAACAGAAATGAGGTGAACCCTTCCAATGCTTGAATTTCTTCATGGAGGAGGCTTTCCAACCTCAGTCAATGGAGGGGAAACCCAGTCAGAGGACAGCAGTCTCACTGAGGTAAGAAGCAAGAGGTCAGAGTTGAGGCTGAAGTGGGTGGAATTTTTAATAAGACAGACTGCCACAGAGGGGAGCTATGCAGAGGAAAGTCCAGAAATCTGTCACTTGGGGGTCCTTTCGAGTCTGCCACTATACACAAAACTGCATGAATAAAGGGAAAGACTATATGAAGCTGGGGAAAGAAGAGCTGTGAGCTGAAATATCCCCAGTGCTCATACAGGACTAGGAGATCCCTAAGTTTCTCCCAACCAGAATGAAGAGAATATGCTGACACTGGGGACATTTAGTAGAGAACTAAGAAGGGCCATGCATTTGTAGTAGCTACCAGCCTTAAAGTAAAGCCTTCTCTAGATACACCCTAATAGAGCCTTGAAGGGATCAAGCTGACCAGCGAGTTACTTAGCTCGCTGGCAAAACAAAGTTTAACACTTTAAAAGACAACAAAATTCAGCCACTCAACAATAGACTATAACAATGTTCAGTATCCAATAGGAAAGTACTAAATATGTAAGCAGGAAAAGACAGCCCATAACCAACAGAAAAACCAATCAATAGACCCTGAAATGAAAGAATTGATAGAATCAGTAGGCAAGAACTTTCAAACAGCTATTATAAATATGCTCAAGGATTCAAAGGAATACATGAAAACAAATCAGACGGAACTTCTAGAAATACAAAAAGTAAATAAATATATACATATTTATATAAATATATAAAATATCTGAAAGTATTTGACCCTGCAGGGGAAAAAAAAAAGGACAGTGAAATACAAGACAAAGTAAACTAAAGCACAGAGAGACCAAAAAAACTAAAAATGTTAATGACCTGAAGATAATATCAAATGGTCTAACATTATACATATAACCAGAGTAACCCTGGAAAAGAGTGTAGAAGGAAGAGAGCTAACTTTAAAAAAATACATGTGAAGAAATAATGACTGACACTTTTCCAAATTTGATGAAAACATAAACACAGACCAAAAAAACAAAACCAAAAACTCAATAAATCCTAAGCAGGATAATCACAAAGAAAACCAGCAATGAAGAGAAAATCTTAAAGAAAAGCCAGAGGTAAATAAAAACACTTTAAGTACAGGGGAAGAAAGATAAGTATAACCACAGACTTCTCATCAGAAACAAATGCTGAAAAAAAAATTTGTCAACCTAGACATATTTATCACTTGATATATCACTTATATATCAAGTGATAAATATCCTTCAAAATATGAAGATAAACCTCTATACATCTACCAGAATGGCTACATCAAAAAGACTGACAGTCCCAAATGCTGACAAGAATGTAGAGCAACTGGAAACTCTCATACAATTGTTGGTAAGAGTATAAAACAAAACAACCAATTTGGGGAAAAGATCTGGCAACTATCCTATAACCCAAACTGCACTCCTAGGTATTTACCCAAGAGCAAAGAAACCATACATATCTACACAAAGTCTTTCATACAGCTGTTCACTGAAGGCTTTTCACAACAGCTAGAAACTGAAAATAGCCCAGGTGTCCCTTAAGAGAAGAATGTAGTTACAAACTATTGACACATGCAGTACCATAGATGAATTTCATAAACATCATGCTAAGGGAAACCTTATACAAATAAGTACCATGATTTATATTTATATGGAATTCTAGAGCAAGCTAAACTAATCTATGTTAAAGTGATCACAACAATGATTGACTTAGGGGTGTGGGTAATGTGGGGACAGGAAATGGCTAGGAAGGGGTACAGATTCCATAACTTGATAGGACTTTGTGTTGCAAAGATGTAAGCATTTGTCAAAACACATGGAATGGTATATGTGGCAGACTGTATTTTCTAAAGATGGCTAGCCACAATATAATCCATCCCACATGCTCTTCTTACAAGGTTAACATTGGCATTCTCCCATCAGCTGGTAGGGTCTATGTGACTTCTTGAATTTGAGCAGCCTCGGTGACTTTCAATCAAGAAAGTACGGTGGAAGTGTGTGCTCTTTTATAAGCTAGACTTCTGATGCTAGGTTATAAAAATGCCATGCACTTCTGCCTTGGTCTCTTGAAATACTACTCACTCTTGGAACGTAGCCACTCTACAGTGATGAAGCCAGCCACTTGGCAATGAAGCCAAGCAACCATATACAAAAGCAACATCTAAGTGTTCTAGACCAGAGCTCCAGTTGAAGTCCTGACAGCCAGCATCAATATCCAGATGTGTGAGCAAGCCTTTAGATGATAACAGCCTCAACTTATTAGGTTACCTCAACTCCAGCTCACATGCTTGAAGTCAAGACAAGCTATCCTTGCCAGTCTCTGCCAAAAGTACAGATTCAAAAGCAAAAGAAATGACTGCTGATGTTTGCGGTACAATGAGTTTGGAGTGATCTGTTAGGGAGCAATAGATAACCAGAACAATATACTAAATTCAGTTAATAATACTAAATTTAAATAATACTAAATTTCTAAGTTTTAGTTGACTATATATGATGACTATATACGATGAAGTTAAGGATGAGATATTCTACTATATATGATGAAGTTAAGGATGATATGTTCTAACATCCACAACCTACTTTGAAAAGCATCAAAAAAATAAGACAAATTAATAGATGGATAGATATAAGAGAGTAAATATAGTAAAGTGTTAATTGTGGAATTACATTCTGCAATTATTTCACATCCATGTAAGTCTGAAAATTTTCCTAATAAAATGTTGAAGAGTGAAATAAAGTCATTTTCATACAAATAGAAGCTGAAATATATTTTTGGCCAATAGACCTGGTGCTTTAGAAATTTTTTAATTCTTCAAGTAGAATGAAAACACCACCACATAGAAACTTAGGTCCATGAAAAAAGTCCACACAAATCTACACAAAGGAAAAGAAATGAAAATGGAAAATATGGGCAAAACATCAAAGAATGCTGCTTTTCATTTTTAAATTTCTTTATAAAACAACTGACTGTTTAAAGAAATAATCAGAAATTCTATTCGGGAATTAATGGAAGACTACAATGGCAAAAAGGTAAACGAATTTATAACGTATTAGAATTCTTACATTATACTCTAAGAGGTCTAATTTTGAAGGCAGACTGAAATAAACTAAGGTGCATACTGTAAATACTAGTGCAACCACTGGAAAAAAAACAGAGGTAGGTATAAGCTAATACTGGAGATAAAACAGACTTCCGAAAAAATGCTCAATCCAAAAGAAATCAGGAAAGGAAGAAAAAAAGAAGGTAGTATAAATGGTACAACTAGAAAACAAATAGTAACCTGGTAGTGTTACTATTGAAAATTACAATAAATATAAGTGGACTGAACGCTCAAATTAAAAAGCAGAGACTGTAAAAAATCCAAAAAATGCAACTATACACTATCTAAAAGACTTATTAAATATAATGGCATATAAGTTGAAAATAAAGAGACAGCAAAAGATATAATATGCAAACACGAATCCTAAGAAAGGAGAAGTAGCTATATTAATACCAGACAAAGCAGACTTTAGGACAAGGAACATTACCAGAGAACAGAGACATTTCTTAATGATAAAGAATCAATTCATCAAGGAGATCTTCCAGTCCTAAATGTGAATGCATCTAATAACAGAACTTGAGAATACATGAAGCACGGGGACTTCCCTGGTGGCACAGTGGTTAAGAATCAGCCTGCCAATGCAGGGGACATGGGTTTGATCCCTGGTCCGGGAAGATCCCACATGCCACGGAGCAACTAAGCCCATGAGCCACAACTACTGAGCCTGAGCTCTAGAGCCCACAAGCCACAACTACTGAGCCTGCGTGCCACAACTACTGAAGCCTGCACGCCCTAGAGCCTGCACACCGCAACTACCGCATCCCGCACGCTCTAGGGGCCCACATACTGCAACTACAGAGCCCGTGTGCTGCAACTACTGAAGCCTGCCTAGAGCCCGTGCTCTGCAACAAGGAAAGCCACCGCAATGAGAAGCCCGCATGCCACAACAAAGGGTAGCCCCCACTCGCCGTGACTAGAGAAAGTCCACGCGCAGCAACAAAGACCCAACGCAGCCAAAAAGTTAAAGAATAAATAAAGAAAATACATGGAAGCAAAAATGAAGAGAAGTGAAAGAAAAGATAGTGGGTTCACAACTATAGTTAAAGATTTCAACACTCCTCTCGTTAATTAATAAAGTAAGTATCCCCCCCAAAAAAAATCAGTAATGATACAGAATACATGCCTATCTAAAAAAGGACCTGTATCCTGAAAAGAAAAAGAATGTGCAAAATATTTGGATACTCACAAAAGAAGACATACATGTGACCAATTAATACATGAAAACATCAACATCATTAGTCATCACGGAAATGTAAATTAAAACCACAATGACACTGCACACCCATTATCTGGCAATTATTTTTTAAAAATAAAAACAACACATTAGCAAGGTATTAGCAAAGATGTGGAGAAACTGGGACCCTTGTGGGAAGGTAAAACAGTACAGCTGCTATGGAAAATGGTATATTGGTTTTCAAAAAAATTAAACACAAAATTACTAGATATATTACATTCCTAGATATATACCCAAAAGAACTGAAAGCAGGGACTTGAAGAGATCTATTTTTAACACCCATGTTTATAGCAGCACTATTCACAACAGTCAAAGGAAGGAAGCAACTCAAGTCTCCATCAATGAAAGAATGATTAAACAAAATGTGGTATATACACATAATAGAATATTATTCAGCTTTAAAAAGGAAATGCTGATATATGATGTAACATGGGTGAACCTTGAGGACATTATGCTAAGTGAAATAAGCCAAAAGCAAAAGGACAAACATCACATGGATTCCACTTACATGAGCACCTAGAAAAGTCAAATTCGTAGTCAGAAAGTAGAATAGGGGCTGGAGGGAGGAGGAAGAAATTGGGGGGTTACTGTTTAATGGGGATGGAGTTTCAGTTTGGGATGATGAGCAAGTTTCAAAAATGGGTTAAGAATGATGGTTGCACAATGTGAGTATAATTTATGCCACTGAACTGTACAGTTAAAATGGTTAAGATGGTAAATTTTATGTTATGCATATTTTACTACAATTAAAGAAAAAGAAACTGCAGTGGGATACCACTACACATCCATGAGAATGTCTGCAATTTATTTGAGAGTATCAAATGCTGACAAGGATTTGGAAGAAATGGAACTCTCATACGTTGCTGGTAAGAATGCAAAATGGTATAACCATTGGGAAAATAGTTCATCAGTTCCTTATAAATTTAAACATAAAACTACCACACACTTCCCTGGTGACGTAGTGGTTAAGAATCTACCTGCTGGGCTTCCCTGGTGGTGCAGTGGTTGAGAGAGTCCGCCTGCCGATGCAGGGGACACAGGTTCGTGCCCTGGTCCGGGAGGATCCCACATGCCGCGGACCGACTGGGCCCGTGAGCCACGGCCGCTGAGCCTGCGCGTCCGGAGCCTGTGCTCCACAACAGGAGAGGCCACAACAGTGAGAGGACTGCGTACCGCAAAAAAGAAAAAATAAATAACCTACCTACCAATGCAGGGGACATGGGTTCGATCCCTGGTCCAGGAAGATCCTACATGCCACGGAGCAAATAAGCCCATGCACCACAACTACCGAGCCTGCGCTCTAGAGCTCGTGAGCCACAACTACTGAGCTCGCGTGCCACAACCACTGAAGCCCGTGCACCTAGAGCCTGTGCCCCGTAACAAGAGAAGCCACCACAACGAAAAGTAGCCCCCACTCGCCGCAGCTAGAGAAAGCCCGCGCACAGCAATGAAGACCCAATGCAGCCAAAAAAAAAGTTAAATAAATGAATAAATAAATTTTAAAAATAAAAAAAAGGTGCACTTTACTGGATATAAATTCAGTACTTCAATAAACATGATTTTTTTCTTAGTTTATGAAAACAATATATAAAAAGATGGTATTTTAAATCAGTGGGGAAAGGATCCCTTAGGTGGTCTAGAGCAAGGGTCCCCAACCCCCGGACCAGTACTGGTCCGCAGCCTGTTAGGAACAGGGCCACACAACAGGAGGTGAGTGGCAGGCGAGCAAGCGAAGAAGCTTCATCTGCGCTCCCCATCGCTCGCGTTACCGCCTAAACCATCCGACTCACCCCCACCCCCTGTCCGTGGAAAAACTGTCTTCCACAAAACCGGTCCCTGGTGCCTAAAAGGTTGGGAACCGCTGGTCTAGAGAATTAGCTGCCCAAGTGGGGATATTTAGATATTAGAACTTAGAAAAGTTAGATATTTTCACACAACATCCAAACATATGCCAAATGCAATCCAAATCTAAACCTAAATCATACAATATTCAAAAAAATGCTGAATGTATTCAGATCTAAATCTATAAATCTAAACCTATAAAGTAACCTCATAGAAGTGCTAGAAAATATGAGATTTCTGTATTATCTTTGTAAGCATGGTGAAACTCAGAAGCCATAAAGGATAGATAGATTCACCTATATCAAAAAATTCTAATCTCATGACTAGATACTATATAATAAGCAATGAGGTAAATCAGCAGTCCTACACAATGTGCTGGGAATGAAACTTGATTAAAAAGCTTTTTTTTAAAGAGTAATTGACAGTATCTATCAAATCTTTAAGCTGACATAGCCTCATGGTCTAACAGTCATTTTATAGAAATCTACCTTACAGAAATAATATGTACCATTATTTGTAATATCAAAAATTGAAAACAGGGCTTCCCTGGTGGCGCAGTGGTTGAGAGTCCGCCTGCCGATGCAGGGGACACGGCTTCGTGCCCCGGTACGGGAAGATACGACATGCCGTGGAGCGGCTAGGCCCGTGAGCCATGGCCGCTGAGCCTGCACGTCCTGAACCTACGCTCCGCAACAGGAGAGGCCACAACAGTGAGAGGCCCGTGTACCAAAAAAAAAAAAAAAAAAAAAAAAAAATTTTAAACAACCTAAATTCCACAATAAAGAGTTTCAAAATATATTATGAACTCTGAGTTAGTTTCCTAGTTCAGTTCTAAAGGCTGATAGAAGTCAAAAAATTGATAGTCTTCTATCAAGTTTACTTCAGGACATATGTTCCACATCTTAACATTCTTTTCCTTTCTTGAGTTTTTTCTTTTGTTTCCCTTTCCACCAAGCTGATACGGTAAAATTACCTGTAGTTACGTGGGCTGTGATACCACACATAGATTTAATGCAGTAACTAAAAAGTACTGTTCAACTCCATACTTTCAGTTGTTCTAGCCAAAACCTGTGTCATCTTTTACTCCTCCCTTTATTTCACACTTATATCTGACCTATTACCAAATCCTACAGACTATAATTTCAACACGTATCAATAATTCAGCCACTTCTCACCAACCTGATAGGCCTCACCTTGTCCAACCGACCGTCATCACCTCCTATCTGTACTGCTGTAATAGCCTGCCAACTGGTCTCTTGATTCTGCCCTTCTCTTTCAATCTACGATCAACATGGCAGCCAGAGTGATCTTGCTAAAACCTAAGTCAGAACTTTCCACTCTGCTCAAAAACCTTCAATGGCTTCCCATCTCACTCAAAGGTAAACGTCAAACTCTTTATTATGACCAAATGATCTGTATCCTACATTCCCTTTCTGACTCGATTTCCATCATTAACTTTTCTACAGCCCCACAGGCCACCTCACTGTTCCTCAAACACATCAGGCACTCTCCCACTTCAGTGTTTCCTTACTTACTACACCCTTTGCCTGAAGTGCTCTTCCCCCAGTCATCCACATGGCTAGCTCTCGCATCTCCTTCAGTTCTTTACTCAAGTTATCATCTCAGTGAGGTTTTCTCTGGCCACACTAAAATTTGCACTCAACCCCTGCACTCTCAAATACTTCATACCCCACTTCATTTTTCTCCTTAGAAGTACTATGCAACATACGATATATTCTACATATCTTGTTTTTGATGTTTATGATCTCTCTTTCCCTACTAAGTATAAGTTCCATGAAAACAGGAGTTTTGGTGGATTTTGTACACTGCTGTCTCCACTAGCACCTAGAAAAATGCCTATGACATAGTAGGTGCTCAATAAATATTTGCTAAATGAATGAGGTAGATGCACATGTAACCACTCACATGGAAAAGATTTCTATAACAAACAGTTAAGAGGGGAAAAAAACAAGTTGTACAGAATACAAGTTCAGGACAAAAATCTATACACAAGCAATGAATAATCTGAAAATAAAATTAAGAAAAATTCCATAAGCAATAACATCAAAAAGAATGAATCTTAGGAATATATAAAATACATTTCTTTTGAACAGAAGAAGTGTAAGACCTGTACAACGAAAACTACAAAACACACAAAAAAATTAAAGACCTAAACAAACAGAAAGACATCCCATGTTCATGGATCAAAAGACATAATACTAAGGTAGCAATACTCCTCAAATAGACCTACATATTCAACACAAATCTTATCAAAATCCCACCTGCCCTTTTTGCAGAAATTGACAAGCTAACCCTAAAATTCACACAGAAATTCAAGGAACCCAGACAGCCAAAAAAAGAAGAGCCAAGTTTGAATATTCACATTTTCCAATTTCAAAACTTACTACAAATCTACAGTAACCAAGAATGTGTATTAATGGCTGAAGAACAGACATACAGATTAATGGAAGAGAACTGAGAGTCCAGAAGTAAATTCTTACATTTATGGCCAGTTGATTTTCAACAAGGGTACCAAGACAATTCAATGGGAAAGAATAGTCTTTTTCAGCAAATGTTTCTGAGACAGCTGGATATCTATATGTAAAAATAATAAAGTTGGACCCCTACCTCATGTAACACCATATGCAAAAATTAACTCAAAACAGATGACAAACATAAATGTAAGAGTTAAAACTACAATACTCTTAGAAGCAAACAGGTATAAATCTATATGACTGGTCAGACAATGGTTTCTTACTGTGTTGGCCAAAAAGTTCATTCGGGTTTTTCTGTAAGATGTATGGAAAAACCTGAACAAACTTTTTGGCCAACACAATAAATAACACCAAAGACAACAAAAGAAAAACAAACAGGACTTCACCAAAATTTATAACTTGTGTGCCTCAGAGGAAACAATCATGAAAGTGAAAAAAACAACCTTTTGGGGGAAAATACTTGGAAATCATATATCTGATAAGGGACTTGTATCCAGGACACATAAAAACGCTTAAAAGCCAACAATAAAAAGAAAAATGACCCAATTTTAAAACAGCAAAGGATCTAAATAGATCTGTGAAGATGGACAATTAGGGCACGAAATGATGATCATTAGTCATTTAGCAAATGCAAATCAAAATCACAAAGATACCTTCACGTCCACAAGATGGCTAAAATAAAAGGGACAGACAATTGGTTTGTCAAGGAAGTAATTAGAAAGAACCCTCATATACTGCTGATGTAACTGTAAAATAGTGCAGCCACTTTGGAAAAAAAGTTTGGCAGTTCCTCAAAACGTTAAACACAGTTAGTTAGCTAAGACCCAACAGTTTCACTCCTAGGTACTTACCCAAGAGAATGAATTTATATGTCCACACAAAAGAGCTTATATATGAATGTTCGTAACATGATTCATAATAACCAAAAAATGGAAACAATCCAAAGTTATCAACTGATTACTGAATAAACAGTATGTGTATACTCATACAATGTAATATGAACCTCCAAAATATCATTTAAGTACAGGAAGACATACACAAAAGGACATATATTTTATGATTCCATTTATATGAAACGTCCAGAATAGGCAACCCATAAAGTAAGGAAGCAGATTAGTGGTTGCCACTCTTCAGGGGCTGAAGAAGGAAAGAATGGTGAATGACTGCTAACAGGTACAGGGTTTCTTTTGGGGATGACGAAAATGTTCTAAAATTAGGTAATGGTGATGGTTGCCAATTGAATATACTAAAACCCACTCTAAATGGTGGATTTTATAGTATGTGAATTATATCTCAATAAAGTTGGAAATTATAAAAAGTGTATGGAATGATTTTTTATAAACCACCCCAAAAAAGAAAAAAACTACAAGTATCTGTTACACAGATGTATTTGTTTGGTATTCACCAGATGTTTTTATGTTTTTCTACATTTAAATTGAACAACAGTTAAGTTTTGGAATTGGCTAAGGAAGGAAAACTTTCACTTCTTTTTATACTTTAAAAATACGTATTTTTTTCTGTATTTCCTTATTCTCAAAAATAATTAATTCTACACACCAATATTTGAGGGGTGGAGCAACCAACCATGACATATAAAAGGCTCTCTGGAAATATGAAAGTTCTAGGATTTCTGGTTTTATGATTTACAGGAATAACCTAACATTTAAAATTGAGGCCATGCTGGCAAATCTCGGTGTATGGTCAGTTTATATACAGGAGTAAAATTTTAGGATCACAATCACTGTGCATTAGAAAAGAACGGAACTCTCTAATGTGACCCTTGGCCCTCCCCTCTCTCTGGGTTCTGTGAACATTTTCAAAAGTAAACAAACTATGCTTATTTACCTGTCTGAAAAACTATAAAAGGTAAACCCATGATCTGCCAACATTAAAATGCTATCTTTCCCCAGTGTTTACTTAAGTGTTTATTATGTGACTTACTAGCAGTGAGAGAATCTTATCTCAGTGTAGATCCCAAGTGTCATCTATGGAAAGCCTTTAAAAATTCCAAATTACCAGAATTATTTCAATTTCCTGACTTTAATTATAAATCACTTATTACAATCAACAATTCCATGATCTGAAAACAGAAGCAATGTGCCACACACATAGTCCCAATGACTTATTATTCTGAAATTTTCCTCTGGGTTCTTTCTGCACAATAGTTAAATTGAGTTCAATCTTACATAGAACTTAACCTAAAATTAAACACAGAATTACATTAGTATTCAGCGCACACACAAAAAGTATTTATAATGCAATATACTAAAATAACTAAAGGTAGGTGAGTTTTCCTAGAAATAATCATAAACACTATTTTATGTTTAATTTATTACATTTCATCTAACAAATGTAGCATCTAAAGTCATAAAATCTGAATTAAGGATAAAAGACCATTAGCTTCTAATTTAACTTCAAAATGCTTTCAAAAATTCACAACATATGGGCTTCCCTGGTAGCGCAGTGGTTGAGAGTCCGCCTGCCGATGCAGGGGACACGGGTTCGTGCCCTGGTCTGGGAAGATCCCACATGCCACGGAGCGGCTGGGCCTGTGAGCCATGACCCCTGAGGCTGTGCGTCCGGAGCCTGTGCTCGGCAACGGGAGAGGCCACAGCAGTGAGAGGCCCGCATACCGCAAAAAAAAAAAAAAAAAAAAAATTCACAACATATAATTTTAAGTGAACTAGATTGCATCTGTTAAAAGACAGAAAATTGTTTTTCTAAAGACCATCCATACTCGAAGGACATAAATATTAAACATTGAGAACATTTAATTTTCTATTAATGTCTAGTAAAATACTTAAGTGTAACCTAATTACAAATTTTCTTTTGAGCAGTTACCAACTGGAGTAATATTTCTCTAACTGGAAAAAAAATGCAATTCTGATCAATCAGTAAACATCCAACACTGACAAATGCCTGAAACTGCGCATGAAAAAAAAATGAGACCGACATTTATTTTTCTCATTGAATCTTCAATTCAAAAGTAATTATTTAATGTCAGTTGAGCTAAGTACTTATTCAGGAAACACAGAATTCAATAACCATACCGTACAAGAAAGCCCTAATACTAGTAAGTACAAAGAGATTCTAAAAGGAAGGCTTCCTTGAGTAATATTTAGGCTGAACCCTACAGGATGGATAAAATTTGTTGGCTAACTGTGTTCTAGGCAGACTGAAATGCACTGGGCAAAAGGTTTGCAACAAGGAGCCTGGATAGTTCAAAAAACTGAAAAAAAGGCCAATATTGTTAGGTGGTTCCAAACAAAGGAGAGTGTGAATTAAATCTTAGGAGGCAGAGAGAATCCAGATCAGATGGGACCTTGTAGACCAATTAAGGATTCTGCATTTTATTCTAAAAGCCACAGAAAGCCAAAGAATAATTTTAAACAGAAAGTAACAAAGTTAGACTTGTATTTTTAAAAGTTCACTGGAAAAGACAGAATTGTTGTTTATAATAATCTAAAAGAATTATAAACTAATAAAACTGATGGAGTTCACCCAAGTTAATGGATACAAAATTAACACCAGCAATGATCAAATGTAACAGAAAAAAGATCCTATTTACAGTGCAAAAAAATATGTATAGATCAAATATCTAGGAATAAATTTAACAAGGTATGTATAAAAGGAATTTAGGAAGAAAACTGTAAAATACAGAATAAATGGCAAGATAAACTATGTCAATTCTCAAGTTAATTGATGTATTCAATGCAATTCCAATTAATATCCGCAAAGAAACTTGATACACTGCTTTTAAATTATTATGGAAGAGTGAAAGTCTAAGAATAAAAGTTCTGAAAATGAATAAAGGAGTAGGCTTTGACTCACACTTCAAAGCTTAACATAAAGCTATTTGAAATAAAACAATGTACTACCAGTGTTTAAAAAAATAAAATAAAATCAAACCCAAGCATTTGGCAGATGATACAGGTGATATTTAAAAAATTTAATGGGGAAAAGATTCAATACTTAATGTTGGGACAACTCGTTTTTTATTTAAAAAAAAAAAGATTCCTAATTCCCTCCCAGATGGACCTAAATGCAAAAAAATAAACAACAACAAAAACCTCTCAACTATTTGCAGACAATATTAAAAGGGATTTCTTCAATAAAAAACAGAAATCATAAAAGAAAAGACTCATGAGCTTCACTTCAAAAATTGAGATATATCCCAAAAGAGAATATCACAAAGGACAATAAGTAGGGTTTTATATTTTATTCTTATTCTGATAACTTTCCCAGCTGCATCATAAAGAATGTTGGATGAGATGATCTCCAAGATCCTTTACAACATAAACGTTGTATAACACGTTGTCTCTTATTTTCTTTTAAACCATTTCTTTATGAAACATTTAAAACATACAGAAAATAATAAAATTCATATCCATATATCCACCACCCAGAATAATCAAGGAAATGCTAAAATGAGAGTAATATTTTGCTAAAATTTCACACCCATCAAATTTGCAAAAGTTTTAAAATCTGACAATCTCAAGTATGGGCTACGATGCTGGAAAAAGAAATGTCCGTACACTGCTGATAAAGTATATACTGGCGTAGCCGGGCTTCCCTGGTGGCGCAGTGGTTGAGAGTCCGCCTGCCGATGCAGAGGACACGGGTTCGTGCCCCGGGCCGGGAAGATCCCACATGCCGCGGAGCAGCTGGGCCCATGAGCTATGGCCGCTGAGCCTGCGCGTCCGGAGCCTGTGCTCCACAACGGGTGAGGCCACAACAGTGAGAGGCCCACGTAAAGCAAAAAAAAAAAAAAGTATATACTGACATAACCATTTTAGAGAAGAATCTAGCAACATCCAGTAAAGTTATTCACAATCTATTTCCCAGCAGTTTCACTTCCATGAATCTTCCCAAAGAAATATGTGCACAAAGAAATGTGTTAACATGATCACTGCAGCATCGTTTATAATAGCGAAAAAGGAAAAAACTCAAAATATCCATTAGTAGTGGGACACATATATTTGATATTATCATACAATGGAGTACTATACAGCAGTTAAACTAAACTAGAGCTACATGCATCAACATACATATCCCAAAAAATAGTTTTAAAAAAAAAAAAGCTGATGAAAGATATGTACAGTAACAATACCATTTTGTAAAAATTTTAAAACACAAAATCCAACACCATATATAGCACTTACAGATACAAGTACACATATACAGTAAAAGTATAAACAAGGATATGAAATTCAAGAACCTCGGGATAGTTATTACCTTGGGTAAAGAGAGAAGGTAATAGGACTTGGGGGTGAGGTGGCTACAAATGCATATGTAAGACTGCGTCTGGTTCGCTAAGGATCAAAAGGCATAATTTATAGTTCTGAGTGATGGGTAAATAAGTACCTGATATATTATTTACTGTTTTAAATGTTTTTTTAATTAAAATATATACATATATTTTAAAAAGAAAAAAGTGAGCATATAATATCCAAGCCGAAAATTACTTTGGAGATCTTCTAATCCAAACTACTTCCTTTATAAAAGAACTAAGGAAAGATATCAGAATAAGAACACAAAATAAATACTATTGTAGTCATCGCCATTTTAAACACATACTACGTAGCTAAAAAAGCACTTATGGGGATTAGACCTTGTTCGCTGGAGAGAAAACCTTGGTAGGCTGAATAGCGATCAGCCCCAATTTCTCAAAATCTGGTGTCAGTTAGTAATATGGAATGGGCATGTGTGAGCACATGTGCGCGCACACACACACACACACACACACACACACACTCACTCTCTCTCTCTCTCTCTCTCTCTCTCTCTCTCTCTCTCTCCTAGGAGTGCCTTGTCAAATTCAGCACAGGAATAGGCAGTAAAGTGGGTCTCTGGCCCACTATCCAGGCTGACCCCTAGTCCATCTTTACTTAAAATTACTTGAAGTTCTGAGGCCTAGAGGATTGTTCCAGATCATACTTCATTATATCCTGATCATAGTTCATTAGCCCACAGCACATATCTAAAAGTAGTCCTGAACTAACTAAAAAGTAGCTCATTCATCCAGCACTTACAAATACCTAAAACAGCACACGGAAAAAAAAAAAAAGAGAGAGAGAGAGACAGCAAATATTTAGTGTTCACACAGAATCTTCAATCCAGGAGTAAACAGTTTAATTTCAGCTGAGATAAGTGACCTATCAATATTTTACAACTTGGATCCATCTATTTTTAAGTTCACCCCTCCCTACCCTTCATCTACCCAAAACATGTAAGAGGAATTTTGAGGAGGGAGGAGACTGACTCAGATACTGAGTTAAATGAAACCCTAAGATTTTACTTTTTATTTTGAAGATAATATGAAATATAGTACACTGGGTAATAATTAAATTTAAAGAAATAGATGATTTTAAATGCAGAAATCTAGTTTTATGTATATGAAAGTCTAATGTTTGTTCAGCTTTTCTAGTATATTATACTTAAGTGTTCTCATGTCAACATTAAAGTCAACTTTTAAGAAGCAGTTCCACCCGTTTACAGGGCAGAAATAGAGACAGATGTAGAGAACAAACGTATGGACACCAAGGGGGGAAAGTGGCGGGGGCGGCGGTGGTGGTGGTGGGATGAATTGGGAGATTGGGATTGACATATATACACTAATATGCACAAAATAGATAACTAATAAGAACCTGCTCTATAAAAAGTAAAATAAAATTAAAAAAAAAGCAGTTCCATTTTATCAAGCACAATGTACCCCTACGTTAGCTACCAAACTTTATCCATTTAATTTCCTATTTTCCTCCTCTGTTCTTTAAACATGTTTGATATGTGTCCTAGTCCATTTAGGCTGCTTATATAACAAAATACCATAGACTGGGTGGTGTATAAACAACAAAAATTTCTCACAGTTCTGGAGCCTAGGAAGTCCAAAATCAAGGCACCGGCAGATGTGATGTCTGGCGAGAATCACCTTCCTGCTTCATAGATGGCCATCCTCTGGCTAGATCCTCACAGTGGCAGAAGGGAGGGAGGGAATTCTTTGGAGTCTTTTAAAGGGCATTAATTCCATCATGAGGGCTCCATTCTCATGACCTAATCAACTCGCAAAGGCCCTACCATCTAATGCCATCACAATGGGGGGTCAGGATTTCAACATATGAATTTGGGGGTTGGGGGGGACATAAACATTCTATAACAATATGTTACAGACATAGCAAAATGTGTAAGAAATTGAATATGAATGAAGCAGCTTAACTAATTAGGGAAGGTTTTCATTTCTTAGGAGCTCTAAATTTGGATTATCTTAAACAGCATAGTTTTCTATCACCAACATGGAATATGGCACATTATCAGCTCACTTCAGAAAACTAGAAAAAATGTTACCTAAATATTCTTTGTGTGAAATGGGATTTATCAATTAGTATACATGTCACATACAATAGGTGTTCAAAAGACAGGTATTTTTTAATTCTCAAAACAAAAACTTTATTTAGCAAAGGTAAATATTTAGTATCCTTATTCATGGCACACTGTAAGGTTATCAATATTGGCAAATAGAAACACAAGGCACAATAAGCAGAATTCCTAAGAAAAAAGTACTAAGGTAATTAATAAGCTGGAAATAACCCAAATTTCTCCCTGTGACCCATTAGCTTTATATAGAAAACACTGCTGGGCATCTCATCCTTTCCCTTCCAAAAATCAGGATTATGCTTTACATATGATAAAAGATAGGAAAGTATTTGTTGTATGAAGAAATTCCTGTAGTGGTATCTGCAGTGCTAGAGCTATCATCTGAGAAGAAAATAAAGAACATCCCTTTTAGAAAGGGTGCTAAAGAGTGCAAGTGACAAAATGTGACATTTGTCCATACTGAGTGGTACATACATGGTTGTTGTATTATTCTTTCTACTGTTTGTATATTTAATTCGTAAGGAAAATTCAGAATTTACGCTGCATCACAAAGAATATAAAAATAACTGAGTTAGCATATTGGCTACAGCTCACAAGGGCAATTAATCCTAAGACTATTTCTCACATTCAAGGAGACTGCTGAGGTAGACGTCTATTAGAGACTTGAAATGGATAAGCCATTCTTTTTGATACAAGGAGACACAAGTCAACAAATGAAAAGAATATGTGTAAAGTACTGGTAGCATCTTCATTCAGCCCCTAGCTATGTAATTTGTGTGTAGCACTACTTGTCTCAAATGTGAAAAGGAACATTCTGAATTACTGAAAGTATGAAAAATGGACACCTATTAAGACCTAAAAAAGAGCTACAAGCCTGCATACCACAAAGAGACAGGTCAAAAAAAAAAAAGTTTCATGTTTTATTTCTGCAACATAAAGGGATCTGTGCTTGACTAACCTCATCTCTTCCCAAAGGGTACAGAATATCAACTTCTGGAACACAATGAACTGTTAAAGAGTCACCACAGTAGTCTCCACACTGGCAAGCCAAGAGTTTCATTGAAAGAAGATTTTTATCCTACTTGGGTTAAGTGTTCAGGGCTTGTACACCACCTCCTTGCTTTATTTGCAGCACAGATGTTGACTTTAATTAATGAAGTCTTACTTAGGATTCTCTTCCACAATCCACATATGACATCTTATGTGAGATTCCAGAAGATTTCCTAAAATTGAACTTCAGGAATAATTTAATCTAGTAAGGTTCTAAGTCTCGAAAACCTCTTTTCCTTTCAGGTCAACCTTATGATTCACTTGCCTTTATCACATTAACAGGAGAGGTCAAAAGTAAAGCAAATTACAGAAGTGATTTGACTTTGGACTAATAATACTGAATAATGCATCACTAACTATTAAGATCTACTGTTTATTTCAAATGTAGCTACCAAATATAAAATAAATTCACATACTAAGTATTTCCAAAAATAATATTTCTATGGAAAGGTTAAAAATGTTAGTAGAGAAAAGCATGAAAATACACCAAGGTTCCAACGGTCTGTCCACCACTAACCAACCTGTTTTCTTGGGCAAGTCACTAAATCAGTTATAAGGTCACTTTACAGAGTACCATTAATTTACTTTTTCAAGAATGATCTCATTTGAAAATCATTCCTCAGAAACAAAGCAAGTATCACCTTTACTTGACAGAAGGAACAGAGTCAAGGCTTAGAAAGCTAAATGGCCTACTCATGCCCAGCTAGGAAGCTAGAGAAGAAGGATGAACCCACAATCTTCTGACACCAAAGTTAGTGTTTCTTCCTCCACATCAATGGTTCTCCATGGCTTTCGTTCACAGAACCTGTTGAGACTCTAAAGCACTTAAATTTTTATATATAATTTTAGGGCGTTCACAGTCACAAGGCTTAGAATCAAACCGTAATAACTGTCAGCTAAATCTCATGTGCAAACAACAGTAAAAAAAAAAAAAAAAAAAAGTACTAGCCTTATTTCACTTTCAGATAGACCTTATACTTAATCTTTTTTTTTAACTTACTATCCATAATGGTATTTATGTTAAAGATAACAGATAACTCAGATCAAAGCACTGTGACAATTTTGAGATTAAATGAAAAGTTGGCAAAGAAATTTATCATGTATTTGTAAGTAATCTCATTAAAAAACTATTTATAGGGACTTCCCTGGTGGTCCAGTGGTTAAGACTCCGCACTTCCACTGCAGGGGGCGTGGGTTCGATCCCTAGAACTAAGATCTCGCACGTTGCATGGTGCAGCCAAAAAAAAAAAAGAAAAAGGAAAAACCTATTTATGTAGCATCTTTAAGTATTTCAAACATCTCATGTTTTGGACATAGGATATAGGCTTGTAGATTAACACTATTTCCACTTACTGTAATTTTACTTTATTTTCTTTATTAGAAGAAAAAGCCCCACTTCCTCCAGTAACTGCTATGGTCAGAAAAGGCATCTTGTTGAAGGTTGCCTTCTACTAATATCATAGAAAATACTCACTTAACTGCAATAAGGTGGGTGGGCATTCTCAAAGCAAAGTAACACTCCTCCTAACAGGTAAGACAGAACATGTACCATTATGTGCAGAGTCCTGACCTGGAGTCCAGAGGCTCAAAATGTGCCCTGGCTCTGCCACCTGGTGACTTTAAGAAAACCATCTTAAAGCTCTGCACTTCAATTTCCTCATGTGTAAAACAGGAATAGCCCTACTCAGGCTCACAACTTCTGTGAATTTATAACCAGAAGACAGAATGATGACTGTCCCAGAAAAATACCAGAGTATTTACAGGCAACTTGCCAAAGTAAATTTATTTTTTTTATACATATACATACACACAAACACTAACACACTATGTGCCAGACACTGGGTGGAGGATTGGGACCAAGATATGAAGTATCTAACATGTGCCAGACAGTGTATAAAGGAAGCAGTAAAACAATATTCTTTAGAACAGGAGCTGGGAGTAGGAGGTGTTGAGTCCACAGAACTGCCTGAGGAGTGGAAGGGCACCAGGAGAATGGGGCTCCATTATTTGACAGGGTTTCACAAAAAGTGTTATATGGAGAAAGTCACTAGACTATATACTTCCAAAAGACAGAGACATGAGTCTTGTCTTTATAGCCCCTACACCAAGCTCAGCTCAGAGTAGCCACAGTAGATACCTAATAAACGTTAGCTGATAACTAAGTCATCCATACTCTGGTAACACACTCTCTGGTAAACACTAGAAGTCCTTGTCCTTAAAAAGTGAGTTCAAAACCAGTAAGCAAAGTAACAATGTAAAGGATAATATGTTAGAGTCCACTGTCTATAAGGTGCTTTGAGAACATTCGGAAAAACTGGGTAGGAAGACTTCAAAGGATAATACTTATTAAGTGCCTATGTGTTAGGCATTGCACATGCTTTAATCCTCACAACTCTGAGTTAGTCTCACCACCCCATTTTACAGATGACAAAACTTGCGGCTCGAGATTAAGTAACTTGCCAAGGGTCAGACAACCAGGGTAAGCCAGAATTAAAAGCAGGATCTAACTCCAAAGCTATTTCCACTATACATACCATAATGTCTTTGGTTTTTATACTTTACCTTTACATTTGCAGTGGGGAGAGAGCAGGGACTATCAAAATCAGCCAAAATTTTGTCATCCTGAATCATTATGAAAAGAGCATCTAAAACTTTACCCAAGTATTTTACTTGAAAAATCACTTCTGAAAATTAGTCTTCACTCATAAAAATCATAAAACTAATTTTTTAACAGCTGTATATGTATACTTAATGTCATGTTTCTACATTTTGACCTATACAACTACAGGTCTAAACAAAAGGGCAAAACATGACTGAAGAACATGACCAGTAATCATTTAAGAAAACAGACACTTACTTTAAGTGTTTGGGCTGAAAAATTTAGGTATGATCCATAGTTTTATATTATTCCACTGACTGCATATTGAGAGAAAGAGCAAATTATTCCAAATATTTTTTTAAGGGGAGAGAGGATTGTTTTTGGAGGGGAGAGAGGAGGAGTCATTTAGAAATGATCTATGGTTTAAGGAATAAAACATTAAATGTTACGTGTCAAAGACACTGTAGGTACCCAACAAATCTTGTTAAATGGACTGGGCAAGTTGGATGAGAATGTGTCTTCCTCTCGCTTCTGACTACTTACTTACGAAGCTTTTTTTTAAGCCATGAAAAAAAGTGTAAATTTAAGAGATATGAAATACAAGCAGCATATAAAACCTGTGAAAATGAATCAGAACATTGTAATTTGTGTCTCTGTGTAAACTCCTCAGTAACCCAGCAATGTCAGAAGATCGTGTACATGCTACTCAGCACATTAATGCTACTTAGCAAATACTGACACAATAAGACTTTCATAGTTTACGTTCTAATTTTTAAATTTTTTTAAAACTGTTTTTGGTTTGCTATTTAAAGCATTCCGTTAGTGCCACAGGAGTTTAAGTCTTTTTTTTTTTTAATATTTATTTATTTGGCTACGCCAGGTTACAGCTGCGGCATGTGGGATCTTTTAGCTGTGGCATTCGGGCTCTTAGTTGTGGCATGCGGGATCTAGTGCCCTGACCAGGGGTCAAACCCCGGCCCCCTGCATTTCGAGCCCAGCGTCTTAACCACTGGACCACCAGGGAAGTCCTGAGATCATTATTTCTTCAAGCTACTTCTTGTTTCTGTTTTGTCATGATTAATAATTTCTTTAATGGGCTTCTGGTCATTCTTTGGATTTAGCAGCACCATCATTAATATTGTATTTTTTCATTAAAAATGTGATAAGCAGTTCAGATTTACAAGCAGGGTCTAATTCCAAAGTTATTTCCACTTCTTTTTACCTTCCTAAACTCTAAACTTTTTTACATGGTTTACAAAATAATCTCTTAAATAAGGGTACTTACTCGTCAGAGGTGTAAAATAAACACTTCTCAGCCCTCTTGTCCAAATCACTTGACAACATTTACTAGGTATCTCAAGTGTCTTTCACAAGTAACTTTTTAACAGTTGTACTTCTGAACTTTAGGTCGTTTCCATTTCAATCCCCCTTCTCCCCCTGACCCCAGACAAAGTTCTGGGGTAATCTGCTGCTTCTCTCAATATGGAAGATAGTGGAATGATCTGAAATTATGGGTCATACCTGTATTCCTTTCTGATTGATGGAGGGTAATTTCGGACTGTAAATCCCATATGCCATTAGCTGACATTTTCGACAGCACCCTAGCCATTTAATAAATATAATAACAGACTTTGTAATGTTTCTTTTTTAACATATCCACAGAACGTTTTAAAAAATTCGGAAACTAAATTATCTTTCAAGGATTCTAAGATTAACCAACCAGCGTCATATTAAAATTATTTTTAACAATTTTATGGATCAAAACATCTGTCGCATTAAATTCTGACTTTACCAACAAAATCCTCCATACCATGACGAGTCCTTTTCATTTTCTCAACTGTAAAAAAAAAAAAGGGCCAACTGTTTGCAGGTTTGCATTTAATAGTCTCCAGCAAACCCAGCAGCTCACGTTTAATTTCAGAATCTCGATGAGTAATCTGTGAACACAACCCTTGGGCTTGATTTAACACTTCATCCGCCCTCCCTCCCCACCAGTCCACCCCCAAAACCCCAACCCACCAAAGCACACGTCTAAATATTTCTTCACCAAGAAGGCCAAAACCTCGAAAACAGCGAGGAAGAGCTCCCCTTGGAAGGAAAGGGCCAGCCCTTCCCAGCCAGAGGCCCAGGCCGGCCCTACTAGCCCCACTCCAAGAAGGGCCACCTCTCGATCGCCAGCACGCCCCGCCCCGGGCCCGCTCGTGTCCCCTCGGGCGACAAAACCCTCCCTCCCTGCGGCGCCCAGCCAGGACTGACAGTCACGGCAGGAGCAGCAGCAGCCGCTGCTAGCAGAGGCCTACTTCTGGCACCGGCCTCTCCAGACCGCGCGCGCCCCCAGACACTCGCCCCGGCGGGGGTGGGGGCGTCCCTACCCTCGCCGGAGCCTGCCCCGAAGGGGGACTTGGGCGGCCGAGGAGACGATGGGAGGTGCCACCCGGCCGCCCCGGCCCAGACCCGGTCCTCAGCCACACTGACCTGTCGTCGCCCCCGCGCCTGGGCTGCGGCCCCCGCAGCAGCAGCAGCAGCCGCTTCACTGGTCGTCGCAGCCCTCACCCGCCGCCTCCGCCCGCCACCGCCTCGTTCCCTTTCGCTGCCGCCACCGCCGGCGCTCATGCGGGACCCGCGCTTCCTTCTCCGGAGACCGAGACCGGGAAAGGAGGCGCAGGGGCCGCAGAAAACCCCGCGCTCGTCGCCAGCCGCCGCTCCGCCGCTGCCTGTCCGCACCGGGGGGCTACGCGGCCCGCCTGGCCGGGGCTAGGTGCGAGGTGGTCCGAGCACAGACCCGAAGTAGAGCCGAGAGAGGCGCCGCCGCCCGCGGCCGTGAGCGCCGGGTCGGCAGAGGTGAAGCGCAAGTCGGCGCGGCGGCGGATGGCGGGCGCCCGAGCCGGCGGAAGGCTACGCGGAGGCGGGGTGCGCGAGCAAGAGAAGGGCGGTGTGTCGAGGTTCCGGCGAAGGCGAGTCGGGCTCTATCGTCTCCTACAGTCACCCCGAGCCCAGCGCCACCATCTTGGGAAAAACGCGGATCTCGCAGCCGCGGCGTAAGCGGGGAGGACTGGCTGGGCGGGCCGAGTATCCCGGCAGGCAGCGCGCGCCACCCGGCCGGGAGAGGGCTCCAGGCCTGGACGCACGGACGCGGGGCGGGGCCGGTGTGCGGGCGGGAGGGCGCCGCGCTCTGCCCCGCCCTCCACCGCCAGCTCCGCTCCCCTCCTGCTTGCCGTCGTCGCCAGCGCAGGGGCTGTTGGGAAGGGGAAGTAGCTAGCGCCTCCTCGGAGTCCCACCAGGTTGGTCGCCATATTGGCACTGGGAAGAGGGGGCGATGCCTCTTTTGAGCCACCGTGGTCTGTGGCCCGACAGAAAGCCGGCGGTACACTCCGGAAACGCCCTGGAGCCCTCTGGAGTGTTGGCGAGTCCCGTGGTCAACCCAACCGAGGAACGTGCCTGAACTTGGACGCTCCCGATTTTGTTGGGGAATGAATCGGCTCCGAAATTGCGCCAAGGGGGCTTTGAAAGCTGCTAGCCCCGCGGTGGGGCAGAACACTCCATATTCTGGGTCTCCGATCCCAACCCCTTTACGCCCTGAGCTGCTTTGTAAACATTGCAGAGGTAGCCCAAGAGTGCGGACCAGCTTTCAGGGGACCAAGGTCATCTGCTTAGGACTTTTGCCAACACACGATGTGTCACTAGTTTACATGAAGGTGAAAGCCTGTCTCCTGCAATTTTGACCTTCAGTAGGTTGTCGATAAAGAGAAAGTGGCCCCTTAGTTGACCCCAGCTGGATACAGGCTAATTCTGATCCGTATGACGACTGAATCCATTTAAAGCCGTGCGCCTTCATATTTAGCACCAAGGTCACCATCTTATTTAAAAGGATTTTTTATGGCTCTGCAACACTTACTAGCAAAGCTGCAATGGGGTCACTAACAATTCATATCCTTAAGGTTTGCGGCTTTTGCTGCATAGAATACTGTATGAGATCCCATTCATCTAGTATTCAAACTTTATATCAACAATAGTACGTGGCAGTGAATTTAGCTGTCATTCTTAGAACATCTTTTATATATATATGTATATATGTATATATATATAATATAATATATATATGTATACTGCTTCCCAACAACAAAAAATAAGCTAGTGGAATTTAAATTATTCTAGCACAACTGATGATAAATGACAGTATTAAAGCATGCCCAATTTTAACTCAGTTCCTTATTCTTTTTTCATTTTCTTCCATTACAGATTCTCATTTGGAAACTTTGCAGTTATGTTTTATGGGAGAGATTAGTTAAAATCAGTCTCTTAAGGATTTATCTTTGCATATTATCAAAATAGGCAAGTGTAAATCTTTAAAGACTTCATTAAAGTAAAATATTGCTACAATATCTAGCATATGAAGATTCTTTTAGCAATTCTACTTCCTCTTACGTAAAAATTGTCTGAATAATGTAATTTTTTTTGGTAATAACCTGGTATATCAAATGTGGCAGAAAACCATGAGTTCCAAGAAAATTAAAGGCAAGAGAAATAAACCTCTTAATTAAATGTCAGTTAAATGCCAGTTCTTTACTAAGATCAAAGAGGATCCCAATTCCTCCTTGAAATCTGGAGGAATTACCCATAGCCCTTTTAGCTCGTTAATATTAAATAGGCATTCTTATGTGTGATGCTAGTGTCAGACTTGTTTCAAGAACCCACTGTGCTGTTTGCCTTGTCCATGTTCAAATTTCAAAATGTTTGCTGGTAAAAATTACCAGTATGGAACATTGTCAGGAATCCTTAGAATACTAATAGTGTTCCATCTCCATATATATCAGTTTTTATGAATAATTTTTTTTCCCAAGTCAAACCCATATTTTTCTTCAGGTACATTTTCCCAGAAAAACAACTTAGTAGCTACCAAGTTAAGTAGTAAATTTGTTAGACTATTGTAGGCAATATGTGACCCAGTAGTTTCTAAGTTTCTCATTTCAGGTATAAAGTGAAAGGAGCAGTTTAATTTTTTTAGCATAGTGCATTAATTCCTTTAACAAACTTTGAACTTCTACTATTTACCCAGAACTGTGCCAGGCTTTGGAAAACAATGAAAGATCAACAATCCCTATCCTTGCCCTCAAGAACTCACAGTCCAAGAGGAAATCACCAGTAAAATGAAATTTATTTCGGAGTAACCCAACAGTTTTTATAGAACAGTGTTCCCCAAATTGCTGATCAAGTTGGTTTTTCAACAGGGCTGTTTTGTTGCTCAAGATTTCTTTTTGATGTGAGTCACAACAGATGAATCAAAATGCAAAAACACAATTTTTTATTACCTAGCATGCCCCTGGGATCAGGAAGAAGGTGAAAGAATAGAAAAAAAATGGTTGGATATGGTGGGATAAAAGTTACTGTTGCGGGCTTCCCTGGTGGCGCAGTGGTTGAGAGTCCGCCTGCCGATGCAGGGGACATGGGTTCGTGCCCCGGTCCGGGAAGATCCCACATGCTGTGGAGCGGCTGGGCCCGTGAGCCATGGCCGCTGAGCCTGCGCGTCCGGAGCCTGTGCTCCACAACGGGAGAGGCCAAAACAGTGAGAGGCCTGCGTACCGAAAAAAAAAAAAAAAAAAGTTACTGTTGCTATATTTAGGTTGCATCAAAATGTTACACACTCAACTATTGAAAAAGACTAGGCTTTCAGTATATGAGTAGCTCTCAGTATTTAAGAAATACTGTTGTAGCAAAATTAATTCCATGAAAAACATTGCCTGGCATATGACAAGTGCTCAGTAAATGTTAGTGCTTAGTAATAGCTGTAGTGATATTAGCATTATCTGTATCATTGTTTATCATTACGGACTTCAGGCATTAACTCCTTCACACCTTCACCCTTATTCCTACAGATTACCCAAATCTGTACTCCCCCTGATCTCCTGTCCTAAAGTATGAGCCATCTTTCTTCCTTTCTACAGCTAATATATATATTATATATATATGGGGAGAGGTGCTGCTCAAGAATTAATCCCTCAGTCATTCCCTCTCCTGTTCATTAATTCTCCTATTAACTTTGTCCTTTCTGTTTGGAAAAGCTACCAGACTGCCATTTCCTTCCAAGTCCCTCTTCAACTACTGAAATTTAGCATGTGCCCCCATTTTACTAGCAACATATACATTGCTAGTATTAATGTCAGTAATGGCATAATGATCAAATTTAAAAGTTGCTTCTCAATTTTCATGGTATATGACCACTTTGCAGCCTTCCACACTGCCAACCACTACCTACTGGAAACTGCTCCCTTGGTTTCCATCACCCTGAATTCTCCATCTTCTGTGTCTTGGACCACTCTTTGTCAAGTCTTCTTTACAGAATGCTTATCCTCTCTGCTTTTGGTTCTCTTCGCCCGCCATTATTACAGTCTCTCACAGAACTGTTTATGTATACTCTTTCTCTATCACTTATATAAGTCAGGAATGAAATCTGAATCTTGAACACTGACCTCACTCAGAAACTTGAGACATGTATCTGCAGCCCCTTATTGAAAATTTGTATTGAATATCCTACAGGCACCTCAAATTCATCCACGTCTGAAATCGAACTGCTGACTGTGTCCCATTCTTCATCATTAGCTGAGATGTGGATAACTGTGGAGAGAAGCAGGTTTTGGAAGAATAAGCAGGAATTGGTTTTTGCAAATGTTAAATTTGAGATGCCTATATCTCTAGTACAGACTGATTGTTAGTTGGCCCCTAATATGCACTCTACTCTACTCTTCATACATGATAATGGAATATCTAGCCAGATACACAGTTGCCTGAAATAAACTCTCTAAGTGTGGCCATGTCACTAAGTTCTGACTAGTGAGATGTGAGCAGAAATGATGTGAGCAACTTCCAGATCATATTCTAAAAGAAAGGAGATGCTCCTTTCCCTTTGTCCCTTTCTGATGATTGGAATGTGGGGTTGTGAGCTAGAGCAATAAGATGTGTCCCTGAGGACTTCCTGAGTCACAGTTTGTATACCAGTGAACTTTGGTGTGAGACAGCTACTAACTTCTATAATCTGCCATGGTTATTCTAGATACCTTTCACTGCAGCTGACCCTGTATCCTAGTATCCAAATGAAGAAATCAAGGAAGCAGGTGGACGTAGGCATCTGGAGTTAGGGGTGAATGAAACCAAATCATCCTACATTCTTTGACTTGATTGATGACTCTACCATCTGTGGCAGTCCCCAATCATAATGTTAGTAATCCTAGATTTCTTCCTCTTCCTCACTCTCCTGACATTTAGGAGGCAAAGTTAAATATTCCTTAAAGAATTGATTTTAGAATTAGGTAGCATAGCAAAGTGGTTAAAAGCATAGGTTAACAACTGCAAAAATGCTGGGCAAAATCATAAACTCCTCTGTGATTTGGTTTTCTCATCTGTAAAATTGGGTTGTTGTAAGGATTACAAGTTAGTATACATAAAAGCACTTAGAGTAATGCTGGGTACGTAGTACAAGCTCAGTAAAGGTGAGCTTTTTTTTTAATCCCATGCAAATTCCAGTTCTGCCGCTTACCAGATATAGAAACTTCAATTAAATATTCAATTAATCTTTCTGTTTCCTCATCAGTGAAGCAGGAAAAATAATAGTACTGACCTCATCCGGCTACTGTGGAGAGTGAACAGGGACAATATATGTGAAGTGTTTAGTGCCTGGCATATGGGAAGCATCCAATAAATGGGAATAGGCACTACTATTACTATTAATAGCTGTTATTGTCATTATTATTATAACATCCATTTCCTTCTATATAATCCCACTGCTGCTACCATAATTTAGATCCTTAGTGTTTCTTACTTGAACCAGAATATAAGCTCCAGAAGGGCAGGGCCATTTTATCTTACTCATTATTGTATCCCCAACACCCAACACAATGCTTGTCCAATACTTTCCTACTGAAGCATCTCATCATGGAATGTTTTTCAAAGAAACAAATGTGAATCTTATTGCTCCCTTGCTTGAATATAGCAGTGGCTCTTCATAGCTTTCTGGAAAATGTTCAGACTCCAAGAATAAGGCCCACTGGAGGTGGGCTCTGCCTCCCAGCCCTGTTTCCTTCCACTCCCCTCATGGATCCCTTCCTGGAGCAGTACTTTACAGTCATTTGGAGCCCTTTTGCCTGCAATTCGTTCTGTCTTTTAAACAATTTCAAGCACCTCCTCTGAGAAGCCTCTCTAATCTTTCCAGGCAGGGTTGTTGCTCGTGCCACTTCTTCCTATCATGTCACTTTTCACATACTGTTGGTTTATGTGCTGTGCTTACAATTCTGTCTCCCCTTAAGTTCCTTGAGAGAGGAGAGTGCCTTTGGTTTGCTTTTTGTTCCCAGTATCTATCTCCGTAGCTAAAACCTGGCAAGTCCTCAAAAACTGTTTGAATGAATGACCTAATATATGGTAAAGTAGTGTATCTTTGGATGTTTCACTTTTCAACTGTGCCAAGCAGAGATACAAGGTGCAGAAGTGCCTGCCTATACAATTTAGTGGGGACAGAAAAATCAGGCAAATAAATTTGTTTTGATAAATTATCAAAGTAATATATTTTAACTTGTGAACTCCAGCAACTAAGTAAGCAACAATATATGTCTTTTAATCTTTTGGGACCTTAGTATTATTATGTATAAAATTAAGATAGCAAGATAACCTACAAAATTCTCTTAAATCTACAACTTATTCAACCACTAAATTTCACTAATTGCACATATATCCAAGACTACTTAAGAAGTCATTCAAGGGCTTACCTGGTGGCGCAGTGGTTGAGAGTCCGCCTGCTAGTGCACGGGACACGGGTTCGTGCCCCGGTCCGGGAAGATCCCACATGCCGCGGAAAGGCTGGGCCCGTGAGCCATGGCCGCTGAGCCTGCGCGTCCGGAGCCTGTGCTTCGCAACGGGAGAGGCCACAACAGTGAGAAACACGCGTACCGAAAAAAAAAATCACTCAAGCAAAACCCTGCAAGTCATTAAATCATGCTTTTACTGTGGTCATTTCAGTCTTTGTGCCTGCCTTACCCAGCTGGAGAGTAGATGGAAAAGAGGAGTTTTATTGAACAGCGGTTGCTGCTTTCACACTGAATTCATGCGTCTAATACCATTTTTAAGACATATCATACTGATCCTAACAGAAATTCTAACAATTTTTTAAATCTCAGGAACTGCGTTGTTTAAATAAAATCTTGGTTAGTAAAAATAGTGTAGACAACTATACTTACTGTTTTTCTTTGGGATACCTCAACTAAAGAAAATATCTAGCAGGGGAAGAATCGTGAATATAGTTTGCAATTGATAAGCAATATTTTCTTATTCTTAATACAAGAGAATAAAAAATTATCAAAATGATAAAATTTACTATTGGAATTTTTTGGTATTCCTTGAAACAAAGCTTGCCTTCTTTTTGTTGTTTTTATTTTTTCGTTGTGACAGTAAACCATCATTATAATATAAAAAGACAAAGGTTTTTTAAAAATTCTAACGCTGATATTATTCTTGACATAAAATATTTTATATTGCTTCTTTTTTAGTTCCTGCTAAGCATGATAGTGGTTGCATCTATATTTCAGTACTTAACGCAAAGTTCCTGAAAATGAATTCATTTCCACAAATTGCATTTCTGAACCAATTAAGTGCTAGTTGCTTAAATAAATTGTACTAATACTGACAACAATCTTTGCTATTATGCATTTCATGGATTAGGAAATTGAGCTTAAAATAAGTAACTTGCCCATGTCCCACACCTAAAACCTAGTAGAGCTAGGGTGTAAATCCGTGGGGGGGGGGTGGGGGTGGTGGGGGTGGTGTGCGTGTGTTGCAGCTTTCCCAGAAAACAAAGATAAGTTTTTTCAATTGCAAAAATATGTTTCCTTGAAATGTTTTCTCAATTTTCCAGTTATCACTTTTATTCATTGCTTCCTAAAAGTGTTATAAGAACAATATTCTCCTTTAGCAGTTGTTATTAAGCTAGTTTGGTGGTGCTGAACTCTATCAGCTTTTGCTTGTCTGTAAAGGTTTTAATTTCTCCATCAAATCTGAATGAGATCCTTGCTGGGTAGAGTAATCTTGGTTGCAGGTTTTTCTCCGTCATCACTTCACATATGTCCTGCCACTCCCTTCTGGCTTGTAGGGTTTCTGCTGAGAGATCAGCTGTTAACCTTATGGGGATTCCCTTATGTGTTATTTGTTGGTTTTCCCTTGCTGCTTTTAATATGTTTTCTTTGTATTTAATTTTTGACAGTTTGATTAATATGTGTTTTGGCGTATTTCTCCTTGGATTTATCCTGTATGGGACTCTCTGTGCTTCCTGGACTTGATTGACTATTTCCTTTCCCATATTAGGGAAGTTTTCAACTATAATCTCTTCAAATATTTTCTGTCCCTTTCTTTTTCTCTTCTTCTTCTGGAACCCCTATAATTTGAATGTTGGTGCATTTAATGTTGTCCCAGAGGTCTCTGAGACTGTCCTCAGTTCTTTTCATTCTTTTTTCTTCATTTTGCTCTGCAGCAGTTATTTCCACTATATTAACTTCCAGGTCACTTATCCGTTCTTCTGCCTCAGTTATTCTGCTATTGGTCCCATCTAGAGTATTTTTAATTTCATTTATTGTGTTGTTCATCGTTGTTTGTTTCATCTTTAGTTCTTCTAGGTCCTTGTTAAACGTTTCTTGCATTTTGTCCATTCTATTTCCAAGATTTTGGATCATCTTTACTATCATTATCCTGAATTCTTTATCAGGTAGACTGCCTATTTCCTCTTCATTTGTTAGGTCTGGTGGGTTTTCATCTTGCTCCCTCATCTGCGGTGTGTTTTTCTGTCTTCTCATTTTGCTTATGTTACTGTGTTTGGGGTCTCCTTTTTGCAGGCTGCAGGTTCGTAGTTCCCATTGTTTTTGATATCTGTCCCCAGTGGCTAAGGTTGGTTCAGTGGGTTGTGTAGGCTTCCTGGTGGAGGGGACTAGTGCCTGTGTTCTGGTGGGTCAGGCTTGGTCTTCTCTTTCTGGTGGGCAGGTCCACGTCTGGTGGTGTGTTTTGGGGTATCTGTGGACTTATTATGATTTTAGGCAGCCTCTCTGCTAATGGGTAGTGTTGTGCTCCTGTCTTGCTAGTTGTTTGGCAAGAAACACGAAGGGAAAGACCTACAATAACGAACCCAAAACAATTAAGAAAATGGGAATAGGAACATATATATTGATAATTACCTTAAATGTAAATGGACTAAATGCTCCCACCAAAAGACACCGATTGGCTGAATGGATACAAAAACAAGACCCATATACTTGCTGTCTACAAGAGACCCACTTCAGACCTAGAGACACATACAGACTGAAAGTAAGGGGATGGAAAAAGGTATTTCATGCAAATGGAAACCAAAAGAAAGCTAGAGTAGCAATTCTCATATCAGACAAAATAGACTTTAAAATAAAGACTATTAGAAGAGACAAAGAAGGACACTACATAATGATCAAGAGATCGATCCAAGAAGAAGATATAACAATTCTAAATGTTTATGCACCCAACATAGGAGCACCTCAATATATAAGGCACATACTAACAGCCATAAAAGGGGAAATCAACAGTAACACATTCATAGTAGGGGACTTTAACACCCCACTTTCACCAATGGACAGATCATCCAAAATGAAAATAAATAAGGAAACACAAGCTTTAAATGATACATTAAAAAACATGGACTTAAATAATTTTTATAGGACATTCCATCCAAAAAAAACAGAATACACATTTTTCTCAAGTGCTCATGGAACATTCTCCAGGGTAGCTCATATCTTGGGTCACAAGTCAAGCCTTGGTAAATTTAAGAAAACTGAAATTGTTTCAAGTATCTTTTCCGACCACAATGCTATGAGACTAGATATCAATTACAGGAAAAGATCTGTAAAAAATACAAACACATGGAGGCTAACCAATACACTACTTAAAAAAGAAGTGTTCACTGGAGAAATCAAAGAGGAAATTTAAAAATACCTAAAACAAATGACAATGGAGACACGATGACCCAAAATCTATGGGATGCAGCAGAAGCAGTTCTAAGAGGGAAGTTTATAGCAATACAGTCCTACCTTAAGAAACAGGAAACATCTCGAATAAACAACCTAACCTTGCACCTCAAGCAATTAGAGAAAGAAGAACAAAAAACTCCCACAGTTAGCAGAAGGAAAGAAATCATAAAAATCAGATCAGAAATAAGTGAAAAAGAAATGAAGGAAATGATAACAAAGATCAACAAAACTAAAAACTGATTCTTTGAGAAGATAAACAAAATTGATAAACCATTAGCCAGACTCATCAAGAAAAAGAGGGAGAAGACTCAAATCAATAGAATTAGAAATGAAACAGGAGAAGTAACAACTGACACTGCAGAAATACAAACGATCATGAGAGATTACTACAAGCAACTCTAGGCCAATAAAATGGACAACCTGGAAGAAATGGACAAATTCTTGGAAATGCACAACGTGCCAAGACTGAATCAGGAAGAAATAGAAAATATAAACAGACCAATCACAAGCACTGAAATTGAAACTGTGATTAAAAATCTTCCAACAAGGTCTTCCCTGGTGGCGCAGTGGTTGAGAGTCCGCCTGCCGATGCAGGGGACACGGGTTCGTGCCCCGGTCCGGAAAGATCCCACGTGCTGCAGAGCGGCTGGGCCCGTGACACATGGCTGCTGAGCCTGCGCATCCGGAGCCTGTGCCTCGCAACGGGAGAGGCCACAACAGTGAGAGGCCCGCGTACCACAAAAAAAGAAAAAAAAAATCTTCCAACAAACAAAAGCCCAGGACCAGATGGCTTCACAGGCGAATTCTATCAAACATATAGAGAAGAGCTCACACCTATCCTTGTTAAACTCTTCCAAAATATAGCAGGGGGAGGAACACTCCCAAACTCATTTTACGAGGCTGCCATCACCTTGATACCAACACCAGACAAGGATGTCACAAAGAAAGAAAACTACAGGCCAATATCACTGATGAACATAGATGCAAAAATCCGCAACAAAATACTAGCAAACAGAATCCAACAGCACATTAAAAGGATCATACACCATGATCAAGTGGGGTTTATTCCAGGAATGCAAGGATTCTTCAATATACGCAAAACAATTAATGTGGTTTATTCCAGGAATGCAAGGATTCTTCAATATACGCAAAACAATTAATGTGATAAACCATATTGACAAATTGAAGGAGAAAAAGCATATGATCATCTCAATAGATGCAGAGAAGGCTTTCAAAAAAATTCAACACCCATTTATGATAAAAACCCTGCAGAAAGCAGGCATTGAGGGAACTTTCCTCAACATAATAAAGGTCATATACGACAAACCCACAGACAACATCGTCCTCAATGGTGAAAAACTGAAAGCATTTCCACTAAGATCAGGAACAAGACAAGATTGCCCACTCTCACCACTCATATTCAAAATAGTTTTGGAAGTTTTAGCCACAGCAATCAGAGAAGAAAAGGAAATAAAAGGAATCCAAATCGGAAAAGAAGTAAAGCTGTCTCTGTTTGCAGATGACCTGATACTATACATAGAGAATCCTAAAGATGCTACCAGAAAACTACTAGAGCTAATCAATGAATTTGGTAAAGTAGCAGGATACAAAATTAGTGAACAGAAATCTCTGGCATTCCTATACACTAATGATGAAAAATCTGAAAGTGAAATCAAGAAAACTCTCCCATTTACCATTGCAACAAAAAGAATAAAATATCTAGGAATAAACCTACCTAAGGAGGCAGAAGACCTGTATGCAGAAAATTATAAGACACTGATGAAAGAAATTAAAGATGATACAAATAGATGGAGAGATATACCATGCTCTTGGATTGGAAGCATCAACATTGTGAAAATGACTCTACTCCCCAAAGCAATCTACAGATTCAATGCAATCCCTATCAAACTACCATTGGCATTTTTTACAGAACTAGAACAAAAAATTTCACAATTTGTATGGAAACACAAAAGACCCCGAATAGCCACAGCAATCTTGAGAATGAAAAATGGAGCTGGAAGAATCAGGCTCCCTGACTTCAGACTATACTACAAAGCTACAGTAATCAAGACAGTATGGTAGTGGCACAAAAACAGAAAGATAGATCAATGGAACAGGATAGAAAGCCCAGAGATAAACCCACGCATATATGGTCACCTTATCTTTGATAAAGGAGGCAGGAATGTATAGTGGAGAAAGGACAGCCTCTTCAATAAGTGGTGCTGAGAAAACTGGACAGGTACATGTAAAAGTATGAGATCTGATCACTCCCTAACACCATACACAAAAATAAGCCCAGAATGGATTAAAGACCTAAATGTAAGGCCAGAAACTATCAAACTCTTAGAGGAAAACATAGGCGGAACACTCTATGACATAAATCACAGCAAGATCCTTTCTGACCCACCTCCTAGAGAAATGGAAATAAAAACAAAAATAAATGGGACCTAATGAAACTTCAAAGCTTTTGCACAACAAAGGAAACCATAAACAAGACCAAAAGACAACCCTCAGAATGGGAGAAAATATTTGCAAATGAAGCAACTGACAAAGGATTAATCTCCAAAATTTACAAGCAGCTCATGCAGCTCAATAACAAAAAAACAAACAACCCAATCCCAAAATGGGCAGAAGACCTAAATAGACATTTCTGCAAAGAAGATATACAGACTGCCAACAAACACATGAAAGAATGCTCAACTTCATTAATCATTAGAGAAATGCAAATTAAAACTACACTGAGATATCATCTCACACCAGTCAGAATGGCCATCATCAAAAAATCTAGAAACAATAAATGCTGGAGAGGGTGTGGAGAAAAGGGAACCCTCTTGCACTGTTCAGTGGGAATGTAAATTGATACAGCCACTGTGGAGAACAGTATGGAGGTTCCTTAAAAAACTACAAATAGAACTACCATATGACCCAGCAATCCCACTGCTGGGCATATACTCTGAGAAAGCCATAATTCAAAAAGAGTCACGTACCGGGGACGAGGGGAAGATGGCGGAAGAGTAAGACGTGGAGATCACCTTCCTCCCCACAGATACACCAGAAATACATCTACACGTGCAACAACTCCTACAGAACACTTACTGAACGCTGGCAGAAGACCTCAGACCTCCCAAAAGGCAAGAAATTCCCCACGTACCTGGGTAGGGCAAAAGAAAATAAAAAACAGAGACAAAAAAATAGGGACGGGACCTGCACCAGTGGGAGGGAGCTGTGAAGGAGGAAAGGTTTCCACACACTAGGAAGCCCCTTCGCGGGCAGAGACTCTGGGTGGCGGGTGGGGGGGGAGCTTCGGAGCTGCAGAAGAGAGCGCAGCAACAGGGTTGCGGAGGGCAAAGCGGAGAGATTCCCGCACAGAGGATCAGTGCTGACTGGCACTCACCAGCCCGAGAGGCTTGTCTGCTCACGCGCCCGGGCGCGTGGGGCTGCGAGCTGAGGCTCGGGCTTTGGTCCGAGCGCAGGCAGAGGACTGGTGGAGCGAACACAGCCTGCAGGGGTTAGTGCACCACGGATAGCCAGGAGGGAGTCCGTGAAAAGGTCTGGAGCTGCCGAAGAGGCAAGAGACTTTTTCTTCCCTCTTTGTTTCCTGGTGCGCGAGGAGACGGTTTTAAGAGCACCGCTTAAAGGAGCTCCAGAGACGGGCGCAAGCCGCGGCTAAAAGCGCGGACCCCAGAGACGGGCAGGAGATGCTAAAGCTGCTGCTGCCGCCACCAAGAAGCCTGTGTGCGAGCACAGATCACTATCCACACCTCCCTTCTGGGGAGCCTGTGAAGCCCGCCACTGCCAGGTTCCTGGGATCCAGGGACAACTTCCTCGGGAGAACGCATGGCGAGCCTCAGGCTGGTGCAACGTCACGCCGGCCTCTGCCACCGCAGGCTCGCCCCACACTCCGTGCCCCTCCCTCCCCACGGCCTGAGTAGCCAGAGCCCCCGAAACGGCGGCTCCTTTAACCCCGTCCTGTCTGAGCGAAAAACAGATGCCCTCCGGCGACCTACACGCAGAGGCGGGGCCATATCCAAAACTGAGGCCCTGGGAGCTGTGAGAACAAAGAAGAGAAAGGGAAATCTCTCCCAGCAGCCTCAGAAGCAGCAGATTAAAGCTCCACAATCAACTTGATGTACCCTGCATCTGTGGAATACAAGAATAGACAACGAATCATCCCAAATTGAGGAGGTGGACTTTGAGGGCAAGATTTATGATTTTTTCCCCTTTTCCTCTTTTTGTGAGTGTGTATGTCTATGCCTCTGTGTGAGATTTTGTCTGTATAGCTTTGCTTCCACCATTTATCCTAGGGCTCTATCCATCCGTTTTCTTTTTTTAATTTTTTTTAATAATTTTAATTTTAATAACTTTATTTTATTTTACTTTATCTTCTTTCTTTCTTTCTTTCTTTCTTTCATCTTTCTTTCTTTCTTTCCTTCCTTCCTTCCTTCCCTCCTTTAGACAACGAATCATTCCAAATTGAGGAGGTGGACTTTGAGAGCAAGATTTATGATTTTTTCCAGTTTTCATCATGTTGTGAGTGTGGATGTGTATGTTTCTGTATGAGATTTTGTCTGTATAGCTTTGCTTCCACAATTTGTCCTAAGGTTCTGTCTGTCCGGATTTTTTTTCTTAATAATTATTTTTTAATTTAATAAATTTATTATATTTTACTTTATTTTATTTTACTTTATCTTCTTTCTTTCTTTTGTTTTTCCTTCCTTCCCTCCTTGCTTCCTTCCTCCCACCATCCCTCCCTCCTTCACTCCCTCCCTCCCTCCCTTCCTTCTTTCCTTTTTTCTGTCTTTCTTTCTTTCTTTCTTTCTTTCTTCCTTCCTTCCTTCCTTCCTTATTCCTTTTCTTTCTTCCTTTCTTCCTACTTCTACTAATTCTTTCTCTCTACTTTTTCTCCCTTTTCTCCTGAGCCGTGTGGATGAAAGGCTCTTGGTGCTGCAACCAGGAGTCAGTGCTGTCCACCTGAGGTGGGAGAGCCAACTTCAGGACACTGGTCAACAAGAGACCTCCCAGCTCCACATAATATCAAACAGTGAAAATCTCCCAGAGATCTCCACCTCAACGCCAGCACCAAGCTTCATTCAACGACCAGCAAGCTACAGTGCTGGACACCCTAAGCCAAACAACTAGCAAAACAGGAACACAACCCCACCCATTAGCAGAGAGGCTGCCTAAAATCATAACAAGTCCACAGATACCCCAAAACACACCACCAGACATGGACCTGCCCACCAGAGAGACAAAATCCAGCCTCATCCGCCAGAAAACAGGCACTAGTCCCCTCCACCAGGAAACCTACAAAACCCACTGAAACAACCTTAGCCACTGGGGACAGACATCAAAAACAACGGGAACTACGAACCTGCAACCTGCAAAAAGGAGACCCCAAACACAGTAAGATAAGCAAAATGAGAAGACAGAAAAACACACCACAGATGAAGGAGCAAGATAAAAACCCACCAGACCTAACAAATGAAGAGAAAATAGGCAGTCTACCTGAAAAAGAATTCAGAATAATGATAGTAAAGATGATCCAAAATCTTGGAAATAGAATGGACAAAATGCAAGAAACATTTAACAAGGACCAGAAGAACTAAAGATGAAACAAACAATGATGAACAACACAATAAATGAAATTAAAAATACTCTAGATGGGACCAATAGCAGAATAACTGAGGCAGAAGAACGGATAAGTGACCTAGAAGATAAAATAGTGGAAATAACTACTGCAGAGAAAAATGAAGAAAAAAGAATGAAAAGAACTGAGGACAGTCTCAGAGACCTCTGGGACAACATTAAATGCACCAACATTCGAATTATAGGGGTTCCAGAAGAAGAAGAGAAAAAGAAAGGGACAGAAAATATTTGAAGACATTATAGTTGAAAACTTCCCTAATATGGGAAAGGAAATAGTTAATCAAGTCCAGGAAGCACAGAGAGTCCCATACAGGATAAATCCAAGGAGAAATATGCCAAGACACATATTAATCAAACTGTCAAAAATTAAATACAAAGAAAGCATATTAAAAGCAGCAAGGGAAAAAACAACAAGTAACACACAAAGGAATCCCCATAAGGTTAACAGCTGATCTTTCAGCAGAAACTCTGCAAGCCAGAAGGGAGTGGCACGACATACTGAAAGTGATGAAGGAGAAAAACCTGCAACCAAGATTACTCTACCCAGCCAGGATCTCATTCAGATTTGATGGAGAAATTAAAACCTTTACAGACAAGCAAAAGCTGAGAGAGTTCAGCACCACCAAACCAGCTTTACAACAAATGCTAAAGGAACTTCTCTAGGCAAGAAACACAAAAGAAGGAAAAGACCTATAATAAGAAACCCAAAACAATTTAGAAAATGGGAATAGGAACATACATATTGATAATTACCTTAAATGTAAATGGACTAAATGCTCCCACGAAAAGACACCGATTGGCTGAATGGATACAAAAACAAGACCCATATATATGCTGTCTACAAGAGACCAACTTCAGATCTAGAGACACATACAGACTGAAAGTAAGGAGATGGAAAAAGGTATTCCACGCAAATGGAAACCAAAACAAAGCTGGAGTAGCAATTCTCATATCAGAGAAAATAGACTTTAAAATAAAGACTATTAGGAGAGACAAACAAGGACACTACATAATGATCAAGGGATTGATCCAAGAAGAAGACATAACAATTGTAAATATTTATGCACCCAACATAGGAGCACTTCAATACATAAGGCACATACTAATAGCCATAAAAGGGGAAATCGACACTAACACATTCATAGTAGGGGACTTTAACACCCCACTTTCACCAATGGACAGATCATCCAAAATGGAAATAAATAAGGAAACACAAGCTTTAAATGATACATTAAACAACATGGACTTAATTGATATTTATAGGACACTCCATCCAAAAATAACAGAATACACATTTTTCTCAAGTGCTCATGGAACATTCTCCAGGGTAGCTCATATCTTGGGTCACAAGTCAAGCCTTGGTAAATTTAAGAAAATTGAAATTGTTTCAAGTATCTTTACCGACCACAATGCTATAAGACTAGATATCAATTACAGGAAAAGATCTGTAAAAAATACAAACACATGGAGGCTAAACAATACATTACTTAATAACGAAGTGATCACTGAAGAAATTGAAGAGCAAATTAGGAAATACCTAGAAACAAATGACAATGGAGACACGACAACCCAAAATCTATGGGATGCAGCAAAAGCAGTTCTAAGAGGGAAATTTATAGCAATACAATCCCACCTTAAGAAACAGGAAACATCTCGAATAAACAACCTAACCTTGCACCTAAAGCAATTAGAGAAAGAAGAACAAAAAAACCCCAAAATTAGCAGAAGGAAAGAAATCATAAAAATCAGATCAGAAATAAATGAAAAAGAAATGAAAGAAACAATAGCAAAGATCAATAAAACTTAAAGCAGGTTCTTTGAGAAGATAAACAAAATTGATAAACCATACGCCAGACTCTTCAAGAAAAAAAAGGAGAAAACTCAAATCAATAGAATTAGAAATGAAACAGGAGAAGTAACAACTGACACTGCAGAAATACAAACGATCTTGAGAGATTACTACAAGCAACTCTATGCCAATAAAATGGACAACCTGGAAGAAATGGACAAATTCTTAGAAATGGGCAATCTGCCAAGACTGAATCAGGAAGAAATAGAAAATATGAACAGACCAATCTCAAGCACTGAAATTGAAACTGTGATTAAAAATCTTCCAACAAACAAAAGCCCAGGACCAGATGGCTTCACAGGCGAATTCTATCAAACATTTAGAGAAGAATCAACACCTATCCTTCTCAAACTCTTCCAAAGTATAGCAGAGGGAGGAATACTCCCAAATTCATTTTACGAGGCCACCATCACCTTGATACCAAAACCAGAAACGAATGTCACAAAGAAAGAAAACTACAGGCCAATATCACTGATGAACATAGATGCAAAAATCCACAACAAAATACTAGCAAACAGAATCCAGCAGCACATTAAAAGGATCATACACCATCATCAAGTGGGGTTTATACCAGGAATGCAAGGAATCTTTAATATATGCAAATCAATCAATGTGATAAACCATATTAACAAATTGAAGGAGAAAAACCATATGATCATCTCAATAGATGCAGAGAAAGCTTTTGACAAAATTCAACACCTATTTATGATAAAAACCCTACAGAAAGTAGGCATACAGGGAACTTTCCTCAACATAATAAAGGTCATATATGACAAACCCACATACAACATCATCCTCAATGGTAAAAAACTGAAAGCATTTCCACTAAGATCAGGAACAAGACAAGATTGCCCACTCTCACCACTCTTATTCAACATAGTTTTGGAGGTTTTAGCCACAGCAATCAGAGAAGAAAAGGAAATAAAAGGAATCCAAATCGGAAAAGAAGAAGTAAAGCTGTCACTGTTTGCAGATGACATGATACTATACATAGAGAATCCTAAAGATGCTACCAGAAAACTACTAGAGCTAATCAATGAATTCGGTAAAGTTTCAGGATACAAAATTAATGCACAGAAATCTCTGGCTTTCCTATACACTAATGATGAAAAATCTGAAAGTGAAATGAAGAAAACACTCCCATTTACCATTGCAACAAAAAGAATAAAATATCTAGGAATAAACCTACCTAAGGAGACAAAAGACCTTTATGCAGAAAATTATAAGACACTGATGAAAGAAAGTAAAGATGATACAAATAGATGGAGAGATATACCATGCTTTTGGATTGGAAGCATCAACATTGTGAAAATGACTCTACTCTCCAAAGCAATCTACAGATTCAATGCAATCCCTATCAAACTACCACTGGCATTTTTTACAGAACTAGAACAAAACATTTCACAATTTGTATGGAAACACAAAAGACCCCGAATAGCCAAAGCAATCTTGAGAACGAAAAATGGAGCTGGATGCTTCGGTCTCCCTGACTTCAGACTATACTACAAAGCTACAGTAATCAAGACAATATGGTAGTGGTACAAAAACAGAAAGATAGATCAATGGAACAGGATAGAAAGCCCAGAGATAAACCCACGCACATATGGACACCTTATCTTTGATAAAGGAGACAGAAATGTACAGTGGAGAAAGGACAGCCTCTTTAATAAGTGGTGCTGGGAAAAATGGACAGGTACATGTGAAAGTATGAGATCTGATCACTCCCTAACACCATACACAAAAATAAGCCCAGAATGGATTAAAGACCTAAATGTAAGGCCAGAAACTATCAAACTCTTAGAGGAAAACATAGGCAGAACACTCTATGACATAAATCACAGCAAGGTCCTTTTTGACCCACCTCCTAGAGAAATGGAAATAAAAACAAAAATAAGCAAATGGGACCTAATGAAACTTCAAAGCCTTTGCACAGCAAAGGAAACCATAAACAAGACCAAAAGACAACCCTCAGAATGGGAGAAAATATTTGCAAATGAAGCAACTGACAAAGGATTAATTTACAAGCAGCTCATGCAGCTCAATAACAAAAAAAACCAAACAACCCAATCCCAAAATGGGCAGAAAACCTAAATAGACATTTCTGCAAAGAAGATATACAGACTGCCAGCAAACACATGAAAGAATGCTCAACTTCATTAATCATTAGAGAAATGCAAATAAAAACTACAATGAGATATCATCTCACACCAGTCAGAATGGCCATCATCAAAAAATCTAGAAACAATAAATGCTGGAGAGGGTGTGGAGAAAAGGGAACCCTCTTGCACTGCTGGTGGGAATGTGAATTGTTTCAGCCACTATGGAGAACAGTATGGAGGTTCCTTAAAAAACTACAAATATGGGCTTCCTTGGTAGCGCAGTGGTGAGAGTCTGCCTGCTGATGCAGGGGACGCGGGTTCGTGCCCTGGTCCGGGAAGATCCCACATGCCGCGGAGCGGCTAGGCCCGTGAGCCGTGGCCACTGAGCCTGCGCTTCCGGAGCCTGTGCTCTGCAACGGGAGAGGCCACAACAGTAAGAGGCCCGCATACCACAAAAAAAAAATAATAATTAAAAAAAAAATTTAAAAACTACAAATAGAACTACCATATGACCCAGCAATCCCACTACTGGGCATATACCCTGAGAAAACCATAATTCAAAAAGAGTCATGTACCAAAATGTTCATTGCAGCTCTATTTACAATAGCCTGGAGATGGAAACAACCTAAGTGCCCATCATCGGATGAATGGATAAAGAAGATGTGGCACATATATACAATGGAGTATTACTCAGCCATAAGAAGAAATTAAATTGAGCTATTTTTAATGAGGTGGATAGATCTAGAGTCTGTCATACAGAGTGAAGTAAGTCAGAAAGAGAAAGACAAATACCGTATGCTAACACATATATATGGAATTTAAGAAAAGAAAATGTCATGAAGAACGTAGGGGTAAGACAGGAATAAAGACACAGACCTACTAGAGAACGGACTTGAGGATATGGGGAGGGGGAAGGGTAAGCTGTGACAAAGCGAGAGAGAGGCATGGACATATATACACTACCAAACTTAAGGTAGATAGCTAGTGGGAAGCAGCCGCATAGCACAGGGAGATCAGCTCGGTGCTTTGTGACCGCCTGGAGGGGTGGGATAGGGAGGGTGGGAGGGAGGGAGACGTAAGAGGGAAGAGATATGGGAACATGTGTATATGTATAACTGATTCACTTTATTATAAAGCAGAAACTAACACACAATTGTAAAGCAATTATACCCCAATAAAAATGTTTAAAAAATAAATAAAAGAGTCATGTACCAAAATGTTCATTGCAGCTCTATTTACAATAGCCCGGAGATGGAAACAACCTAAGTGTCCATCATAGGATGAATGGATAAAGAAGATGTGGCACATATATACCATGGAATATTACTCAGCCATAAGAAGAAACGAAATTGAGCTATTTGTAATGAGGTGGATAGACCTAGAGTCTGTCATACAGAGGGAAGTAAGTCAGAAAGAGAAAGACTAATACCGTATGCTAACACATATATATGGAATCTAAGAAAAAGAAATGTCGTGAAAAACCTAGGGGTAAGACAGGAATAAAGACACAGACCTACTAGAGAATGGACTTGAGGATATGGGGAGGGGGAAGGGTAAGACGTGACAAAGTGAAAGAGAGTCATGGACATATTTACACTACCAAACGTAAGGTAGATAGCTAGTGGGAAGCAGCCGAATAGCACAGGGAGATCAGCTCGGTGCTTTGTGACCGCCTGGAGGGGTGGGATAGGGAGGGTGGGAGGGAGGGAGACGTAAGAGGGAAGAGATATGGGAACATATGTATAACTGATTCACTTTGTTATAAAGCAGAAACTAACACAGCATTGTAAAGCAATTATACTCCAATAAAGATGTAAAAAAAGAAAAAAAAGAACAATATTCTCAAGTTGTTACCTGAACAGAAAGCCCCTTTTCCATACTCTTCAGTTCAAAATCAGGCTTCTGAGAGCCTCAGCCAGCAAGCACTGCCACCACTCCCTTCCAGTACTCAGTCCTAATTGTGTGATTTGGGGCCAGCTGCTTATTTTCTTTAAGCCTCAATTTCTTCATCTATAAAGGGGATGATATTGTGATGATTAAAGAGACAATGTGCTGCTAATGACTTGGCTCAGTGCCTAGCACAATATAAATGCTCAATAAATGTTTATGAATAAATGCGTGAATGGATGAAATTGTCTCAATTTGGGATTGCCCCAGAAACAGATCTTGAGAAAATGATTTGGGTACAAGCAGTTTATTTGGGAACTGATCCCCCCAAGAAAACATTACTAGGGAAGTAAGGAAGTAAGTTAGGGAAGGGAGACAACCAATAAAGGGTGGATTATGAATCAAGCATCCAGTATGGGCAGCTAGTATGTATATGTTGTAATTAGTAAGTAATCTGAGTGGTGATACTTTGAGAATTGAGTAAATATTTCAGTATTTTACCCACTAGTTTTAGCATCCATGGGTGATCATTGCCTAACTCAGCTTTACACTGGTGATTGTACAATGATAAATTTTCCTCCATTCCTTCTAGGTTTATTAGTCGTGTTCTTCAGAAAAGAAGAAATTTTCCCCCTAACCACCACTTTTCTTTAGTATTAATATGGATTCATAGCTTCCCTTTTTATCCATATGGCATAATACATTACATCATTATTCTTTTTGGTGCTCAAATTGTCCCAGATTTGTCCAGTTGGGGCCCCTCAAGCCAACTGTGTATCCTTTTGACATGTCCCTATCCGCCTGAGCATTTCTTTGATTTTGGCACAATATAATGTTCAGATTTATTCTGCCCCATTTCAGTCATTTCTCAGAAACCTGGTTCCTTTTAGTAAATCTGGGCACTAGTCATTGCATGTAACTTGTCACTTCTTCAATGGCCATACTTATGGAGTATATACATATACATATACATATACATATACATATATATATTCATAATGATATTTCATATCCAATGCTGGATTCTTTTGCATTTCCTCTCATTCCATATTTATTTCTCTTCTCCCACAGTGAGAACCCAATATATTTATCACAGGCTCTTACAATACACACAAATTACCAATACCACTATCAACAACAAATCTACTAAGTTCAAGATTTCTTTGCAATTCTTTTAGTCCTTAAACTAAATTCCCATAAAGATGTTCAGAGTATTATGTTCAGAAGTTTCTTGAATTAATTCTTATTAGTTTGATACATAATTAGATTTTTTTGTTTCTGACTGTAAGGAATTTTAGGGCTTGATTCTTTCATCTACATTAGTTTAATTTTAGTTTTTGAATTTTAGTTTTTGAATGTAAAACATTTTGATGTTTCAAATATGAAAACTACATAAAAGATATACCTGGAGATGTTTCACTCTAATTCCCACTCCTTCAACCCCATTCCCACCCACTCTCTATAAGTAGCCACTTTTATTTTTTTAAGGTTATCCTTCCTGAGTTTCCTTTTACAGAAATAAACCCACAAACACACACATCTTTATATGTATATGTAATATATATTATATATCCTTATAATTATTCTCCCTTTTTCCTTTATATTTACTAAGTTTATCTCTTTTGGTATTTAAGAAACATAAATTATGACAGAAAACTTTACACTTATACTTTATATAATCCCCTTAGGATCCTTTATTGAGATTTCTACTATTTGATTCAACAGCTATGCAATATCCTTTGAATTTTACCTATTGTCTATGTAACAATAAATGAGCATATTTTTCTTTCCCTGTTCTCTCTCCCCTCCCTTCTTATTTTAAAAAGGGTGTTAGTTCTACTTTGTAACAACATATTTTTACAAACTATTCTTACACCTAATCAACAGTTTGTTTTAGGGTTAGAGCTATAATTAAATACATTTAGCTCTTATAATCAGTCCTTTTACTGATGTTTCTTCAGTCATATCTTGGTTTAATAAAGGCTGTCTTTTAGTAAATTCCTCAGGAAGAGATCAGGCATACAGTATTCCCTGAGTTTGTTTATGTTTAAAACTGTTTTCCTACAGCTTTGATATTCAAAGCACAGCTTGGTTGGCTCTAAAAAATTCCTTGGTTCACATTTTATCTTTGATCTTCATGTATATGTTGCTCCACTCCTTCTTAGCTTTTGTTGCTTTTAAGAAATCTGATGGCAACTGGATTTTCTGTCCTTTGTCTGGTCTTTTAGCATGGAGTCCAGATTTTTCTTTATTTTTAATGTCTAAAGGTTTTACTAAGATATGATTTGGAGATGACCAGTTTTCCAAATTCACAGTGAGGCCCTTTTCAACATACAGATTCAGATCTTTTATTTCCATAATATTTTTTTGAAATGTAGTCATAGGATCAGATAGGACTAGCAACAGTTCATCGCAACAGTGGAAGTGATACATCCAAGATCAGTCTTAAGCAGATCCAAACATCACAAATAAGCTGAAAGAACATCTGTCTCTCACCCCCATGTTATTCACCACTGTTGCACTGTTCCCACTCCCTGAGCTCACACCTTTGACCCAGTAAAGTATTCCCTATAGCCAGCTAACAAAGAAGAAAAAGACCTGAGCTTGATTCACTACGGGTCAACTTGTGGTGTTGGTATGATCAGAAAATGAAAAACAGTGGTGTAGGGTAGTGGAAAGCCTCTCAATGGGTAGAGCTTTGGGTGGTACGTCATCCATTTTGGGGGAGAGAGATACACCTGGACTCGTGGGCAATAGCAAATGACTTAGCTGATTGCAGGGGCTATAGACAAAATTGTTCTAAATAACAAGAGACTAAGAGCATTCCCTCTAAATTAAACAAGGATTTTCACTCTCATTATTTCTCTTCAATATTTTCCTGGAGGTCCTAGCCAGTGAAATAAGGCAAGATGAAGATATAGAAAGCATACAAATTAGAAAGGAAGAAGTAAAACTATTATTATTCATAGATGACAAAATTATATACTCTGCTATAATAAAGAGAATCCAAATGAATCTGTAAGCCTACCTTTAGAATTAGTAAGGAATTTAGCAAGATTGTTTGAAACAAAACCAATATATAAAAATCAATTTTTTCCTATATGTTAGCAACAAGAAACTAGAAAATGAAAAATTTTGAAAACATTATTGATTATACAAATACTTAGTAATAAGTGTAATAAGTGATATACTACTCCTTAACATAGAAAATTACAAAACATTGCCAGGAGAAATTAAAGATCTAAATAAATAGAAATTTATTCCATCTTTATAGATTAATTGACTAGTTTTAAGATGTCAATTATCTTTAAATCAATGTACAGATTCAATGCAAATGTGATTTTAAAATCTCAGCATTATTTTGTGGAAATTAGCAAACTGATTTTAAAATTCACGTAGAATAAAATATTTAGAATAAATTTTTTTTTTTTTTTTTTTTTTTTGCTGTATGTGGGCCTCTCACTGTTGTGACCTCTCCCGTTGCGGAGCTCCGGACGCACAGGCTCAGCGGCCATGGCTCATGGGCCCAGCAACTCCGCAGCATGTGGGATCCTCCCGGACCGGAGCACAAACCCACGTCCGCTGCATCGGCAGGTGGACTCTCAATCACTGCACCACCAGGGAAGCCCTAGGATAAATTCAACAAAAGGAGTACAAGACATGTACACTGAAAACTACAAAGCATTGCTAAAAGAAATTAAACAAGAACTAAATAAAGGGAGAGATATATCATGTTCATGGATTGGAAGATTCAATTTTCTTAAGATGTCAAGTCTCTCTCAAATTAATCTATGGATGCAATGAAACTTTTTTTTTGTAGAATTAACAAGATTATTCTCAAATTTATATGGAACTAATAGCAAAATAATTTCTTGAAAAATGGTTCTTCTGTTTGTTTTTTTTTTGTATACTACCTGATTTTGAATTTTATGATAAAGCTAAAGTAAACAAGACAGTTTGGTATTAATATAAGGATAGATTTATAGATGGATGAATCAGAATAGAGAGTCCAGAAATAAATTCACTTTTATGGTCAACTGATTTTCAACAAAAGTGCCTGAGCAATTCAGTGGGGAAAGCATAGTCTTTTAAACTAATGGGATTCTGGGGCAATTGGATATTCATAGGCAAAATATGAACTTATACTCTTACCTTATACCATATACAAAAATTAACTCAAAATGAATCATAGACCTAAATGTAAGAATTAAAACTATAAAACTTCTAGAAGAAAACATAGGAGAAAAATTTTTGTCCCCAGCATGGGTAAAGATTTCTTGGATATGACAACACCAAAAGCACAATCCATAAAAGAACACAACAAATTGAACATCATCAAAATTAAAAATTTTTTTTATCAAAATACACTATTAATAAAATGAAAAGCCACAGACTGGAGACAATATTTGAAAATTATCTATCTAATAGAAGATATATTCAGAACATATAAAGAACTCTTACAAATCAAAAATAAGAGGACAGGGAGACTTTCTTGGTGGTTCAGTGGTTAAGACTCTGCGCTTCCAATGTAGGGGGCATGGGTTTGATCCCTGGTCAGGGAACTAAGATCCCACATGCCGTGGTGCAGCCAAAAAATAAAAATAAATAAATAAATAATAATAAGAGGACAGACAATCCAATTTGAAATTGACCAAATATTTGAATAGCCCTTTCACCAAATATAATATTCAAATTGCTAATTAACACAAGATATTCAACATCATTAGTTACTAGGGAAATTCAAATTAAAACCACAAAGAGGTACCACTTCATGCCCACTAGGATGACTACAATCACAAAGGCTGATAATATAAGGCTGTTGTCCAGAATGTGGAAAAATTTCTGGTGGATATATAAAATGGTGCATCACTTTGGAAAGCAGTTTGGAACTTTCTTGAAAAGTTAATCATGTGCTTGTCATATAACCCAGCAATTCTTCTCCTAAGTTTCTATCCACAAGGAATGAAAACATACATACCCACCAAGACTTGTATAGCATTATTCATAATAGCAAAAACTGGAAGCAGTGCAAATCTCCCCCAGTTGGTATATCTGTACAACAGAATGCTAATCAACAATAAAAAGGATCAAACTACTGATACATACGACATGGATGAATGTCAAAACATTATGCTAAAGTGGAAGGAGGCAGACAGAAAACACTGTATATTCCATTTATATAAATTATATAGAATTCCATTTATATAAAATTTCTAGAAAAGGCAAAACTGAAGAGACAGAAAGATGATCAAAGGCTGCCTAGGACTGGGAGTGAGAGCAGGGATTGGTTGCAAACGGACATGAGAGAACCTCATGGAGTGATGGAATTGTTTTAAAATTATACGGTGGTGATGTTTGCAGAACTGTATACATTTACTAAAAATTGTTTAATTGACACTTATGAGTGAATTTCACGTATGTAAATTATACTTCATTAAAGAGACATGAAAACATAAAATATTTGACAATCATTAGATTATTTTTGCTAGTAGGCAAGGCCCTTGTATTGTTTTTTAAAGATTTTGTTTAATGTGGACCACTTTTAAAGTCTTTATTAAATTTGTTACAATATTGCTTCTGTTTTATGTTTTGTTTTTTTGGCCACGAGGCATGCGGTATCTTAGCTCCCCAATCAGGGATTGAACCCGCACTCCCTGCATTGGAAGATGAAGTCTTAACAACTGGACTGCCAGGGAAGTCCCAAGGTCATTGTATGTTAAAAGTTGCTTCTCTCTCTCTCTTTTTCTCTCTCGTCTGTGTCTCATTCCATGTGCCAGGATATATACGTTCACTTGGGGATCCCCTGGGGTCCCAGCCATTGTACTCTGTATATTTGCTTGCTTATTGCCTGACCAAACTGGTCACAGGAGTTTAAATATATAGGACAATAGATAGTCTAAGCTTCATGCTTTAATATAGCATTTGTTGGAATCTATACTGAGAGTTATTAGGAATAGGTTGGTGTGTTAATAAAGACACACTATGATTCTATTTTAGTTAGGATTCCATTGTTGATTACCACAGTAGGAAAATAGTATTCAGGCAAGGGAAATTGGTAAGGCAGGATTTGGGCATGCCTGGGTTCCTAAGAGATATAGTATGAGAAAACACCATAATATCTTTCTTAGCCACAATGTTGGGCTGAGAAGATACATGCATAGGGACTGGCATTTGGAAACAAGTACCAAGAGGAGAAGTTGAGACTGCTAGTGGCACCAGCAGGTACATAATTAGGGTTGGATTAGTAAGAAAGAACCTTCATTTTGAGAGTAGAGTGAGATTGTACCTCAATGGTTCATGGCCTCAGCCTAGAGCTATCTTTATTTGGAGATTATATATATATATATATATATATATATATATATATATACACACACACACACACACACACACATATATCACATTTTCTTAATCCAATCATCAGTTGATGGGCGCTTGGGTTGCTCATTGTTTTACATGTGGCTGTCCAGTTTTCCCAGCACCATTGAAGAGACTGTCTTTGCTCCATTGTATATTCTTGCTTCCTTTGTCATAGATTAATTGATAATAGGTGTGTGAGTTTATTTCTGGGCTCTCTGTTCTGTTCCATTGTGTCTTTTTTTGTGCCAATACCATACTGTTTTGATTACTGTAGCTTTGTAGTATATTCTGAAGTCTGGGAAGGTTTCTTCTGTTTTTCTCAAGGTTGCTTTGGCAGGCAAAGCCCCCTCACCTGCCTGCTTTTATCCCTCACTAGCATCTGATATTAATATATCTACTTCTTGACTTCACTTTGCCTCTTGCTGAATTCCTTCTGCTCAAAAAAAAAAAAAAGATTGCTTAGACAATTCAAAGTCTTTTGTGGTTCAAAATAAATTTTAGAATTATTTGTTCTAGTTCTGTGAAAAATGTCATTTTGATAGGGATTACATTAAATCTGTAGATTGCTTTGGGTAGTATGTTCGTTTTAACAATATTAATTCTTCCAATCCAAGAGCACCAGATATCTTTCCATTTCTGTTAAGCCTTTTGAAATTGCCCTTCATCTCTTTGAAACTCTATCCATTTGTTTTTCAATCTCTCTTCTTCATATTAGATGATTACTACTGATTTATCTTCAGGTTCACTGATTCTTTACTCTGTCATCTCCATTCTGCTATTAAACCCATGTAGTTAATTTATTTCAGATACTGTACTTTTTCAGTTCTAAAGTTTTCTTTTTTAAAGAAAAATTAATTTTTTAAAATTCATTGCAAGTGTATTTTCCTTTACTTCACTGAGCAAAGATACAACAGCTGTTTTTAAATTCTTGTTTGATAATATCTGGGTCATCTCTGGTTGGCATCTGTCAACTTCTTTTCCCCTGAGGCTAAGTCATATTTTCCTGGTACTTCATGTATCAAATAGTTTTGCATTATATCCTGGACATCAGGAAGACTTATGGTATGCAGACTCTGGTTCATGTTATATTGTTCTGAATAGTACAGGCATTTAACTTGGTTATACTCAAACTGAAAGCTGTCATAGCTGATGTGGGGAGCATGTGCACACTGTTTTCAGTTTGCTTCATCCATTCATGTTTCAGTGATCAGCAAGAAAGTTTGGCTGAGTTTAAACATGGAATTTGCGTTTTGCCTTCTCTCTCTTCTTTATGGGGTTCCCCCTTATTCTCTGATGACCCTGATTACTTTGGTCTCCTTTTATTGGTTCCTCTCTCCAGAAGATAGCAACCTTTCTATCAAATGTTATCTGCCCCACATTGTCATCTCCCTAACTGTGGCTGCCCTCGGGGCAAAGCTGGAAAACATGGGAACTCTCTCCCTTCATGTCACTTGTTCCCAAGTTCAGCTCTTTCCCCAACTCTATTTGTTCAGTCTCTAGAGCCCTCAGGCATTTTGGTATTGTTGTTATTGTTCAGAGTTCATAGCTATTATTTGCAGGAAGATTAATTTATCAGGCTTTTGATCTTATATCAATTGCTTCCAATTTCTGATGGAGTGCAGCTGGGCACGGCCAACTTTATGGCTTGGTAGATTAAATAATAGTCCACCATGGAAATTTCAGTTCATGAAGTCACTTGATGTCCCCTTATCACGCATTTAGTCTCTTTCAGAACCAAGTAGCAAGCTAATTGGAAAATTTCAGAATAGGATAAATATCATTTACTGTCTACTCAAGAGTCACCATGGCTTACAGTTCCTGACTGAGAACATGCATCTTCCCAAGGTGATAAATGTTGGGAAAGGCCTTCCTTTTTAAATGAAATCTCACTTATCTACTATATTATCGCTATGTCTTACCCAGGCATCTTTGGTATCTGCCACTCCCAGGTTTCCAGTGTCTCTCAGTAAGATGTCATCAATGTAGCAGACAAGGATGATTTCCTGTAGAACGACAAGATAAGCAAATCCTCTGCAGGTTGTTCTGGCACAGAGTTGTAGAGGTTACTCCTGCCAGACACAATGAATTCATTCAGATGTTTTCTGGTCATTGAGACACAACTTATCATCTTGCAGATTCATCACTATGTACCAGTAACCAAGAACTGTATTTATTTGCTCTGGTAAAGAAAATATACCTGGGATAGCAACTGTAATTGTAATCACTATTTGATTGACATTATAGTAATCTGCTGTCATTCTTCAAGACCTATTTTGTTGCAGGAAGGGGGACCCCTTCTGGGGCCCGAGAGTGGGCACTTGTCTAACACTTAGAAATGAATTGTCCAAGGAGACACATGTGCTGACAAAGCAAGAGACTTTGTTGGGAAGGGGAACCCAGGTGGAGAGCAGCAGGGTAAGGGAACCCAGGAGGACTGCTGTGCCACGTGGCTTGCAGTCTCAGGTTTTGTGGTGATGGGATTAGTTTCCGGGTTGTCTCTGGCCAATCATTCTGAGTCAGGGTCCTTCCTGGTGGCCTGCACATCACTCAGCCAAGATGGATTCCAGCAAGAAGGATTCTGGGAGGTTGGTAGGACATATGGACTGGCCTCTTCTCTCTTCTTTTGACCTTTCCTGAATTCTTACCGTTGGTGGTGGCTTCTTATTTCCGCGTTCCTTACCAGGACCTCCTGTCACAAGATAACTCATGCAAACGGTTACTGTGGGCCTGGCCAGGGTAGGCAGTTTCAGTCAGTGGTTCCCCTAACAATTTGATCTCCAGAGATGTGATAGGAATCACCAACTACTATATATTTCAAGCCTTTGAATGTGGTGTGATCTTTGAAATTTTCACAGGCATGTGTTTTTCTGTTTTTTTAGAGAGGCAGCTCCATAGTTTCCTTTGGTCTTTCATCCAATAATATGCTTTGCTCCACTGACTAGGGAGCCAGTTGAGGATTCTGTCAATTGCTAAGGTTAGTCCAATCACACTCTCAAGATCTAGGAAAATAATTTTAGCTTGTTTTCATGGTCCTCTGAGACTTAGACACAGGCTCAAAGTCTTTTTTTTTTTTTTTGACCTTAGTGTTACCTATCTGTTTAGTGAACCACAGAATTAATTCCAAGTGTCCACAGAAGACCTGGGTTTTTCTCTTTCTTCAGCACACAATTGGCCTTGTAATTGTCTGCTACTCAGACTGGGAAATGTTAGGAGGAATATTTACCATTTGTACTCGTGATATTATCAGAAATTGCTTCCTCAAGCAATTCAAGGGGCTCTGGGTCTGTGAAATAACTACAACTTGGGACTTGGTGAAGGATTTTGAATCCTCATGGTATTTGTTCCCCAACTAAGAATTCCTTTTGCAATATGGATCAAGTTAAATTGCTTCATGGATTGCTCCTATATTTTTCTTTTATGTACCTTGTGATTGATTGCCCAACACCAAAGACCCCCTGTAGGGTAAGTCTTGCTAATTATCATTCTGGCCTTGTTGCATATTGTAGCTCCACACTCACCTTGTCTCTGGCAGTGAGTTGCTGCTACTCTGCCTCTGCTTTATCATTTTGCTATAATAAGTATCTGAGTGAAAGCAGAGAATTAATGAAGTCAGAAATTCAAGCACTGTAGTACTGGACTAACTTACTAAAATATTTCATAGATTGGGATTCAGTAGGTCTTAGATGATTCTCAGGAACCTGAATTTTTGCCAAATGCTTTAGGTGATTTCAATGGTAATTATCCAGACACCCCCCACCACTCATCCCCCCAACCATAACCCACTTCAGAGAACAACTGTCATTAATCATTAATGGCTGCCCCCAATTCTTTTGAACTCCCTGCGGTCATTTTGATATGTTCTGACATTTTGAATTCTACCTCCCAAAGTGGAATTGAAACAATCTTACATTCCCCAGTCTTCTGTCTTTCTGTTCAGGGGGACTTAGGCTGTACATATTAGATAGTGGTAGCCTTCCATGTGCAGCAAAAATAGTCTTGTCTGAGACAGCATCTCCATTAGCAGGCCATCTCTATGATATAGTGCTGAGAAATGTTCTCAGAAACCTAACCTAGAGGCAGTCCCTTCTGACTGTACTTTGATCTTTGTGATATTTCTTTATAAATCTTTAACTGCTGGGCAGGAATGTGTTAACTCAATAAGCCTGGGTAGTTCAAACACTGCACATTCTAAAGAAGGGCCTGCCTTCAAGACTAACCCTTGACTGGAACCCTGGGAAATAATCTTTGAGCCCTTGTAACACTCTGTCTTGTAAGGCATTACATGTCTACATGACTGACCCTGAATAAAAAATCTGAACACCAAGGCTTGGGTGAGCTTCTCTGGTTGGCAATATTTCATATGTGTTGTCGCACATCGTTGCTGGGGGAATTAAGCACATCCCCATGTGAATACATGGGAGAGGACACCTGGAAGTTTGTGCCTGGTTTCTCCTGGACTTTGTCTCATCTCCTTTTTTCTTTGCTGATTTTAATCTGTATTCTTTTGCTACAATAAACTGTAGCCATGAATATAACAGCTTTTCTGAGTCCTGTGAGTCCTTGTAGCAAATCATCGAGCCTGAGGGTAGTTTAGGGAAGCTCTGACACACCTGCCTAAACTGGTTACAGTGGATTCTGTTGTCTTCAATCAAGAAATATTACTGACACAGAATTGATCCAGAAAGATCCTCAAAGAAATAGAAATCTGGGACTAGTGTCTGAAATGGTTGGCTGAAGGCAGTAAGAACACTAGGTAGTGTTAGAGAATGGGACAGTAGTCCACAGCAGCTAGTAACCAAGTAGTTACTTAAATGATAGCCTGTAGTCAACTGGACTGAACTGGGTATTGAAAAAAAGACTTTGATGAACAAAGAGATTCTTTGTCCATATCATTAAGAAGGCTCCTAGATGACATTTACAAAGTCCAACTTAAGAGAAGAATTCTTACATAAAAGAGCTAGAATAGAAATCTGAATGGTTTGGCCTACATGGATATTTAACAGAGGCTAATTGGTCAGAAAGTACCAAGGACTGAAATAGTTGTGCAGTCCACTATGCCTTTTTTGATAAGTACAATGCTAGTTCTGGTTAAGCAAAGCTTGACTGATGCCATCTGAATAGAGACAACATACTTCCTAGAAAGACACCATGGTCCCTCAATCAGAATGCGGACTTGTGAGAACCAGCTGCATCATTTCTCAGTGGTTTCAGTAGGTCCACAAGCCATCCTGAGATTAATTCTCCAGATTCTGAATGTCAGTTGTAATAAGCATGCTTGTCATCTGGCAGGATTCTCACATCAGCTCCCTGACCCATGGAGTGAGGGGCTATTGTGGTATAAACATATGCACCTACCCTGTACTCAAAACATAAACCCAAAGTAGTGCCATTTTACAATGGGAATGTTGGTGATTAGTGTTACCACCCAAAACTTGAAGGATACAGAAGTGTTGATTTTTACTACCTCTCCCATTTAACTTGCCTGTATGTCCTGTGCAAAAATCAGATGGATATTGGGGAGTCACCATGTCATTATGATAGGTCTAATCAGATGGTGATTTCAATTGCAATTGCCATTCCTAAAATGGTTATCTGCCTCCCTCCCTTCTCTCTCTCCTACCTCATTTTTTCCTCCATTCCTTCTCTCACGTTTTAAAATTTTACGTTGTAGAATATATCATACTTACAGAGAATTGTATAAACTCTATAAGCACTGTTTCATCAGTGATAATAAAGTGTATCCCCATGTAAACACTACCCAAGATAGTATATGAACTAGTGCTAGAAACTTAGAAGTTTCCCACATGCCCTTCTCTAATGGTAAACCTTCCCGCTAACCTAGAGGGAATCATTATGCTGACTTAAGTGACAATCATGCCTTTGCTTTTCTTTATAGGTTTGTTATCCATATATGTACCTCCAGGGAACATAGTATTTTGAACACTACATAAATAAAATCATACTATATACTTTGCTTTGTGATTTCTTTCGTTACCTTAATATATTAGTGTTCTATTGCATTGTAACTAATTACCACAAACTTAGTGACTTAAAAACACACATTTATTATCTCATAGTTTTCATGGGTCAGATCATCTGAGTTAGTTGAGTCATCTGCTCAGGGTTTCACCAGGCTGAAATGTAGGTGTCAACCAGGGCTGCAATCTCATCTGAAATTCAGAATCCTCTTTCAAGCTCACTGGTTATTGGCAGAATCCAGTTTATTGCAGTTATAGGACTGAGGTTCCAATTTTTTTACTAGCTGCCAACTGGAAACAACTCTGTTTTTACATCCCTGCCATGTGGGTCCCTCCTTTCACAACATGACAGCTCATTTCTTCAAGGCCAGCAGGAGAATTTCTCACCAGTCTGCTACAGTGGAGTCATATTACATACCATAATAAAGGGAGTGACTGTCCCATCATACTCACAAGTCCCATCAACACTCAAGTGGAGGGGACTATTGTGTGTATACTAGGGCTTTGGAATCTTGGGGCTATCTTAGAATTCTGCCTACTGCACTAAACATGATAGTTATACTTCATTTATTTTAATTGCTGTGTTATCCCATTATATCTATATTATTCATTTACCATGCTACTGTTGATTTACAATTGTGTTATTGTCTAGATTTTTATTATGACAAACAAGTTACCATGAACATTTTTATTTACGGGTCTTGTTACAAACTTCTTGTGCAAGAGTTTCTCTATGGTAAGTAACCAGGAGTAGAATTGCTTGTTCATAGGTTATGTATGTGCCCAACATCACTAGGTGATGGCATACTGTTTTCAAAGTCATTTACCAATTTATACTCCCTCCAGCAAAGCATGAAAATACTCACTAGTCTACAGCCTTTCCAATTCTTGTTTTATTCAGGCTTTAAATTTTTTGCCAAGTTGGCAGGGTAGTAATTTTATATAATTATGACTTTGCTTTGCATTCCTGTGATTGCTAATGAAATTGAGCATATTTTTGTATGTTTATTGACTATCTGCTTTTTCTGAAAATAATCTCCTAACTGGAAGGGCTATGATGAAAGAGTGGTTGTTGGGCTTCTTTGGGTTTTGGAGGCAACATATGCCACATTTGAGCATGCTGCTCCAAAAACTATTTACTAAGGAATCAATTAGGCTGCCAGCTCTTAGTGATCTTGAGCAAGAGAAGGCTTTCCAGCTGGAGGCTTCAAGAAAGCATCTCTGCCATCTAGCCGTTAAGAGGCAATGGATCCAGTTAAACTTGAAGTGCCTGTGATTGACTAGATACTCCATGGAGTCTGTGGCAAGTCACAATTAGAGAATCACTGCAAAGAACCCAGGGTTTTGAAACAAAGCTAAGTTTTCTTTGGTAAATATTCTCCCTTTCAGAAAGAGCTCTCCTCTTGTAATTGAGCTTAGGTAGATGGGACATCATATGTCCATGCTGAGTGGCCTTCCTGTACTGCAGGTTATCTGGCCCACTAAACAATAAAGTTCCACCAGATGGGTGGTCTACAGGACAATGAATTCAAGCAGCTATGAGGGTTTGGTAAGTTGCTTGAGCAGCTGGCTCACATTCCCAGTAGGCCAATTCTTGACCCATTGCCACCTCTCATTCAACTTTCACCTATGGACTTATGGAAGGTTTTACCATTACTAGTTGATCTGAGCCTAGTATACAGTTGGTCTGCATGAGATGCTCTCACCAGCCAGAAATGATTGATCATTGCATTGTTTTATCTCTACTTCAGAGAATCTCTGAAGATTAGTGGGAAATAAATCTTTCAGATGGGAAGAAGCTTGAGTGGCTCACTGAGTTGTTCCTCTACTTATAGAGTTAACTGCAGTGGCTAAAGGATAGCTAGATGGCCAGGGACTTGTAAGGAACAACATGGATATATCAGTGACAAGATGGTTTGGTTTGAGGGTGGAACTCTAAGAATGTGCCTGCATTGTGAGCATATCAGTGTCCCCTGTGAATGCCACCAAAAAGACCCCTTGTGCAGTGTGTCAGTCAGGGTCCAATCAGGAGAAAATCCACTTAATAATTGGAACAGGGAAAGTTTAGTGTAAAGAATTATTAACTATATAGGGGATTGGAATACTGAGGAATTGGCTAATTAGAAGTAAAAAGAACACTAAAGTATACATGGATAGTGGATAAAGAGAAGATCTGCTGACCCTGGGCTGACAAAGAGCCCAGAGCCTGAGGATGCAGACCTTGTTGGAGATGGCATGGCCATGGCTCACTGGAGAGCAGAGAAGCTTCTGTGGTGCTGTGCTGATGGTACCTTCTGCTCTTCAGGAAAGGTGTCTCACCAGAGGCACCACCTAATGGAGAGTGATGCTAATGGAAGTTGCTGGGTGGCTGACTACAAAGCACTGCAGAAACTGGACAATGGAAAAGTTGCCCACATTACAGGAGCCCACTGAGTCAGCACTAGAACCCTTTCCTCCTGAAATATCTCTTCAGTACCCTTTACTGAAAAAGCTTAATATATACCAGCTGGCTAAATAAATAAATAAATAAAAGGAAGAGAAAAGAAAGAAAATTTAAAGGGTCCAGATCCATTTTCACAGAGCAGGCAAAAAAGAGTAAATTTGGAGCTGAGAGGCAATAAATCGTAGGCCTAGGAGAAGTTGTCAACTACCTGGTGAACACAGCGAACTATTCTGTAGAAGTCAGTCTTCTCTCCTCAGCAACCTCAAGTGCTTCCTCAATGGACTCATGAACAATCAGCCAATGTGGCAAGGGTGGACGTTGTGCATGGACCCAACAACATGAAATTATCCTCACCAGGGCTGTCTGGCTATAATTAGTAATGAGTGCCTAATCTGTCAACAGCAAAGAACAACTGAACAAATTTGAGCCCTGCAAAAAGGCAAAAGCCACCTGATGGCAATAAAATATATTTGTCCTATTCCATCATGGAGAGGAAAATGAATAGTGGGTTAGATACCCACTTTTGAAAGGAAATTGGAAATCCTTTATCCCAGCTCCAGTTTGAAAAATTACAGAAAATGTCCCTGATTGTCCTAATTTGGATCACAAACCCATATCCTGGTTTAATCACTGGGGCCTATGAAGTACCATGATTGGCCTACATCATGTCTTATGTCTGTGACTAAGTGAATAAGATCTTTATGAAAATGAAAGCTGCCATTCAGACCACATGGATAGAATCATGGAAGATGTGTTAGTTTGCTCAGGCTGCCATAACAAAGTACTAAAGACTGGTTGGCTTAAACAACAGAAATGTATTGTCTCATAGTTCTGGAGACTAGAAGTTCCAGATCAGGTTGTCATCAGGTTTGGTTTCTGCCAAGACCTCTCTCTGTGGTTTGCCAATGGTCATCCTCTTGTTGTGTGTTCACAAGGTCTTTCCTCCATGCACATGCATCCCTGGTGTCTCTCTGTCCAAATTTCCTCTTCTTATGAGGACAGCAGTCATAATGGATTAGTGCCTCATTTTAACTTAATCACCTCTTTAAAGGTTCTATCACCAAGTAAATTTACATTCTGAGGTCCTGGGTGTTAGGGCTTCAACATATGCATGGTGGGTGGGGGTGGGGAGAGGCACACAATTCAGCCCATAACAGAAAAGGAGTGATTTCCCAAAGAGGAAAATTATTTTAGATTATTTGTGACCACTTGAACAATTATCTTGCACCAAGGTGGGAGGGGCACAACTTAGAAGCAGGGAGAACCAGAAGCTGAAATTCAAATGTCACTGGACTCTGTCTCTTACCTACTTCTCTCAGTAGGCTGACTCCAAAATTTTCTACTTGCTTCATGTAGGTGTTACATTCAAGAGGCAGGCAAATTTATTTTTATTTTTATCGCTCTCTCTCTCCTTGCATTTTTTAATGTAGGGTTGTTTCTTCTCTGTCCCTGGATGAAATTTATGGAAGATTCAATGACTTCTTGGGTCCTTCTTGGGTAAGAAAATATTCCTTGATCACTCCAGTTCCTCCAAAGTCTGTTTAATAATTAAAATGTCTAATCCAAGGTACTCATCAGAAATGCCAAACTTTATTGCTGTGGCATATTCTCCTCCTCCTCCAACTTAGGTTTATTGTAGACTGACCAACTGCATTGGAAAAGGGGGTGTGATTTCCATCCTCTGTCTTCATCTCCTTGAACTTCTACTGATCCTCCTCTACTGTTCCTCCTTCCATCTCTCAAATCTGTTTTTACTTCACTCAGACAAAAGGAGCAGGGAATTCTTACCTGACTAGTTATGAGATGGCATGAGTGTTTCCTGAGATACGTGGATTTTTTTAACTGACTATCTCAGGGATGTTTCAGTGGGTTGCCTTGAGACTGTTGATCCACATCATTGAGGATCTCTCCCCTGTAGGTCCCTTGATATAGGAAAATAGATCTTCTGTGACTGATTGTTTTTTAGCTTCTGAGATTTTGGAATTTTGCTCTGCTGTTCGTTCCTAACATATTGGTGGCTCTCTTGGACAGGATCTAAGCTCTTTCTCAGGTATGACCCATCTCTAATCCCTGGGAAATGTTTATCCATTCTTTTCCCTGAGAAATATAGGCCTGAAGGTTGTCCAACCCAGTCACACTTTCTTGCCACACAGAGTGACTAGCTAACCATTTTCCCTTTTAAGATTTTTAGGTATGAATCAGTGTATTAGTTTCCTAGGGCTATCATGACAAAGTACAATAAGGTGAGTGGCTTAAAACAACAAAAATTTATTTTCTCATGGTTCTGGAGGTTAGAAGTCTGAAATCAAGGTGTTGATTGGGCTGTGCTCTCTCTGAAGTCTCCAAGGGAAGACCCTTCCTTGAGTCTTTGAGGTTCTGGTAGCCCCAGGTGTTCCTTGGCTGGTGACAGCATAATTCAGTCTCTGCCTCTGTCTTCACATGGCCTCCTCCTATGTGTCTGTGTCTTCAGTTGGTCGTCTTCTTATAAGGATAGCAGTCATATTGGACCAAGGGACCACTCTACTCTGGTATTCCGTCATCTTAACAATGACATCTGAAATGATCCTATTTTCAAATAAGGTCACACTCCAAGGTACTGGGGTTAGGGCTTCAACATATCTTTTTGGAGGGGACACAACTCAATGCATAACAATTAGCATTGAGTTGGTCACTCTGTGAGACTGTGAGGAGATGCATTAAGCTCAACTCTTGACTGATGATGAAGTGGGATGCAATACTCTGTAGCCTACCAACAGCTCTCTCCCAAAATTCCTCTAGTAATCTCCAATCTTTTTCACAGTCTCCCCAAATTCTTTTATAGTGGAAGAGTGTATTCTTGAAGGCATCAGAGGGCTGAGAAGTATCTGGGAATAAACAGAAATCTAGAGAGGTAAAATTGGCATTTGGAACTTCTTACCAGGGAGCCTTTTATACCAGAAGAAATGGCTGAAAATAAGCATCACTTTTTAAAAACTTGTAAGCCTGGGAGACAAAAGTTATAATCCAGGGCCTATCATGGATGGAGTCACCATGCTTTGAGATGAGACCCTGAAGGATGGAACCTTACATGTAAGGGCAAACATAAGTAAACCAAGATATTCCATAAAATTGCAAACCTGAAATTTAATTAAGTTGACCAAGGATTATTAGTATACTCAGGAAGGATTTAAATATAAGTGGCAAATCTAAATGGATGATGAATTAATAAAGAAATAAAATCTAGTGGGGTTTAAAAATATGTATAGAATTAAAATACATGACAACAATACCTATAGGTTTGGGGAGGGTTAATGGAGTTAGGGTTCCACAATCCTTGTAGAGTCCAGAAAGATGACCAAAACAAAAAATGTTACAAGGCAAGGATGCAAGATTATTTCCATCATGACTACTTATAGAATAGTAGAAAAAAAAAACACTTCAAAATTTAGAGTGAAAATTGCAATGTAAAACCAATCAATTAAATATAAGAGAAAAAGAGAAAACAGAAGCAGAAAAGATGGAAAAAAAAGATGGGAGAACAAAAATAATTTTGTTGGTAAATACATTAAATGAAAATAGACCAAATGTTTCAGAAAAGGGGAAAAAATGGTCACACTGAATAAAATAAAACCCAACTTATGCTATTATCTTAAATATAAGGATACAGATAAAAAGAAATAGGAGAAAGTTAAAGGAAGGAAAACATACACAGTAATGAAAAGAAAGCTAATATTACCATATTAATATGAGATAAAATAAACTTTAAGGCAAAATACTAAATAGAGATAAACAGGGATACATCATGACAATAAAATTTCAAGTTACCCAGAGGGTAGAATTGATCTAAATATTTATGTATCTAATAATAGAGCTTCAAAGTATGTAAAGGACAAATCCTCAGAGTGGAACATGTTAATATAATCCTCTCAGTAACTCATGAAACAAGTACACCAAAAATTGATAAGCATATAGAAGATTTGAATAACACAATTAGCAAATCCAACCTAATTGACATATATATCGGTTTTCCTCACAGGACAGTTGTTGATTTATGAGGCAATGTATGCGACCGGAAACTTGAGCCTGAAAGGCAGAATGGAGTCTCCCATGGTCTCATGGTGCTAAATTCCATTAGAGAGAGAGGCCTGCAATAAACAGATAATTGGTCTAGATTTTGAACCTCATGACATTGGCCAGATTTTGACCCTGCACAGGGTAAAATAATAGCTAAGTTCAAAACCTACGAAGGGCAAAATTTCCAGGTTTGAGGAGATGGAAAATTTTACAGTCTCTTAATCAAAAGGCTGGGAGTACCATCTATGATTAATAGGTTTTTTTTAAAAAGTAAGAGATGAAAAGACCAAAAAATTGAAGATTTTCAACAGAGAATTGAAACTATAGAAGGAATACTTTCAACAGAGACCTGAAACTCTAAAATATATATACATTTCTAGAAATGAATATTCTAGAAATGAAATGTATATTCTAGAAATGAAAAATACCATGTCTAAAATTAAGAACTCATTGGATGGATTTAACAGCAAACCAGACATAGCAGAAGACAGGAACAATGCAGTTGAAAATAAGTTGATAAAATGTATCCAAACTAAAGTGCACAGAGAAAAGAAGAATGGAAATAAAGAGCATAAAATATATGTGAAATAAGTAATCAAATAATCTAAACAGTCAACTAATTACTGTACATTTAATGTGAATTCCAGCAGAAAAGAAGAGAAAAAAAATGAAGCAGAATGAATATTTGAAAATAGACTAGCAACAATTTCTTCAAACTGTTGAAAGCTATCAACCCACAGATTGAAGATTGGTGAACCTTAAGCAGAATAAATAAAAATAAAAATATATGACAACAATAGCACAATAAACAAGAATATTAAATAGATTAAAAATGCTACAAAGTTTTTGCATTGCTCAGGTGGTAAAAATAACTAACTTAAGGTAAACTGTAGTAAGTGAGGGATTCATATTGAATCTCTAGGTAACTACTAAAATTTTCGAGAATAGCTAATAGAGATGAATAATCGAATAACAAAAACATGTTTAACTAATACAAAAGAAGCCTGCTAAGAAAAAATATGAAACAAAGAACAGATAGTATAAACAGAAATAAATAGCAGTATTGGAGACTCAGATCCATTTATTTTATTTGTTGCATCATGTATGAATAACTAAATATTCTAACTGAAGACAGAGATTGTCACACTGGACACAAAACCAAGACTTGAGTATGTGCTATCTATAAGAGAAGAAGTTTAAATATAAGGACACAGGTAAATAGAAAGTAAAAGGATAGAAAAAATTATATCATGTAAAGAGTAGCCAAGAGAAAACTGGTTATTTGTATATAATATCAAATTAATAGACTTTAAGGCAAAAAAAATCACTAGAAGCAAAGAGAAATATTTCATAACAATAAAAATATCAACTAAACAGATAGTTATTCTAAAATTTTCTGTACTTAATGTTTCACATATGTGTACCTAATAACTCGAAAATATACAATGCAAAACTTAACAGAACTAAAAGAAGAAACAGCTAAAATCATGTAATAGCAGTTGGTGATTTTGATACATATCTCTAAGTAAGTATTAGAACAGCAGTCAAAAAATCAGCAAGGATATAAAATATTTGAACAACATAATTAATCAAATTAATCAAATTTACCTATGTAAAATACCATGCTTAACAGCTGCATATCAATTTTCTTTTTATTGGAGAGTTAGATCCATTTTTTTTATTAGTTGGAACAATGACCAAAATATACCATATACTGGTCCCTCAATCAAAGTCTCAGAAAAAAAAAATAAATGAAAAGATTTAAGGTGTGCTCTCTGACCACTTTGAATTTAAATTGGAAATAAAGAACAGAAAGAGAAATAGACAAATCCTTAATAGTTTAGCAATTAAACAACTTGCATCTAATTAACCCATGATTAAAAGGATAAATTATAGTGAATATTTAAAAAATAGTCTAAACTGAATGGTAACATGTAAGTCATATCAAAGCCAGTTAAATGCAGCTAAAGCAATGCTTAGTGGGAGATTAATGGCTTTAAATACAATGAAATTTAAAAATCAATGATCTGGGCTTCCCTGGTGACGCAGTGGTTGAGAGTCCACCTGCCGATGCAGGGGACACGGGTTCGTGCACCGGTCTGGGAAGATCCCACATGTCGTGGAGTGGCTGGGCCTGTGAGCCATGGCCGCTGAGCCTGCGTGTCCGGAGCCTGTGCTCCGCAGCGGGAGAGGCCACAACAGTGAGAGGCCTGCGTACCGCAAAAAAAAAAAAAAAAAAAGTCAATGATCTGAGCCAGGAGCCAACAAAATTTTTCTGTAAAGGCCCAGATAGTAAGTGTTTCAGGCTTTTGGGTCATATGGTCTTGGTCTCAACTACTCGTCTCTGCCATTGTAGAGTAAGAACATTCATAGACATTAAGGAAATAGGTGGTTGGCCAACAGGCCAGGTTGGCCCACAGGCCATAGTTTGCAGGCTAATATGAAAAAGAACTATGAATAATGCACACTCTTTAGATCTAGTGATCTAAAGCAGTTTACCTGATCAACCCTAAGGACTAGGGCAAAAAAATGAACAAAATCACCTCATAGCATATACAAGGAAATCATGGAAAACTTCCATTGCCTCCTCAGAAAGGTCTCCCCTGGCTTGTAAAAATCGAAATCATATTCCCCCACACACACTTTTACTTCTACCTCTTTTCCCTGGTACATTTTTTTCAAGTCTAACTACTACTTTAAATTACATCTATACATAATTTTTATTATTTATTATTTGCCTTTTATCTTCCCATCTCAATTGCAAGTTCTATAAAGGCTGAAATTTTGTCTCTTCCACATGTTGTATCTTTAGCACAGCCAGAAGACTGCCTGGCATCGGGTAGGTACTCATAACTATCAGTCGAGTCTGTGAATAAATGATGGGGAAGAGCACTTTAAGTTAGAAAGTCCTAAAAGCCCCAGAAGTGACATTAAGTTATGTGTATGAATGAAGAATAACTCAGTCACTTTCAATCATTCTGTAAGAAATGTGGCCTCAGAAGTGGGACATGATAAGTAAACCCTGGCAGATTTTTTTTCTTTCTTTATGTATGTATTTTTTTATTCGAGTATAGTTGCTTTACACTGCACAGGGAACTCTACTCGGTGTTCTGGTAACCGTGGCAGATTTTTGACTGCTCACTTCAAACCTGCGCTGTCCTTTATACAAAGAAAGGAGGATTCGAATTCCCTTTCCAGTCAGGAGGACATTCACTGAGAATTGCTGATATAGCCCAAACACAGTATCCTCAGCTCCCCCATCGGCATAAACAGGCAAGATCCCTGGCCAGGAAAGGCCAGTATGAAATGATAGACAAACTTGACATAACCCTCTCTCTTCCCTAAAGGAGACATTTATGGAGATAATTTCCTTGCATTTCTTTATACTTTAGCTACCCAAGTTTGAATTCCTAAACACTGTAGTTTAGTTTTCTTGTTTTTTGAACTTCGTATAAATGGAATTGGACTCCTATCTTCTTTCACTCAAAACTATGTCCGTGAAATTCATTCATGTTGTGTCATGGGTCTGTAGTTTATTTCTATTGTCATACACTGCAAATATACTACATTTTGCTAATCCACTCTACTGTTGATGGGCATATGAGTTCTTTCTTATTTTTGGATATAATGAATATGCTGCTAGGAAGATTCTTGAAGTGGTTGTAAACTGCTTCTGCTTGAATCATGACCAAAGGACTCTTCTGCCACAGAAACAGTGTCCCAGGTTCTCCAGGCTTGCTTATTACCATCCAGTTTTATGATCTTCAATAGCTATTTGACTGACTATATTCTTCCATAGACAGCATAATTCATCAACACAAAATAAGCTTTATTTTCCTTATTCTTCTATTAATATGTTTGCCTACTAGAGAATATTTTGATAATTAAAGAGATTTAAGATTCTTGAAGTCCTTTGAGCCCCTTGGGAGACATGCACTAGATTCACTCCCTGCTTACTTATACTAATGGGATCCAGGTGTAGGACAGATACATGATATCAACACATTAAAATCTCATTTCAGTCATACAGTTCAGTCATACAGTATATTCTCCTCCAACTTTCTCAATAAAGCTTCTGAGAGCAAAATTAATAGTAAGAACTAGCAATGACTGAATTGTAGACATCTGTAAGATTCACCTGGATAGTTTGCTGACATTCAGCTTCCCAGGCTCTACTCAGAGTCTGGATCAGCAAGTCTGAGGTAGAGCCCAGAAAACACACTTTTAACAAGCACCCAGAGGAGACATCAGTGCAAGTGTTCTTTGGACCCTGCTGTGGCAGAGCTGTCAATAAACAAAAACAGGAGGAGAAAACCATAGAAGACCAAAAAGATGTAGGAAGATTACAAGAAAACCAACTGTACTTCTTGCTGGTCACAGTGGTGAAGTCCTGACCGTGTGAAGTGATTAGTACCCAGGATTCTCCACTCTGGACACATCTCCCTCCCACACCAGGGCTGAGGCAAGTTAGGGTTTTACCTTCCACATTGCCTAGTAGATGAGCTAAAACTTTAATGTTACATGTACTTACACCAAAAGAAGAAGTAATTTGAGGAACACAATTATTTCAAAACTAAAAATAACATACTCAATTATAGATTGTGTCAGATGTAGAAATATTAAAAGAGGACAAATGAATCAAATTATCCCAATAAACATACTCAGTGAGACAAAAGACAAAACTGGCAATGTGAAACAAGAAAAAAAAAGTCTGAAAATAAGCAGAAATATTAGGTAACAAAAATAATACTTACAATAAAGAATACATTCAATGGGATGTGTCTGAGGAATGAGTTAATGAGTGAGGAGACAGACTGAGGAAATCTCTTGGAAGAATAGCCAAAAAATTTTTTTTTTAATATATGAAGGAGAGAAATAGAAGTGCCAATATCCAGGTAATAGAAGTCCCAGAAAGAGAAAATATAAATGGAGATGAGGAAATAATTGAAGGAATAATGGAGATTAAATTTTCCCAAATTAAATAAAGATGAAAGACCTCTGTTTCAAAGGCCTCATAGAGTGCCCTCAAAGAGAGGTAAAGAAAAGCTGACATGAAGGTACCTTATAGTAAAACATAAGATATCAAAAGTAAAGAGAAATTAGAGGGCTTCACAGACAAAACAAATCACAGACGCGCCCAAGAATCAGATTGACATTAGATTTATTTTTCACTACCAACTAGTTGCAAGAAGACAATGAAGTAGGATATTCAACATATTGAAGGGAAACAAGTTAGGATCTAGAATTTTATATCCAAATAAACTGTCATTCAAACTTGGAGACATGATAAGATATTCTCTGAATAGAAGGTCTTAGAAGGTTTGCCAAACAAAGATCTGCATTGGAAACTAGGGTGAAGTATTTGTATAAGTGGAGAGAAAAGTCTAGGAGATGCTATAGGAGATATATGAGGGAACAAGAGATTTCATACCTTGGTAATATTTGTCTTTAAAAATAAGATCAAAGAGAAAGAAAAAATACCATAATATCTGTGAATTTTAAATCTAGGTATTACCAACATAAGGAGTGAAGAGTCTGGAATATTTAACAGTGTGTTAAAATTCTTTCTTTTGGGGGGTGCAGGAGATGTAAACATCAATATTCCCTCAAAAAAGTGAGACATTAAAATAATGGAAAATGTGAGAGAGAACTAAAATAATACACTGAGACTGTAAAAATAGGTTTTGTTAGATCGGATTCCCCCAAAGCACACTCCGATATGAGAATTGATCTGGACAGAACACGACATTGTCTGCTACAAATGTCCAAATTGATCAATAATGTCATTAAATATAAGTGAAATAAACCTACAGTGAAAACTACATGGATGTGTAGAAGCTGAAAATATAAGAATGGAAAAAAGACACAATTGTATAGTGACCCTCTCCAGCTCCACTAATATTTATGGTCTTAAACCCTATTCTTATATTATTAGATAAGAAAGGTCACTACATAATGGTAAAAACTTCAGCGCACCAGGTTGCTATCTCAGTTTTAAACATGTATGCACATGATAAAACAGCTTCAAAATATTTCAAGCTGATAATTCAATAATGTAGAATAGCAGGTTAAATAGTTAAGTTGAAAGGCCAGCATAGTATGCATACAATTTATAAAACATGTTTATAGCAGAATTTCTCCAGGTCCTTAAGGTATTTAAATCATTAAAGCTATTGTAGAGCAGGTAGAATGGTCCCTGGAAAAAATTGTTTCTAGGTCCAAAATAATTGGGTATTAAATTATTTTCTTCATGATATGAAATTATTATATAAATGTAAGCAGTAGGAATTAAGAAGCCCAGATTGTTGCATGGAGAAGGGGTGTGAGGAAAGTGATAATAATCATGACAATTTATAGGGGTTTTCCTGGTGGTGCAGTGATTAGGAATCCGCCTGCCAATGCAGGGGACACGGGTTTGAGCTCTGGTCCAGAAAGATCCCACATGCCGTGGAGCAACAAAGTCCATGCGCCACAACTACGGAACCTGTGCTCTAGAGCCCACAAGCCTCAACTACTGAAGCCCGCGTGCCTAGAGCCCGCACACCGCAATGAAGAGTAGTCCACGCTCGCTGCAACTACAGAAAGCCCACGCACAGAAACGGAGACCCAATGCAGCCAAAAATAAAATAAAATAAATAAATTTATTTAAAAAATAATCATCATGACAGTTTAAAAGGAGAGCCTGGAGTCAGGACTACTCAGGGAATGATACTGGAGCAAACAGATGTGGTTCCAAATTAGAGAGGAAGCCTGAGGTTAGAGGAAGAGATACAACAAGTGTTTTTGATGGAAGAACTGCCAACACGGGTGGCTGATGGCATATTTGGACAAAAAGGAGGGAGAGAGTTCAAGGTCCCATCAAAGCTTTGCACTGACTGACAAAGAGCATGAGAATGCCATTGGCAGAAGCTGCCATCTTGGGAGGCCCTGACTGGTGAGCACTGAGATGCCATGTGATAACTCTGTTCACGCAGCCTCATGGAGATGGTACCAGGGAGACATGTGTTGATTATAAACTATGAATTATTATTCTTTGGACCACCGGAGGGAGGGAGGAAGGAGAGAGCATCTCCACAGGGCATGGTGTGCATGGTGGGGCAGATGCCAGCATCTTTGATAGGGTCATGAGTGGCATAGGACAGGAGCACCTGCTGTCAGCAGGGGACAGGACAGTTACTTTGCATGTACAGGTGGAGAATTGGGAAAAAGAGAAAACTGGGGCATGGATTCCAGGACACTGGTTTTATAAGGCTTAAACATTTTCTCTAATCTTAAATATCCCAATAGGGAAAAAAAAGTAAGCATAAAGTTTATATAATGTAAAATGTGAGGGTTGTGCCAGTGGAAAAGGTCTTGAGGAAGTCAGTGAAGCTTAACGTATTGTCCACATTAGTTTTGGGGACTGAAATCCTATAGTACTGAAAGTTAATTTATATTACTTTAGATTGCCAGCTAAGACCTGGGATATTTTGTATTATGTGGAATGTCACTTTAACCATGGTCTAGAATCAGATCTGAGTCCCCAGCATGTATTTTAGGAAGTAGCAGGTGAAGCCATTGAGTTTGGCACATTGCTGAAAACTGTGCCCGGGGAATAAACCCTGACATCACCCAGCCATCTTAGCTTACTAAGAATGCATCACACTTCCTTGATCCACTGCCAAAGAACACAGCCAACCTCTGGCACAGAAACCAGGAGAGAAGGCTGGGTGTCTAATGTTCTCTCCACCCTCAGAAATAATCCCAAAATAATTCCACTGGACCCAGCATGAAGCAGCTCACAAAGCAGACAGGACCAGCCTGCAGGAAGGGTGTGTCTGCTGGCACTTTCTCTGAGCTGTTTTCTCAGGCCTGGCTGCGGTGGCTGGTATTGATGATTATGCTTTTTCTTAGATGAGGAACAGGTTACAGCAGCCTGGCCACTGGAGGATTTTTAAATAGAGGTTAAGAGATTAGTGATATATTATGACTCTCACACTAAAATGTGTAGTGGAATTGCTGGAAACAGAAACCACTCTCCAGTGCCCCATATCCTGAGTGATACAGTGCTCAGTGACTTGTGAAGGTCAGGTCAGCACAGAGCACACAGTGTGTCTAAATCACTGACAGTGTCAAACAGCACTTGGAATCAGTAGATCTCAGAGAAGGGAACCGAATCAAGGCAATAAGACTGCCCTCAAAGGCATCACTGCCCCGAGGGGCATCACAGTGATGGCTCGGCAGGGTCACCCTTGCTTGAGGACTTCATTGTAGAGGCCATGCCCACCAGCGGCAGCTTCTGTAGCACAGAGCAATTGGAGTTCTTTCTGATCAGAATCCTGAAAGTCATCCTGGTGTCTGCTCTGGAGTCAGCAGATGAGTCTATCAGGGCATGTTAGAAGATGTTGATGTAATTAAAGAAACTTATTTTAGAAACTCTAAGAAAGCAGTTAGCTAAGTTTTGTTTTGTTTGTTTTTAAGAAGATGTTGGGGGTAGGAGTTTAGTAATTTATTTATTTTTGCTGTGTTGGGTCTTCGTTTCTGTGCGAGGGCTTTCTCTAGTTGTGGCAAGCGGGGACCACTCTTCATCGCGGTGCGCGGGCCTCTGACTATCGCGGCCTCTCTTGTTACGGAGCACAGGCTCCAGATGTGCAGGCTCAGTAGTTGTGGCTCACGGGTCTAGTTGCTCCGTGGCATATGGGATCCTCCCAGACCAGGGCTCGAACCCGTGTCCCCTGCATTAGCAGGCAGATTCTCAACCACTGCGCCACCAGGAAAGCCCAGTTAGCTAAGTTTAACATCTACCTGAGTACACAAAATTCCCCAGCAACATGCACCTTCTCAGAGCACTTATTGAAAAGAACTGTCCAGGATATGACTTGAACATGTAATAATAAATGGAAGAGTAAAGAGAAAAGATGTGCTCAAAGAAAATAAAATAGACTTTGGAACAAAATTCTTTATCCTCAATGAGGATTATCAGGAAAATTTTAGGTTGGAAAAGGTAGATTTATGTGGGTATGTGTTTAGACTGTGTCATGTAATATTTAGTTATCAGAACATTTTTTATATTCTTATTTTTAGAAAAATACATTTTGAAGCATAAGTGTTAAAAATGCCACAAACCTTGAAATAATCGTCCGATTTTAGGACAAATTTTGTAAATGTTATAAATGATTATCGTTAATTTTTAGATGTTTATTATAAAAATAATTTATCTGATTAGAAAAGCAGTAAAGGCTTATATTATTATGCTTTTCTGATTATAAAAGTAAAACAGGGGGCTTCCCTGGTGGTGCAGTGGTTGAGAATCTGCCTGCCAATGCAGGGGACATGGGTTCGAGCCCTAGTCTGGGAAGATCCCACATGCCGCGGAGCAACTAGGCCCGTGAGCCACAACTACTGACCCTGTGTGTCTGGAGCTTGTGCTCCGCAACAAGAGAGGCGGCGACAGTGAGAGGCCTGTGCACCGCGATGAAGAGAAGTAAGAAAATATCTTCAAAGAGATCTACTTCCCTAATATAGAGAAAATAATGTATTTGAGCATTCACACATTCAACAAGTATTTATTGATCCTCTACTGTGTGCTAGATGTGCTGTTAGATGCTGGGGTACAAACTTTAAAAGACACCATTCTCATCTTTCAGAAGTGTGCATCCTACAGAGGATACAGGCTGGAACTGGCCATGCTGTGAGAGCAGAGAGGAAGATCAGAAGAGCAAGAGGTGAGAGAAGCTTCTTGGGGCAGAGAGAATTTGAAACAAGTTACAAAGAAGTGGCATGATAGGGAGGAGACAGCCCCATCAGGCAGAGGGAACAGCATGTGAAAAGGCATGGAGGTGCAAGAGAATCTGGCGAGTCCAAGCAGTCATTTTCTCTGGCTGGTGGAGGGACACTAGCATTTGATGAGGCTGGAGAAGTGAATCAGAGAGCAAGCTTGTGACGGGCACTGTGTGCTCAAGAGCATGAACCTGATTTCAGATGCAAAGGGAACTTTCTAACAGATGACTCAGATGACATAGCCATCCTCCAACATAGAGAACATAGGTTTGCTCTAGGCTTTGTTCCTAATCCCATTGACTAATCTGGGTTTTGTAATATGTGAGCTGCGGTAGCCTCTGTGTCCAACTCAATTCAAGGCAGTACCATTGCACCCTACAGTTAGCATCTTTCCACCAAAAGAAACCTTAACACAGAAAACAAGCCAGAAAAACACAATGTCTCAATGTTCAGCCTCAGGCTGAACATCCAAGGAACCATACCTGTCCCACCTGAAGAGAAGACGATGATGGGAGAGATATCATTAATAGGAAATGGGACTACTCAGAGTTAAAAAAATAAGATGATAATGAACTAGTACTGGGACAGAAATTCCTGGATTCTTTCCAAATCTTAATCACTCTTTAATCTGTTTAAACTAGCTCCTGAATCATAGGTCAATTTTGTGGCTAAATAATAACAGCTGGTATTTACTGAGCATTTCCTGCGTGCCAGGTGCTGGCCAAGTTTCCATGAGATACTCATGCCTGAGCAAATGCTTGCCCCATTGTAACTCTATAAAAGATGGTAAAGGGGCTCAGTGCAAGAGTAAGAACAGTTTATTCTATTAATGTGGGGAGGTTTAGGAAAATTAGGAGATGAAAGTGATCCCAGTGAAATGACACCTGCAGGGGATGGTGTGAATCTAATTTTGTCTATGTATGAAAGGCACATCAAAGAACAAATTTGTTTATCTCTGGGAGGTGGGAGACAAGCAATGTTTATCCCTTCTTTAGACCTTTCTTCTAGGATGAAAACAAATGATTTTTATCATAAAATTGTTACTTTTATAAGAGGACAATTTTATCTGGCTGAATTGGAGCCCAGAACTATAAATGAAAAAAAATCTCCGTTATTTCTCTAACTGCCCCTTAAACTATTGAACTCTAGGTATTTATTTGTATCCATTGCTATGCACAAGAGTTTTTGTTCTATTAGAGGGGAGTTCTTGATTGAGTCAGTGGACAGAGGCTGGATTTGAGTTTTTGCATCAGGAGGAGGGACACAAGAAGTGGACAGAGCAACTTTCCATGGAAGACTCAGTAGAGATGAGAGGTCAGAAGTGGACAGAACTACCAAAGGATAACTTTGGTTGGGTCTGCCATAGGGAGAACTGTTTATGGGCCTGAGAGACTGAAGGTGGCACAACAGTGGGAGGAACCCACTCTCCCCTCTGCAAGAGCCAAGCGATTGTCTGGCATCAGAGCATCCTGAGACCACAGGCTTGGTGTGGGCATTGTCGGATGATAGGCAAGGCTGGGGTGAGAAGGTCAGAGTGAGGCCCCTTTGGGCAGGTGTCTGGACAAGTGGGAGCTGCAGCTGAAGACCAGGGCAGGTACAGCTCCTGTGGGGGTGAGAATGAGGTTCCTCTCAGGACCCAGAATAACAGGGCAAACCTTGAGGCCAACTCATTTCAAGCCCTCAAGGGTGGCCTTGTTTTGTGATCAAAGGCTGATGGAGGCTCAGTGAGAGGTTATGTTACTAACACCTGAAAGATGATGTATTTATGACTGAGCAAGGAATTCTACAACCATTGGAATTCAGCCTAAAGCTTGGCACAGTTTTTAGTTTGTTATATGGTCCTGCTAAGTACCACAGCTGGCAAAGCAGCTGGTGGTTGCTGGGGTCCTTGTGAGGGAAATTGGCAGATGGGCCAACTGCCTGGCTGGCCCAAGATGACTTAAGGAGAGGCAGGCTTGCAGCATCAGGAAAACACCGCCCTGTTAAAGACAAGGTCATGACCATTTGCTACAGCCCATTCAAACCAAGGGCAGGTGCGTTAAAGTGAAGCAAAAATTGATTGAAACGTTTGTCACGTGAATAAGAACTTCCTGATGTGACTGGGGAAGGCTGACTGTGCTTGAATGCAGATCAGGCCAGGGGTCAACGTGATGCCCACGGTTTTGGTGAGACATCTGAAGACCTGTCATCTTGATGTGGCCATAGGTGGCTTCCTCAGGACAGGTGCTAAAGTCAATGACCAAATCAACAAAAAGACTGCTCTCCTGAGAAAGAGTTTATTTACTGAGAGGGTACTATTTTCAGATCCTCCTTCCCCAGGACAGAATTAATAAAATTTCAGAAAGAACATGTTCAACCAACGTTTTAACAACTAAATGGATTCAGTAGCCATTACACTATTTCTAGACCCAGGAAAGGACTGCATTTAAAACAATCTTTGTATCCCGTTTCAGGGTTTATTGGCGTGATATGCAGATGAAATATAGCTGCTGATAAAAAAAAAGAGAGAGATTTACTGTTCAATCAATGCAGGTAGACGTCACGTTGGCCTGACAACACTAGGCTCCTCCCACAGATGTGGTGACCTGGAGCCCAGATGTGCGGACCACCCTGGGGTGGTCTCCAGCGTGCTCCCGATTGTGTTCTCCACACCAGTGGCCCCTGGATCGCCCCAGGGTAGATCCTGTCAAATAACACTGACTGCAGCATTAGAAGCCTCCTCAGACATTCACAGTGGGCCCTGAGAAGTCCTCAGGTTAAGAAGTGTTTTTAAACCTTATTTAGCCAGAAATGCTCAGAGTTTCTGTTTTTGTTTTTCCCCTGGAAACGCCTCATAGCAAGGAACACTCCACTTTCTGGTAGGGACTTAAGAATCCCTTTCCCATTGTTTTCTGAGACACACTGTCATTTCCCTCTGGAACTAAACACAGAGCGTAATTATTTCTCTTTCTGTCTTTTTGATGTGATTGTTCGTCCTCCAGGACACAGACCAGCATCTCGTCCAGGGCTTAGCCAACGACTGTCACAGCAGGAAGCCGCCTCTTCGAGGTCTAGTGTCCACCTGGCTGGGGGGATGGGTTTGGCCAAGGAGACGGGACTTGGCCTTTGACTTTCTGCGGATGAGGACAGGCCTTTCCAGCTGCTAAATTGTAAGGTCTATGACAAAAATAGCTACTACACGATTTCCTGATAGCTATGCTGTTTGAGGGGTTCATATGGGAGGATGGGACACCTCGGTCCTGCGAACCCCCTTCCACTGGGGCAGAGTTATGCATCAAGCATGGAGAATTGGGGTTCCTCTGGGCCCTGTGTTTCAGGGTTCAGTCTCCTGTTGTTGGTGGACAGGAATTGCGCTGGAAGGCAGCTCCTGGGGAAGGAGGCAGCCTACACATCACTCTGTCTTTAATCAGCTAGACAAATTGAAAAAAATGAAGAAAAAGAAGAAAATTCATTCACATTTTTCTAAAGTTTATTAATCTTCAATTGATTCAATTAATCTTCAATTAATCTTAATTTTATTATAAACTATTTTGGAATTTCATGAAATCTTTATTTTAAACTGAATTTTTAAAAATTTTGAAATAACTGTAGAATCATAGGAAACTGCAAAAAATAGTACAGAGAGGCCCTCTCACCCAGTTTCACCCAGTGGTAAGATCTTGTATGAATAGACACAATATCACAATCAGGATAAGATGATGATGTTTCCTGCCTCATTCCTGAGGTGGGTAATTTGTATCTCTTCTCTCTTTATTTCTGTCAGTTTTGCCAGAAGTATGTCATTATTGAAGTGTTCAAAGAACAAACTTTTTGTTGGATTGATTTTCTCTATTGCTTTTCTGTTTTCAATTCCATTGATTTCTGCTCTATTTCTTTTTTCCTGCTTGCTTTAGGTTTACTTTGTTTTTCATTTTCTAATTTCTTGAGGTGGGAGCTTATTATTATTGATTTGAGAACTTTTCTTCTTAGTTCACTTAGTGCCATAAATTTCCCTCAGCAACACCTTAGCTGCATCCCACAAATTGTGATGTTGTATTTTTATTTTAATTCAGCCCTATGCATTTTAAAGATTTCCTCTGTGTCTTCCATTTCCATCCATGGATTATTTAGAAGTGCGTTGTTTATTTTCCAAGTTTGGGGAGATTTTTCTCATATCTTTCTGTTTATTGACTTCTAGTTTGATTTCTTTATGGTCAGAGAATATACTCTACATGATTTTGATTCTTTTAAATTTGTTGAGGTTTGTTTCATGATCCAGGATATATCGATACATTCACCCCTCCATATTCACAGGCTCTGCATCTGCAAATTCAACCAACCATGGATCAAAAATATGCGAGAAAAAGAAAAAAATTCCAGAAAGTTCCAAAAAGTAAAACTTGAATTTGCCATGTAGGCTGACAACTATTCACATAGCATTTACATTTTATTGGGTATTATAAGTAATCTAGAAATGATTTAAATTATATGGGAGTCTGCTGTAGGTTATATGCAAACGCTTCACAATTTTATATAAGGGACTTGAGCATCCTTGGATACTGGTATCTGTTGTTTGGGGGCAGGGCATCCGGAACCAATCCCCCATTTATAGCAAGGAGTGACTATAGTCTACCTTGATGGATATTCCACCATGATAAATCCATCTAAGTTGAAAATATCACAAGTTGAAAATGCACTTAATACATCTAATCTGCTGAACATTATACCTTGTCCTAGCCCAGCTTAAATGTGCTCAGAACACTTACATTAGCTTACAGTTGGGCAAAATCATCCAAAACAAATCCTGTTGTAAAGTGCTGAATATCTCATGTAATTTATTGAATACTGTACCGAAAGTAAAAACCAGAATTATTATTAAGTATAGGTTGTTTATCTTCATGATTGCATGGCTGACTAGGAGGTGTGGCTCACTGCCACGACCCAGCATCATGGGAGAGTACTATACTGCACGTCACTAGCCCCGGAAAAGGTCAATATTCAAAATGCAAAGTACAGTTTCTACCAAATGTGTATAGCTTCTGCACCATGGTAAAGTCAAAAAATTGTAAGTCAAAACATTGTAAGTCAGGGACCATCTGTATCCTATCCATATTGACTGTTATGTTGTTATTGATCATTATGTTCTATAGATGTCTATTAGGTCCCATTGGCTGATGGTGTTGTTCATTTCTTCTATATTCTTAATAATTTTCTGTCTGGTAGTTCTATTATTAATGTTATAACCTTTGGTGTTGTTTCCTCATTACAACTGCTCTTGATATTCCACTTAACTTGATTTTACCACATACACATTTTGTGTAGGGCTAGAGCTGCATACTAGAATTATCTGGGAGCTTTAAAAATGCTGATGTCAGGCTTCCCTGGTGGCACAGTGGTTGAGAGTCTGCCTGCCATTGCAGGGGACACGGGTTCGTGCCCCGGTCCCCGAAGATCCCACATGCCGCAGAGCGGCTGGGCCCGTGAGCCATGGCCGCTGAGCCTGCGCGTCCGGAGCCTGTGCTCAGCAATGGGAGAGGCCACAACAGTGAGAGGCCCATGTACCGCAAGAAAAAAAAATGCTGATGCCTGGGTCACATTCCAGACTGATTAATCAGAATCTCTAGGGGTGAGTCCTGGGCATCAAGCTTTTTAAAAAGCTCCCCAGGTGACTCTATTGTGCAGCTATGGTTGAGGACTGCTCGATAAAGCAGCAGTGTCCACAATGTGATGCAACTCACACCTCCCAGGTAACCCACCTGGGTAGAGACGCAATGTCAAATGTACTGTCTGGAGTAGCCCAGTGAGCTGAGATGGTGGATATGGTCTGTTACTGCAGTGTCCAATGTAATAGCATGAGCCACTTGTAGCTACTGAGCAGTTGAAATATGGTGAGTGAGACTGAAGAACTGAAGTTTTAATTTTATTTTAAGTAGCTTAAATTTAAATAGCCACATGTAGCTAGTGGCTACCATATTGGACAGGCAGCTCTGGATTCATAAGACATTTTCTGTCTTATTTTACCAGAAAAATAAATGCTTTTTTGCCTCAAATTTCCAGTGATAAATGATTCTAAGTGGAAATCTTCTCAGTTAAAAGGTATTTTTTTCAAACTGAATAGTACTTTATCAGCAAAACACATGAATTAAAGTTATTTCTCTCTGTGAAGTAAAACCTTAGGAAACAGTTCAAAGCACCTCTTTGATGGCATAATTGTACTGATGGAAAATATTTGTAAATGATGCTGCTAACGAACAACACTTGTATCAGAAAATAAACTTACATTTTCTTTCACGTACTTATGTGTTATCTGTGGCTTTTAAAGCAGACTCCCAATACCCCAGTGGGTACTATTAATCTCTCCATTTAGTAAGGCTTTTAGTTACCAGGAGCACAATTATAACAGTAAAAACATTCAAATCCAAATGTGTTGGATCCAAAGAATGCTTGCAATTACACTGCAAGCAGTAGTCAAGGTGCTGTGGTAAAATGCATGCATCTGGGCTTTTCAGTGCTTGCAGCATGATGGATGTGTTTATAAAGCGAGCCAGCCCATGAATTCTTCACCAGGGAGTAATTCCTCAGACAGTGAATTATCATGGCTAGGTTGGGCAATAATGGCTTGATGATAAGTCTGAAATGTAGATATTTTACACACCAAATATAAGACAACAGGAAAACAACCTATTTTGAAGCATTTACTCATACTCTGGTTATATTTATTTTTTTTTAATTTTTTGATTGGGTTTTTTGTATTTTTAATATTGAGCTGCATGAGCTGTTTATATATTTTGGAGATTAATCCTTTGTCCACTGATTTGTTTGCAAATATTTTCTCCCATTCTGAGGGTTGTCTTTTCATCTTGTTTGTAGTTTCCTTTGCTTTGCAAAAGCTTTAAGTTTTGTTAGGTCCCATTTGTTTATTTTTGTTTTTATTTCCATTACTCTAGGAGGTGGATCAAAAAAGATCTTGCTGTGATTTATGTCAGAGTGTTCTTCCTATGTTTTCCTCTAAGAGTTTTATAGATTCCAGTCTTACATTTAGGTCTCTAATCCATTTTGAGTTTATTTTTGTGTATGGTGTTAGGGAGTGTTCTAATTTCATTCTTTTACATGTAGCTGTCCAGTTTTCCCAGCACCACTTATTGAAGAGACTGTCTTTTCTCCATTGTATATTCTTGCCTCCTTTATCAAAAATAAAGTGACCATATGTGCGTGGGTTTATCTCTGGGCTTTCTATCCTGTTCCATTGATCTATATTTCTGTTTTTGTGCCAGTACCATATTGTCTTGATTACTCTAGCTTTGTAGTATAGTCTGAAGTCAGGGAGCCTGATTCCTCCAGCTCTGTTTTTTTCCCTCAAGACTGCTTTGGCTATTCAGGGTCTTTTGTGTCTCCATAAACATTTTAAGAGTTTTTGATCTAGTTCTGTAAAAAATGACATTGGTAATTTGATAGGGATTGCATTGAATCTGTAGATTGCTTTGAGTAGTATAGTCAGTTTCACAATATTGATTCTTCCAATCCAAGAACATGGTATATCTCTCCATCTGTTTGTATCATCTTTAATTTCTTTCATCAGTGTCTTATAGTTTTCTGTATACAGGTCTTTTGTCTCCCTAGGTAGTTTTATTCTTTGTGTTCCAATGGTAAATGAGAGCATTTCCTTAATTTCTCTTTCAGATTTTTCATCATTAGTGTATAGGAATGCAAGAGACTTCTGTGCATTAATTTTGCATCCTGCAACTTTACCAAATTCATTGATTAACTCTAGTAATTTTCAGGTGGCATCTTTAGGATTCTCTATGTATAGTATCATGTCATCTGCAAACAGTGACAGTTTTACTTCTTTTCCCATTTGTATTCTTTTTATTTCTTTTTCTTCTCTGATTGCTGTGGCTAGGACTTCCAAAACTATGTTGAATAATAGTGGCGAGAGTGGACATCCTTGTCTTGTTCCTGATCTTAGAGGAAATGCTTTTCACCATTAATCTCTGGTTATTTTTAAATGTTAATTTTTTAGTGATGGAATAAAACTAGAAAGAGAAGGAGTGCTGTCATAAGTTCATCAAGAAAAAGGACACAGGGACTACTCTGGTGGCACAGTGGTTAAAAATCCGCCTGCCAGTGCAGGGGACATGGGTTCAAGCCCTGGTCAGGGAAGATCCCACATGCTGCGGAGAAAATAAGCCCATGTGCCACAACTACTGAAGCCCGTGTGTCTAGAGCCCATTCTCCACAACAAGAGAACCTCAACGAAGAGTAGTCCCCACTCGCTGCAACTATAGAAAGCCCGAGCACAGCAATGAAGATCCAATACAGCCAAAAAAAAAAAGGACTACAAGTGTTCAGTTATGCAAAATAAATAAGTTCTGGAGATCCACTAAATAGCATGGTGCCTATAGCTAGCAATAGCATGTTGTACACTTAAACTCTGCTAGGAGAGTAGATCTTATGTTAAGTGTTGTTACCACAAAAACTTACAATAATATTAAAGGCATGGGAAGAAACATTGGGAAGTGATGGATATGTTTATGGCCTTGACGGTGGTGATGGTTTCACAGGTGTATCCTTATCCCCAAGGTCATCCAGTTGTATACAGTAAATATGTATAGCTTTTTATATGTCAATTATACTTCAATAAAGTGGTTTAAAGACAAAATAAAATAAAATTCAGAAAAGGGCTATAACTAAAATTATTGCTTTGATTCTTCCTTCTAAAAACATTTCTGAGAAACAGAAATTATAAAATATAGTATAGCCTGTCAGTATGAGAATTGGATATAATTTTTCCATATTTTGTCTTTTAATAGAAAACCAAAAACAGTGCCTATAAACTTGGCAGAAAATGTTGAAAAAAGATTCTAGATGGAAAGATTATGAATTCTTTCTTTCCACAGCTGCTTTCAGCTCTAGGAACTGAGAGCTGTAATTTTCACTCAGGCCTATCTAAATCCTGAGAAAACTATAACCAATCCTAAGTCTGTATAAAGAGGCTCTTCACTAGTTGGTTAAATGTGAAATCAGTCTGCAGCCAAAAAAGTCTGATGTATGCATTTAGAGGAATGCCCAGACAAGTGGGGAGAGAAGCCCTCTGTGCACTAGCCAAGTCCTAGTTTTCCTCCGTTCCAGTGGAACTTACCTGGTTCTCTCCAGCTCCCACCTCTCCTCCCACAGCTGCAGTTGCACTTTTCTCTGCTCCTAAAGGTGCAGAAATCCAGCTCCAAACTCTGAACTGGCCATAGAGTCCTGGTGCCGGGCTGATGGCATGGAGGAGCTGGACAGAACCATGGAAGAGCTCATATGATTTTATGATAACAAGCTAGATAACAGGGTGAAAAGTATTTTTTTAGCATCTTTATTGGAGTATAATTGCTTTAAAATGGTGTGTTAGTTTCTGTTGTATAACAAAGTGAATCAGCTATACATAAACATATATCCCCATATATCCTCTCTCTTGCCTCTCCCTCCAACCCTCCCTATCCCACCCCTCTAGGTGGACACAAATCACTGAGCTGATCTCCCTGTGCTATGCGGCTGCTTCCCACTAGCTATCTATTTTACATTTGGTAGTGTATATATGTCCATGCCACTCTCTCACTTCGTCCCTTCCCCCTCCCCGTGTCCTCAAGTCGATTCTCTACATCTGTGTCTTTATTGCTGTCCTGCCCACAAACAGATGGAGAGATATACCATGTTCTTAGATTGGAAGAATCAACATTGTGAAAATGATTATACTACCCAAAGCAATCTACAGATTCAATGCAATCCCTATCAGACCACCAATGACATTTTTCACAGAAATAGAACAAAAACTTTCACAATTTGTATGGAAACACAAGACCCCGAATAGCCAAGGCAATCTTGAGAAAGAAAAATGGAGCTGGAGGACTCAATCTCTCTGACTTCAGATTATACACAATGCTACAGTAATCAAGACAGTATAGTACTGGCACAAAAACAGAAATATAGATCAATGGAACAGGATAGAAAGCCCAGAGATAAACCCATGCACCTATGGTCACCTTATCTTTGATAAAGGAGGCAAGAATATACCATGGAGAAAAGACAGCCTCTTCAATAAGTGGTGCTGGGAAAACTGAACAGCTACATGTAAAGGAATGAAATTAGAACACTCCCTAACACCATACACAAAAATAAACTCAAAATGGATTAGAGACCTAAATGTAAGGCCAGACACTATACAACTCTTAGAGGAAAACATAGCAAGAACATTTTACGACATAAATCACAGCAAGATCCTTTTTGACCCACCTCCTAGAGTAATGGAAATAAAAACAAAAATAAACAAATGCGACCTAATGTAACTTCAAAGCTTTTGCACAGCAAAGGAAACCATAAACAAGATGAAAAGACAACCCTTAGAATGGGAGAAAATATTTGCAAATGAAGCAACTGACAAAGGATTAATCTCCAAAATATACAAGAAGCTCATGCAGCTCAATATTAAAAAAACAAACATCCCAATCCAAAAATGGGCAGAAGACATAAATAGACATTTCTCCAAAGAAGATATACAGATTGGCAACAAACACGTGAAAGGATGCTCAACATCACTAATCATTAGAGAATTGCAAATCAAAACTACAATGAGGTATCACCTCACACCAGTCAGAATGGCCATCATCAAAAACTCTACAAATAAATGCTGGAGAGGGTGTGGAGAAAAGGGAACCCTTTTGCACTGTTGGTGGGAATGTAAATTGATACAGCCACTATGGAGAACAGTATGGAGGTTCCTTAAAAAACTAAAAATAGAGCTACCATACGACCTAGCAATCCCACTATTGGGCATATACCCTGAGAAAACCAGAATTCAAAAAGAGTCATGTGCCACAATGTTCATTGAAGCTCTATTTACAGTAGTCTTGACATGGAAGCAACCTAAGTGTCCATCATCAGATGAATGGATAAAGAAGATGTGGCACATATATACAATGGAATACTACTCAGCCATAAAAGGAAACAAAACTGTGTTATTTGTAGTGAGGTGGATGGACCGAGAGACTGTCATACAGAGTGAAGTAAGTCAGAAAGAGAAAAACAAATACCATATGTTAACACATATATATGGAATCTAAAAAAAAAAAATTGTTCTGAGAAGTATTTCTAAGCGAGTAGTTGTATGGTATTTTCATCCCGTTGTTTCAAAGCTTTTAAAACATATGCTCTTCTGTCTTCAATTACCCTAAATCTGTAGCTCCAGCCCACATCCCTCTCTTAAGCTCCTGATACATATTTACAACTTGCGTTCGTGCTTCAAAGCCTGCTCAACACATCCAAACCCCGATTCATGACACTTCCCATTCAAACCTATTCTTGTCCTTAATTCCCAGTGTTGATTACTGACTCCATCATCTATCCTGCGACTCAAACTGGGGATCTTAGAATCATTTATGACTTTTGTTTCTTTTACATTCTCCTCAAATTCATTAGATATTGGGAGTTGCCCAGGGGGTTTTATTTTTAACTAGCCCCTCAGGGGATCCTCCCACAGAGTTTGGTGGACTTCTTTGAGAAACGCTTCCTGCTCCCGGGAGAGGAAACATCCATTCTGCATTCTTTTTATTTTTACTGACTCATTCCTTTGTCTGTAAGTACGCTCAAGTTTTCCCCACTAAAAAGAGAATCCTTGCTCAAACGTTTTGCTCTGTATTCTTTTATAGCCAAAATCTATTGAAAAAATAAGCCCATGTTGTTTGTCTCTTCAGTTCTCATTCACTCTTCAGTTCTCTGCAATCCAGTGTCTGTTCCCACCACGTCACATATACTCTTGATACGCTTAAAACAAAATCCGCCAACCAACCCAAACCCAAACCCCCTAATGAAGCCCCCAGAGCCCTGCATGACTCAGCCTGCCACCTCCCCTCATGCAGCTCTGTCCCATTTCCCATCATTTGCTGCCCTACAGCCCTTGGCTTTCTTATAGTTTCTTGATGTGCAGAGCTCTTTCCTGCCTCAGGGCCTTTGCACTGCTGCTGTCTGGACTATGATGCCCTCTCCCTGCTTCTTCCTCCCAGCTTTCACTTCGATATCAGAGTGAGGCCTTGCCTGACCATCTGATTTAAAGTAAGGTTCCCTTTAATTCTCCTTTTTTTCAGCTCAGCTCCTGTTCTTTTTCTTGAGAGTGCATTTCCTAGTTTATATATATTTTACTTGTTTATCTATACTGTCTGTTTCTAGACTATGAACTTCAAAAGGGTAGGGGCTACATTAGTGTTGGTTATCACTGTACCTTGCCCGGTTCCTAGAACACAGTAGTTGCCTTACTTGTAGAAAGAGCAAATGAATTAAGCTGTTTTCTCAGAGGCCACCAAGGACCCCATCATTTCCAGGTTCTGTGCCTGGATGCATAAGTGAGCTAGCAGAAAATCCATGACTCAGCAACACCCCCACCCTCTCAACCCCCCACCCCCGCCCAGTTGGAAAAGCCTTTGGGAGTTTTGTTTTTAATGATTTCACTCTAAAAAAAAAAAAAAGTCCCAAAGTCTGGTTTCTTCTTCTGTACAGAAAGATGGTACTGCTGATGCTACTCTGTGATTACAGGATAACCTCAATAAATCTTTTGAAATCTTGGTTTGCTTGTTTTTGCAGAACGAATGAATGAATGAAACCAAGGGAGCACTGCAGCACCCACCAGGTGCCATCCTCCCATGTGGAGCTGTGATTCCCATGGTCCCCTTAGAAGTGAAGAGTTGCTGGGTTCGAGGGCTTTGAAGCTCAGCATCCCTGCATGTGCCACCCTGGCTTCCAAGTGCAGTGCCTACAATGTTCTCATTTTTGCTGCATTTACCTTTCCTTCTTTGGGGATGTAAATCTGCTAGCAATACAAATAGCCAACCAGGTAATAACATATGCAATGTACATTATCAGTGTTCCTAACAATGTTAAATGTTGATGGGACTTAACTGCTATTTTGAAGGGAGCCCTTAAAAAGCTTTTTTTTTTTTAAAAAAAGCTGAGCCTACCTAGATCCCTAAAGTGCATGCACACACACATCCTACAACAAAAACTTTAATAGATCATTAGAACTGCCCTTCAAGATGCTTTCTTAGCAGATGAGACACTCTGGGTGAGACTGGACACTTTGTTGTTTCCTTTATTATTCAGGAATGTTTTGAAATGTAATACAAATAAAACAGAAATAAGACATATAATTATTCAAAAGTAAATGACCACTATTGCTAAATAACAGGGCTGGAAAACCCATAAGAATCACTTGCCTAGAACTAGTTTAGTAGAGTGGCTGGATGTGAAATAAAACAAATATTAAAAATCATTATAACATGGCTTACTTACTATATGCTTATAGATATCATTCTATTATGCTGAACAGATAGAGGAGCTCAAAGCTTACACAAGTCAATTCCTTGTAAGTCTTTGATATTTCTTGCAATTTCCAGTATCACTGGCAACTTAATCCAGGCCCTTTGTATATTTTATCTGAATTATTGGAAGTGAACTATTCTCATTACTAAGACTTAATAGCTGATCAAATGAGGACAAAGGATCATTCATAAACGTACTTAACATCACTGTTCTGTATTAGGCCCTGTGCTAGATGCCTGGACTGGAGTGACAAAGACCCAGTGCTACCCCAGGGACACACAGGGGAAGGTGTGCCGAAACTCCCAGATTTGTTGATGGGAACAGAAGTAGGATTCACGGAGTAAGAAAGAGTTTTGGGGAAAGGTAGTGAGTTCAGACTTGGACACCAAGGACTTGCATTTCCAAAGAGCGATCCAGAGGGTGATGCCCAATAAACAACTGGGAACGAGGGACTGGATCAGAGACAGAGGCCAGAGTCTGAGATGGACTCCAGAGCCAGGCTCAAAGCCATCACTGAAGTATCACTGAAGTTCTGTTAGTTGGTGCTATTTCCCTAAGGAAATTCACACAGAAAAGGGGGAAATTCCTGAGAACAGAACTTGAATAGAGCTTATGAGTTGGGGGCTTCAGGAAGAAATAAAACAGTGGAGAAGAAGCCAAGGTCATTAGAAAAGTTGTGAGGGCCAATAACGTGCCCAGGAAACAGGGCCAGGGCGAGTTCCATGAAGGCTCGGGCACAAGGACACATCAGTAGCAGGTAAGGCAGCAAGGCCAGAGAATGGCTTTGATGTTGTGATGAGAGATGCTGGAGACAGTTGTTCATCAGAGGGAGGAGGGGAAAAGTCTCTGCCAAGGGCTAAGGAGTCAAGGCTCGAAGGGTGGAGGCTGCAAGAGCTCTGGTCTGGGCGATGTTGGTGGTGGATAGAAGGGAGGATGTGGGAGTAAGTGAGACTGATGATGCTGGGAGATGATGGGTGATTCTCCACATGGAGGCTGGACTGCAGTGGAAAGCAAGGAGAAAGATTGGTAGAGATAAGCAGACATGAGATGAGATAGAGAGAAGAGAAAAGAGGGAAGGCTTTCCCTGGGTGTCCTCGATCACTTTACAAAACTGGGAGGACAGGTAATTTGATAGAAGTGGAAGGGGCAGAGGTGTCACTGAGGGTATTGAAGGTAGTGACACACGCTTGGAGCAGTCACTTTAGACAATGCACAAAAAAGTTAAGAAAAGAAGAACAAAGCTGTGCAGTTCCTCTGAGGGCCAAATTATAGTCAGCACACATTCCGAGAATCAAAACAGCAGAGCTCTGTGACTTCCTCCAGAAATTCTTGGGCAAGAAAAGGATGGTAGGCTGGAAAAGCAGCAATTGTAGGATCCAAAGAGTCTAGTGATTTAAAATGACCTAGGCTGGGGAGATAAGTGGTGGCAGAAAGGGCAAGAAAAACCAGGGGGGAACAAGAAAGGTTTTAAGGACAGGAGACTAGGAGACTAAGACCTCTATATCCTTGGAAGGAGATATGCCATTTCAAGGGCCAGTGATGCTTCCCCTTCCCCCTTACCTGCTTGTCCCTTCCTCCTCACAGGTGCTGGTAGCGAGCAGATTGTAGCCAGAATCAGCCTAGAGAAGCGCATATTCCTGGTGGTGGTTTCCCTGGGATGCCTGCATCTCCCTTGCCTTATATCAATGTCTGTACTGCAGGAGAGGTTACTGCCCTAATTAAGGGGCAGGGATTGAATAAACCATATCCATAATGGCTGTCAATGTTAATAAACTACCAAATGCATAAAGGCAATTAATAACAATCCTATCCTACTGGGGATACAGTCTTGCACCATAGTTACATATACACCAAGTCACTGATCTAACCTGTTAGACTTATGGAGAATTTAAGTGGCCTGAGGGGAAACCTGTGCCTTCTGCTTGTCCTGAAAATACAGACAGTTATAATTAATCATAAAGATGTAGCTGAACAGTGTTGGTCCTTCTGTTGTTTCCTGTCGCCAGGAAAGGAGCCAGCAGCCCTGAAAGACCTGTAAAAGCAACTCTGTTGCCTGGTGCAGCTTTGCCTTTAAATCCTATTCTCAACCCTGCCTCCCTGCTGTCTTGGCTTTCCTCTCTCTGTTCTTTCCCCCTCTTTTGGCTTTCCAAATTTGGGCTTAGTCAGTGCTGTGGTGGTAATACCGCAGCTCTTAAGGAGCCAACTCATGCTGACTCAGAACCAAAGGACCAGATCAGCACTGTACCTAGAACTGAGGACAGAAAAGGGACCAAACCCTTGGGCCAGGCCTGCTTCCTAGAGTGCTTCTCTTTGTTCAATCTCCTACAGATGCCTGAGTGGAGAGGGCAGGGACAATTAGATAGGTGTGAACTCCCAAGGGGAAGAATACTGTTTCATTAAGAAGGGAAGATTGCAGGCTTTACTGCGGGGGAGGAAGGGGGAAGATGGGGAGTGCGAGAGAACATGCGCACATGTGTTTTAAAACAACTGAACGTACAAATTACTTTTAATTGAAAATTTGATATAATTATAGATTCACATGCAAATTATTATAAGAAATAATACAGAGAGACCCCCCCATATACATTTTCCCAGTTTTCCCCAATGATAATATTTTGCAAAATTATAGTATATCACAGCCAGGATATTGACATTGATAAAATCCACCATCTAGTTCAGAGTCCCTGGTTTTACTTGTACTCATTTATGTGTGTGTGTTTAGTTCTATACAGTTTGACTACTGTACATGTACGTGTATAGGTTTGTGTGTCCACCGCCACAGTCAAGATACAGAATGCCTTATCATCACTAAAATCCCCTATGTTGTCCTTTTATAACCACATTCACCACCACCTCTTTCTCCACTCCTATGCAGCCCCCTAACCCTTGCTCTCCATTTCTAAACTTACGTCATTTCCAAACTATTATGTAGGGACTTCCCTGGTGGTCCAGTGGGTAAGACTCCAAGCTCCCAATGCAGGGAGCCTGGGTTCGATCCATGGTCAGGGAAATGGATCCCGCATGCATGCCTCAACTAAGAAGTCTGCATGCTGCAACTAAAGATCCCACATGCTGCAAACTAAGATCCCACATGCTGCAACTAAGACCCAGCGCAGCCTAAATATATAAATAAATAAATATTTTAAAAAAACTATTCTGTAAATGGAATCATACAGTATGTAACATGTGAGATTTTTTTTCAGCATGCATAATTCTCTTGAGATCCATGCAAGTCATTGTGAACATACATAATTTGTTCTTTTTAATTGTTGAATAGTTATCCAGGGTATGGATAAACCAGTTTCTTTAATCATTCACCCATTCAAGCTACCTATGTTATATTTGAAGCGAGTCTCTTCCAGACAACATATAAAGGGGTTATGTGATTTTTATTTGTTCTGCCAATTTCTGTCTATCACTGTTATTTAAACCATTTATATTGAAGGTAAATATATGTTGATGCTTGAGTCAGCCATTTTATTATTAGTTTTATGTTTGTTTCTCTGGTTCTTGTTCCTTTATTTCTCTCTTCTTGCCTTCCTGGGGTTACTTGAACAATTTTTTTTATTCCACCTTGATTTATTTATAATATTTTTGAGTATATTTCTTTGTATAGTTTTTTTTTTAGTGGTCGTTCTAGGTATTATAATAGAAATATGTGACTTATGAGAGTCTACCAGTAACAACATTTTACTTTGTGTTAACTGTGGAGTTTCACGTCCATCCAGATCTCTTTACTTTCTCCTCTTTTAAATTTCATTGGCTTGAATATCAGGTGGTGTTAACATTTTTGTTTCAGTTATCAAACATGATTGATGATTTATTAAACACATGAGGAGAAGAATAGTTCACTGTGTGTACACATTTCTGTTATTTCTGTTGTTCCTTCTTTCCTGATGCTCCAAGATTTTCTTTCATCCATTCCTTTCTGTTTGATGAATTACTTCAGTCAGTCTTAAAGGGTAGGTTTGCTTATCAACAAATTCTGTTAGTTTTCTTTCACCTGAGAATGTCTTTATTTTCCTTTCATTCCTGAAGGATAGTGTTCCCAGACATAATTTGTGGTTGAATTGTTTTCCTTTCAATGCTTGAAAAATGTTGTGCCCTTTCTTCTGGCTCCACTGTTTCAGGAGAACTCTACTGTCATTTGTATCATTTTCCCCTCCAGATAATAACACATCGTTTCTCTTTAGCTTCTTTCAAGATTCTTTTTTCTCTGTCTTCTGCATGGGTTTCTTTCAGTTGATCCTGTTTGGGATCCACTCAGCTTCTTGAATCCAGGTTTGTGTGTGTCACCAAATTTGGGAAATTTTTAGTTATTACTTCTTCATATGCTCTTTCAGCTCCACTCTCTTTCTTCTCTTTTTCTGGTACTCCAATGACAGAAATGTTCATTTGTTTGTTTTAATAGTCCCTTAGGTCTCTGAGACTCGGTTCATTTTTTGAAGTCTATTTTTCTCTGTTGTTTAGATTGGTTGTTGAAATTGGGCAAATTATTTCCTCAAGTTCAGTGATTCTATCTTCTGTCATCACCATGCTACAGTTGAGCCCATCCAGTGAGTTTTTCAAAATTTTCTGCTATTATATTTTTCAGTGCTCTGATTTTCCTTTGGTTCTTTTTTTGTAATTCTGTTTATCTGCTGAGCTTTTGTAATTGTTTTTGCTATTGATTGTTGAAGCATTTTTATAACAGCTATTGCACTGCTGGTGGAAATGTAAATTGATACAGCCACTATGGAGAACAGTATGGAGGTTCCTTAAAAAACTAAAAATAGAACTACCATACGACCCAGCAATCCCACTACTGGGCATATACCTGAGAAAACCATAATTCAAAAAGAGTCATGTACCAAAATGTTCATTGCAGCTCTATTTACAATAGCCAGGAGATGGAAGCAACCTAAGGGCCATCATCAGATGAATGGATAAAGAAGATGTGGCACATATATACAATGGAATATTACTCAGCCATAAAAGGAAATGAAATTGAGTTATTTGTAGTGAGGTGGATGGACCTAGAGTCTGTCCTACAGAGTGAAGTAAGTCAGAAAGAGAAAAACAAATACTGTATGCTAACACATATATATGGAATATAAGAAAAAAAAAAAAGGTCATGAATAACCTAGGGGTAAGACGGGAATAAAGACAGACCAACTAGAGAATGGACTTGAGGATATGGGGAGGGGAAGGGTAAGCTGTGACAAAGTGAGAAAGTGGCATGGACATATATACACTACCAAACGTAAAATAGATAGCTAGTGGGAAGCAGTCACATAGCACAGGGAGATCAGCTCGGTGCTTTGTGACCACCTAGAGGGGTGGGATAGGGAGGGTGGGAAGGAGGGAGACACAAGAGGGAAGAGATATGGGAACGTGTGTATGTGTATAGCTGATTAACTTTGTTATAGAGCAGAAACTAACACACCATTGTAAAGCAATTATACTCCAATAAAGATGTTAAAATAAATAAATAAATAAAATTTGGTCTTAAAAAAAAAGAATGTGAGGGGGAAGTTAATTCAGTTTAAACTAAAAAAATTTTTTTTAAAAATTAAAAAAATTTAAAAAATTAAAAAAAATAAAATCCTTATCGGATAATTTCAGCATCTTAATTCATCTTAGTGTTAATGTCAGTTCATTGTCATTTCTCACTCAAGTTGTGATTTTCCTAGTTCTTGGCATGACAGGTGATTTTTTTTTATTGTACCCTGGACATTTTGTCTATAGTGTTAGGAGAATCAGGTTTAAAATTAAACCTTTAATTTTAAAGTGTTAGGAGAATCAGGTTTAAAATTAAACCTTTAATTTTAGCAGGCAGTCACCCTGTTTAGGTTTAGCACTCAAGTTCTGGCTTATTTTTCCAGGCTGTAATTCCAAATCAGTTATATTTTAATCTTTGGTCTCCTGATTTATCTGCTGGTGCTGGGAGTCCCTCTCCGTCTTAGTGCTGTCTGAGGGAGTGGAACAGGATTCCCCAAGTTGGACTACCAAGTGTCTTGGAAGAGCGGGTGGTCTCAGGTATATGGGGACAAAGGAGCTTCCTGAGCTGGGCCACTTGCCATGGTGGCAGCCGTCTTCTGGTTCTGCCCACACACCAGGTATGTGGGTGAGTCTCTGCAGAGTGGGGTCTCTTGTTTGTATTTTCACTGGGCTGTAAACCTGTGGGGAAATCCACGTCTGCCTGTAGTTATGCAGCTGTATCCTCAGTGTGTGTGGCACAGGACAGACTGTGTGATGGTGTGTGTGGTAGGCTGGCTGTGTATTGTTCCCCAACACCCAGGGCCTCTTTGAGATTCAGCTTATTCCTGTGACTCACCTGCTTAATGAGAAGCAAGCAGGAATGATGAATGTCACTTACAGGCGGAAGCTTTGAGAGCCAGGAGGAGCTCGCTTCGTACTCTTCCCTGTCATGATCACTGACAATGTTTCAGATGGCAGCTGTTCCATCAGCCCACGTCCCAGAGTGGGGATGATGACAGCTTAGAGCAGAGCCCCCGCAGGGCTGGGAGGACATGTGATGTGAGTGATGTAAATGAGCAGGAACCTTTGTGTGTGAACTGTGCAGATCTGGGGCATTGTTTGTCACCACCACATCACCTGGCTTATTCTGCAGTGAATTTTGCTTAAAGAAAAAATTGAGGGAAGAGGCAAATCTCGATAGCCCTGGAGGGTATTAGAAATGCATAAAACCATACATCTTAAATATTACATAAATTAAACATTTTATAATTTAGCTTCTGTTCCTTAGCTTACAATAACAAATGGGATTTTACTGTAGAGTAATGAGAATCCATAAATTTGGTGAGGCAACATCTGTCTATATTAGAGTCCCTGAGAGGTCTATGAAGACATTTGCAATACAGTGTGTTTTCCAGTCAGAGAATGGAGGGCGGGACTGTTTTCCAGGAAAGCTTTATTTCTGTCTCCACCTGCTATGGTCTAAATGTGTCCTCCCGCCACCAAATTTATATATTAAACCCTAAAGCCCAATGTGATGGTATTAAGAAGTGGGGACTTTTGGGAAGTGACAAGGTCATGAGGGCTCTGCATTAATTATGACATTAATGCCCTTATAAAAGAGGCCCAAGAGAACTCCCTTTCCACCATGTGAGGACATAGCAAGAAGTTGACATCTGCGACACCAGAACCTGACTGTGCTGGCACCCTGATCTTAGACTTCCAGCCTCCAGAACTCCAGAAATTTCTGTTGTTTATAAGCCACCCCATCTCTGGTATTTTGTTATAGCAGCCCAAGTGGACTAAGATACTACTCCCAGGATGGACTCCAGCATTGACTTTGTGGCTCTGTGCTTATACCCCAACTTTTTCCACCCATAGCATTTGCATTTCTTTGTCATTCTTCTGCAAAATTCTGTCTCCATCTCATAGCTTGTTTTGGGATCTCCACAGGTCAGTGACAGGATCAGTTCAGCTTGTACCAGACCACAAGTACAGCCTCCAGGTATGAACACAGCCATAGGTAGGGAAACTGAATACCATCTTAGAGGAGAGAAATCAAGTTTTCTCTAGGAACCCTTAGGTAAACCCACAGCATTTATGTTATTACTAGGTGGTGTTTATTAGGTTAAGCTGGCCTTGAGATATTCTGTAATGCTCCTAATGTAATTTGTACGGAGGAAAGGATAGCCTGTTTTCTTTTATGAGGATGCAGAAATACTTTCTGTCAAATTGTGACAAAGGAAACTGCACCTTTTCACAATATTGAATTGGTGAAAGTGAAATCACTTCAAAATGAAATTAGATGACACTTGGACCTCTGAATCAGGGAACCACAGCTACCTTGGCCTATTAAGCCCCTGGAGCAAACTCCCCATTCATGGTTGAACCCAAAGTGCTGTTTTTCCACACATGGAGAATCAAACCCATTATCTTTTCTCTCTATCTGTATTCTACAGCTGCTGCCACTTCCGCTTTGTTCTTGAGGTTTCTGTCTCCTCTAAGTCTAGCAATGGAATAAATTCCTTTTTCTGCATCTACCAGTCCTTTTCTGCTGTTCTGATCAAAGCATATTGTAGACTTTTAAATTTTAAGAAGTTTATTATCCTTTAGGTGGAAATAAAGAGAAATAAAGTGAAAAATACAATGATGTGGGCAAAGTTCAACAGGTAAATAGACTCACAATGTCCCTATAGTTCTTATTTGGCATGCACAAAATGGAAATAGAAGCGGACACATCAGCCCCTTTACTCCATTCCCTGGCCAGACTATTGCTCTTTTAGTCCTGAAGGAGAAGACTGATTCCTTCCTCAGCTCACTTATCTCCATCCATGTGTCCATTTCCTTTGTGAATGGTGAACATTTGAGAGCAAGTGCTATTTCTTTCCCACATTTAAATCTCTAGGACTTAATCCAGTGCCCAGCAAATACTAGCTGCTCAACAAACATTTATTAAGTAAACTACATGCTCTTTGTGGGTCTATTCTCCTGCAATTTAATGAATTAAAATTTTTTTTCTGGAGTGGTAGAGTGAGGAATTCTGCAAATGTACCTCTCCAAAGAAGCGATGAACACACTGACAAAAACTGTCAAAATCAACCATTAAAAGAACTCTTGAAATTAACCAGAGCCCTGCATTAATCTGAAGAGGGTTTACTCAGGAAAAACTGCTGAAAATGTGTAAGAACAGGAGGGTTTTAGGCTTTGTTAAGTAATCTAAACCCATCTCCCTCTATGCAGCTGGGCAGTAAACTTGAAAACCAGCAGCCTTACAACCACAGTAGCTGCCAAAGGCAGTAACCTTGTAGCCACTGGAGGAGAGACACCAGGTTTGGAACTCCTTAAAAAGTCCCATCCTCAGAGTAGTATCACTATTTGGTTTGTCTCACAGTGTCCTGGAAAACCCCATTTTTCAGGGTATTATTGTCATTTGACCTGACTTGGAGCTCTGATCCATGGGAAAGTCTTATTCCCAGGGCATTTGTCAGAAACAAACAGCAGCAAGTATTTAACATTGCAGCTGCCCAACACTGCAGAACAAGTTGGGACAAAAAGAACCTGGCCAGAGCTTAAAAGAAAGATCAAGGTCAGGAAAATGAAGATGTCACAGGGGTCTTAAAAACTCTGTTCTAGGGGATCTAAAATGTACGCACATGTGTAAGCATGTGTGCGTGCTCAGGAAAGACCTTGAGACCTTTAAGTGAAGGCTAAGGAAGAGTTGTAAACTGCCAGACATTGAAAGAAGGCATTCCCCAACACACACACACATACACACACACACGCGCGTGCACACACACACAAACGCAACACTTTGCAGACGATATTCCTTGCCTACTACAAGGAATGCAGAATTTACAGAATTATTCCATGAAGTCACTAAATTAACAAACAGCAACAACAAAGAGCAAAAGCAAAAAACAACAAAAAAAACCCTCGGAGTATGGGAGGGGAGAATAGGATTTCTAGATTTACCACATTACATGTTATTTTAAATGATCAATTTTCAACAAAAAGTTACAAAGTCATTCAGAGAGGTAAGAAAGTATGACACATACATGACTAAGGCAGTCAATAGAAACTGTCTCTGAGGAAACCCCAATGCTGGACTTACTAGACAAAAACGTTAAATCACAGACATGCTCAAAAAACTGAAAGAAGCATGTTTAAAGAATGAAAGGAAAGTATGAGAACAATGTTTCACCAAGTCTCAAATTTCTATCTCAATAAAAAGACAGAAATTATAAAAACAAAGGACCAAACTGAATTCTATAGCTAAAAATACATAAATTAAATGAAAAAATTCGTTAGAGAAATCCAACTTCAGGTTTAAGGTGGCAGAAGAAAGAATCAATGAACTTGAAAGACAGGGCAACTGAAATTATTTGGTCTGAGGAAAAGAAAGATAAGAGAATAGAAAAAAAAATGAACAGAGTTGCAGAAATCTATGGGACACCATCAAGGATACCGACATGTCCACAATAGGAGTCCCAGGTGAAGGGAACAGAGAGAAAAGGGTAGAAGAATTATCTGAAGAAATAATGGCCAAAAACTCACAAATTTTAATGAAAAGCACTTATGGACACATCCAAAAATATCAAATTAGATAAATGGAAAAAAACTGATACATATACATATCATAGTCAAGCTGTTAAAACATAAAGAGAGAATTTTGGAGAGAGAGAAAAATGATTCATCATATACAAGTGATCCTCAATAAGATTAATGACAGACTCTCCACAAGAAACCAAGGCCTTGAAGTGATATATTCAAAGTGCTGAAAGAAAAGGAATGTCAATCAAGAATTCTCTATACAGCAAAAGTATTTTTCAAAAACAAGGGAGAAATTAAGGGAACCGTGGATAAATACTGAGAGAGTTCGTCACTATCAGAGCTGCTCTACAAGAAATAAGAAAGGAGTCTTTCAGTTAAAATTAAAAAACACTTGAGAGTAACTTGAATTCACATGAGTTTGTAACACTCCTTTTCCTGTCTAATTTAAAAGACAACTTCATGAAGCAACAGTTCTAAAACTGTACTGATGAGCTTATAATGTATAAATATAATTTATATGATAATAATGCAAAAAAAGAGAGATTGGGGCTATAATGGAGCAAACCTTTTGCATACTATTGAAATTAGGTTGATATTAGTCTGAATGAGATTGTTTTAAGTAATCAGGTTATTAACCACTCAAAAATAACTAAAAAATCTGCAGTAAAAGGAACAAGGAAATTTAAATGACACACTAGAAAATGCATATTAATATAAAAGAAGGTAGTAATGAAAGAGTACAGGAACAAAAACCACATAAAACATATAGAAAACAAATAGCAAAATGGCAGGCATAAACCTTACCTTTTCAGTAATTACATTAAATAAAAATGAATTAAACACTCTAAGAAAAAAAGGCAGAGTCTAGAAAAAAATTTAAAAACATAATCTAACCTGTCTACAAGAGAAACTTTAGACTAAAAATTCTAACAGATTGAAGATGAAAACTTGGAAAAATGTATACAATGCAAGCAGTAATCAAAATAGTGCTGGAGTGTTCATACCAACAACAGACAAAATAGACTTTAAGACAAAACTTGTTACTAAAGGCAAAGAAGGATATTTAATGCTGACACAGTGTTAATTCCTCAAGAAGACACAACAAAATTACCTATATATGCAAATATATAACAGATCGCAATAAAAAAACCTTAAAGTACATGAAGCAAAACTGACAGAATAGAATGAAGAAACAGATAATCCAACAATAGTTGGAGACTTCTTTTGAAGTATCACATTCAATAATGGTAAGAACAAGTAGGGAGAAGATCAACAAGAAAATAGAACACTTGAACAACACTGTGAAACAAATAGACCTAATTTACAAACCATTAGGTAGACTGAGCAAGAGAAAAGATAGAAGACACAAGTTTTAAAATACAGAAACAAACTTACAGAAATAAAAAGCATTATGAGGGAATACTGTGAAAACTGTATGCCAATAAATTAGATAAACTAGGTGAAGTGGACAAATTCCTAGAAAGATACAAACTACCAAAACTGATTCAAGAAGAAATAGAAAATGTGAATAGACCTATTAAAAAGTAAAAAGATTGAACTAGTAATTTAAAAACTTTCTACAAGGAAAATTCCAGGCCTGGATGGCTTCACTGGTGAATTCTACCAAACATGCAAAGAATAATACTTTTCTTTCACTAACTCTTCAAAAAATAAATAAATAAAAAGAACGCAACCTTTTCCATTCATTCTACAAGGACAATTATTACCCAGATACTAAAACCAAACAAAGACATCACAAGAATATTGACACAAAAATCTTCCAAAACTACTATCAGTTTGGATCCACAAATATATAAAAAGGATTATACACCATGACCAAGTGAGATTTTTTTTTCCCAATAATGTAATGTTGGTTTAAAATTTAAAAATCAATCAATATAATATACCACTTAATAGAATAAAGGACAAAAACCACATGATCATTTGAATAGACACAGAAAAAGTGTTTGACAAAATCCAACAGCCTTTCTTGAGAAAGCATTCAACAAAGAAAAGAATGCATATTCCTCTAACTAACCAAGTGACCTATGAAAAACCCACAGCTACCATCATATTTAATGGTGAAAGACTGAATGCCTTCCACCTGAGATCATGCACAAGACAAGGATGTTTACTCTCACCACTTCTATTCCACATTGTATTGGAGGTTAGAGCCTCAGCAATTAGTCAAGAAAGAGACACATATGACCCAGCAATTCCACTCCTGCGTGTATATTTGAAAAAAAACAAAACCACAAATTCAAAAAGATATGTGCACCACAGTGTTCAAAGCAGTTTTATTTTTTTTTTTAATTTTTATTGGAGTAGAGTTGACATACAATGTTGTGTTAGTTTCAGGTGTACAGCAAAGAAAATCAGTTATACATATACATATATCTACTCTTTTTTAGATTCTTTTCTCATATAGGCCATTACAGAGTATTGAGTAGAGTTCCCTGTGCTATACAGAAGGTTATTATTTACCTATTTTATATATAGTAGTGTATATATGTCAGTCCCCATAGCAGCTTTATTTACAATTGTCAAGATGTGGAAGCAAGCTAAGTGTTCCTCAACATATGAATGGATAAAGAAGATGTGGTATATGTACACAATGGAATACTACAAAGCCATAAAAAATAATGAAATTTTGCCATTTGCAACAACATAGAAAGACTTGGAGGGTATTATACCAAGTAAAATAAGACAGAGAAAGACAAATACTGTATGACATCACAGTATTTGTGATATGTGGAAGCTAAAAAATATAACAAACTAGTAAATATAATAAAAAAGAAACAGATTCACAGATATAGAGAACAAACTAGTGGTTACCAGTGGGGAGAGGGAAGTGGGGAGGGGCAATATAGGGGTAGGGGATTAAGAGATACAAACTATTATGTATAAAATAAGCCACAAGGATTGTAGCTTATTGTACAACACGGAGAATATAGCCAATATTTTATAATTACTAAAAATGGAGTATAACTTTTAAAAATTGTGTATCACTATATTGTACACCTGTAACTTACATAATATTGTACATCAGCTATATTTCAGTAAAAAAAATAGCATGCAAGTTATCTTGTAATTAAAAAAAAAAGAAAGAAATGTGTTCAGAGTAGACAGGACAAAGTAAAATAATTTCCATTCACAGATAAATCCTAAACTAATTTGAACTTCATGAAAATAAAACTTTTATGTTTCATGCTTCAAAGGATACAATCAAGAAAGTGAAAAGACTACCCACAGAATGAGAAAATATATTTGCAAATCATGTCTGGTAAGGGTCTTGTGTCCAGAATATATAAAGAAATCTTACAGTCCACAGTAAATAGCCTATCAAATTTTTTTAAATGGAGAAAGGATTTGAATAGACATTTCTCCAAAGAGATATACACATTGCCAATAAAAACATGAAATGATTCTCAACAGCATTAGTCATTATTCATTAGGGAAATGCAAATCAAATCCACAGTGAGATACATATTTGTGCTCACTAGGTTGCCTAAAATAAAAAAAGAAAACAATAACAAGTATTGGCAAGGATGAGGAGAAATTGGAATCCTCATACATTGTTGGCATAATTTAAAATAGTACAGAAAACAATTTGGTAGCTCCTCAAGATGTTAATCATAGTTTCCGTATGACCTGCCAATTCTACTCTCAGATATATACACAAGAAAAATTACAAATGAAAAAATAAAAACATATGTTCACATAAAACTTTACACAAAACAGCATTATTCATAATAATCAAAAGTTAGAAACAACCCACATGTATATCAAGTGATGAATAGATAAACAAAATGAGGTATATCCACACAATGGAAATTACCCAACATTAAAAAGGAATGAAGTTGGGACTTCCCTGGTGGTCCAGCGGTTAGGAATCTGCCTTCCAATGCAGGGGGCGCGGGTTCAATCCCTGGTCAGGCAACTAAGATCCCACATGCCACCGGGCAACTAAGCCTGCGCGCTGTAGCCTAGAGCCTGCGTGCCACAACTAGAGAGAAGCCGGCACGCTGCAACAAAGAGCCCGTGCACCGCAGTGAAAGATCCCACATGCTGCAACTAAGACCTGATACAGCCAAATAAATAAATATTTTTCTTAAAAAAGGAACCTAACTCACCATTTAAAAAAATTAAAAAATAAAAAGGAATGAAGTAATAATACATGCTCTTTTCTGTGCCTCCATCTCCACTCAGACCCTAAGAATGACATATTCAATGAGTGTGTAGCTCTTATGAAAATGAGAAGAGCCTCCCAGCATTTTTGATGACTAAGGGCCCCTCTGCCTGTTGAAACAGAGGGAGGGAATACTATTACATTAGGTAACCAAACACAAATGAATGTTTAAATTAAATGTCCTGACACTTAGGGGTGAGGCTGGAAGGGAGCAGGCCCCACAGCCTGCATGGTGGCATCACCATGTACCAGCCTCTTCTTCATTCCCTTTCCTGGCTGATGGCATCTGATCTGAGAGAAGAGAAACAGTGCCTAGAGTCTTGTGGGACTGAGAGACTTTGCGGTCTCTTTGTATTTTTCTAAACCTTCAAACTCCAAGATGTCTTAGGTCCCTTGTAGTTCATTGCAATTCTCTTCTTGCATGTGACCTGCCATGATATATCTATTATTTCTTCAGATTCAGCAAAACCATGGGCAATTACACTCCCTTACCCTCAGGATTACTCAGATGTCCAGTTAGGCAGAGCCTTCTGGTTTCCTTCTAGAAATGGTTTTCTCTTCTGGGAAACAGTCTTCCTGCTTTCTCTCCAGAGTAGTTCATTTGATGGCCACACAATCTGTGTTCATGTCTCCCACTGACTTCACACAACAGGTGATCCTGGAGCTGTGTGTGTGGCTACCCTGGCTCTTCTGGTCTTGGCAGCTGGCTCTTTCCCATTGTCTGGGGCTAGGGAAGACCCTAGACCTTGGAGCTACCCAGATGGTGGATGAATTTCCCACTACCTCAGACAATATGGAAATGTGGTATTCGTGCCCACTTTAGTTTATGGGCAGATTCAGACTCAATGAATTTGACTTCTTGGTTGTAAGAAACAGAAATTTTCTTGGGGAAGCTGAGTAAAAAAGGTGAGTCCTTTTATGTCCTAAGTAAATAAGGATGCACAGCTGGAGACCAGGCTTGCACTGACCCAAGAACAGGAAAATCATCCTGAATCTGTCTTGCATCTCTTTCTTTCTGATTTATTCATTAAAAAAAATCACTGGAGACCAATTTTTGTTTTGACCCTTCACAAGGAGGAAAGATAGTCTATTAGGGGATACAGACTTTCTCTGACCCAGTTCCTAGGGTGGAGATTCTTAGTCATTCAGTTTAGTCAGTGCCCACCCTTTGTGTGGGTTAGGCTGTCCAAAGACTACTTCTGTACATTTAGGACAATCTGAGGCAGGGGAGATTTGTGAACTGAGTCAACCATAATTACACTGTTTTTTTTGAGAGAAAGACAACATTTAAAAAACAGCATGGGGCTTCCATGTAAGGAGTTTAGAAGTCACCAGTCCATTCTAACAGCAAGAAAACAGCTGAACAAATTTAAAAAAAAATCAACAACTCTTTTCAGATCCATCAGAGAAGTGAGGTCACCAATTCTGTACCCTGCAAAATTATCCTTCAAAGGTGCAGGAGAAATAGAGACTTTCTCAGACAAACAAAAATTGAAGGAATTTGTTGCCAGTAGACAAGGTGAGCAAGAAATGTTGAAAGAAGTTCTTTAGAGATAAGGAAAATAAAATAGGTCAGAAACTTGGATTTACATAAAGAAAGGAAGAGCATCAGAAGGAATAAGTAAAGATAAAAAACTTTACTTTTCTTATTCTTAATTGATCTAACAGCTAACAGTTGTTCAAAAATAATAACAACAATATATTAGGCTATTAACAATATTATGAACAATACATTACATGTTTATGTATGTTTATGTATATGCTTCTATATATGCTTATGTATGTAGTGCAATGAATGACAGCAATAATACAAGGAACTGGAGGGAGAAAGTGTGATTATTTTGTTATTATAAGGTACTTGCACTGCCCATGAAGTGGTATAGTGTTATTTGAAAGTGGATTTGGATTAGTTGCAAATGTATATTGCAAACTCTAGAGTAACAAATTAAAAAGTAGAAAATAAGCATAATTGATAAGTGAAGAAGGAGAGAAAATGGAATCATATAAAATGCTCAGTTAAAACCACAGAAGGCAGACAGAGTGTGGAAGACAAATATAAGAACAAAAAACATTGGTAACAAATAGAAAATAGTAATAACTATGGTAGATATTCAACCAACTATGTCAATAATTGCTTTAAACTTCACTGGTCTAAATATGCCAACTAAAGTCAGTGCTCATTACAGTGGATCAAAAACCAAGACCCAGTTATGTATGGTCTACAAAAAATCTACTTTAGGGAGTTCCCTGGTGGTCTGGTGGTTAGGATTCAGCACTTTCACTGCTGTGGCCTGGTTCAATCCCTGGTCAGGGAACAGATCCCACAGGCCATGTGGCACAGCCAAAAAAAAAATCTACCTTAAGTATAAAGTCGTATATAGATTAAAAGTAAAGAGATGAAGAAATATATACCATGCTAACACTAATCAAAAAAAGCATGAATAGCTATATTAATTTCAGATGGATTAGACTTCAAAGCAAGGAAAGTTATCAGAGATAAAGAGGGGCATTACATAGTGATATGTCCAAAGAGACATAACAACTCTTTTTTTTAATATAAATTTATTTATTTTATTTTATTTATTTATTGTTTCTGGCTGCATTCGGTCTTCGTTGCTGCATGTGGGCTTTTCTCTTGTTATGGCGAGTGGGGGCTACTCTTCGTTGCAGTTAGTGGGCTTCTCATTGTGGTGGCTTCTCTTGTTGTGGAGCATGGGCTCTAGGCACGCAGACTTCAGTAGTTGTGGCATGTGGGCACAGTAGTTGGGGTTCGTGGGCTCTAGAGCGTAGGCTCAGTAGTTGTGGCGCATGAGCTTAGCTGCTTCACGGCATGTGGGATCTTCCTGGACCAGGGATGGAACCCGTGTCCCCTGCACTGGCAGGTGGATTCTCAACCACTGCGCTACCAGGGAAGCCCAACATAACAACTCTTAATGTGTATACACCTAACAACAGAGCACCCAAATACTAGAAGCAAAAACTGATAGAACCGCAGGACTAGTAAATGAATCCACAATTATAGTTGTATACTTTAATATCCTTCTATCGGAAATGGACAGATTCAACAGGCAGAGATCAGTAAGGAAATAATTGCATTCAAAAGTACCATTAGTTAACTGGATATGGTTGACATCTATAGAATACTTCATCCAATAACAGCAGATTAGACAGACTTCTCAAGCTCAAATGGAACATTCACCAATATAGAACACACTTTGGGCCAAAACACGCCTTAATACATTTAAAGAATAGAAATCATACAACGTCTGCTTTCAGACCATAAAGGAATTAAACTAGAAATCATTAACAGATAGTAGCTGCAAAATCCTCAAATACATAGAGATTAAACAACACACTTCTAAACAACACATAGGTCAAAGGAGAAGTCTCAAGAGAAATTAAAATAATTATATTTAAGGAAATGAAAATGAAAATACAACTTATCAAAATTTCTGGAATGCAGTGAAAATAGTGCTTAGAGGAAATTCTATGGCATTTAATGCATATATTAAAAAAAGAGAAAGACCTAAAATCAGTCATCTGAGATTCCACCTTTGGAAGTTAGAAAAGAAGTGCAAATTAAATCTCAAGTAAACAGAAGAAAAGAAATAATGTTACAGCTGACTTACCTCGAGCTAGCAGTTCTCGATGCGTCCCACAGCCATCACTGTGTTTCCCTCCAAAATTTAAAATATCCAGGAGGCTTTGTGAGTTCCCTGAGGTGGCTACCCCAGGACACAGTCTGTTAATGCTGGGAAACAGGTGTAGGAGGTCCTTTTTCCTCTACATGATGATATTAGATATGGAGAAAATCATGGATAGGAATAGAGGAAAGGAAAACAAGGCCAGGGTGTGGGGGGGACACAAATAGAATTTTAAAAAGAGCTAAAGAAATGTATTTTTTATGCAGTACCACACACATAAGCTTATATTTTTTTTACAAGGTATTCAATTGAATACAATTGAGATAAATTGCATTATCTACTTGACTTTTCTATAACTCAAATAATAAGTGAAGTGTAATACCAAAGAGAGAGAGAGACACTGCTTTCTAACATAAATACTTTCTCAATTTGAAAACTAGTAATGCTCACAAGTGTAACAAACTCCAAGAATCAGGTGATTCTTTAACAATTGTTAGCAACCTGTGGGTTCCATTTATTTTTTCCTTCAAGAATGTTGGTGTGTGGAAAACAAACTATTTTCAACCATTCATTTAAGTCTAGCTAAATTCAACAGACAAGGGGAATTAGGATTACCTCTAATTCTTCTAATAAAAACAAAACACAAAAGCAGTTGTTATTGATAATTTGTAATAAGTAACACGTTATTAACGGGCTGTTGGTTGATTTTATCTAGTAGCGATTAGGTAGGTGTGTTTTGTTGTTGTTGTTTGTTTGTTTTAATTCCATGTTACTTCAGGAAGGATGGGTGGATAACTTGGTTTTTGATGGGGACAGAAAGATTTTACATCTCATTTCGCTGGTAATCCTTTTCTGAACTTTGGACTTCTAGGTGCTTATTTAAAAAAATATGTTGCTACTGCCATCTGTTGGATGGAATGTAAGAGCTAATTAGACACAGGGACCTTTTAAACAACCAAATATCTGTCCTTTCCTTTTAACTTCAGCTTGCCTCCCAAAGGAAAGATTCTTCCTTTACTCTGTAGATGTGAGGCATGGCTGCTGACTCCCAGCCCTGGAGCCTAATTTATTTTGGGAATATCTTCTATTGTGGTGGGATGCTTTCTCTTCAGAAGTTTAAATTCTTTCTGCTGAAAAGAGAGTGTGAGGTTTTTATCTTCTCAGTAAGAAGGCAGGCTTGTGGAGGAGGGGTTGCTGTGTGTGAGTATTTTTAGGGACAACCATATTTTTAACACAGGGTAGTAGAACCTATGCTGGACTAATGGCAAAGGAATCAGTCAAAGTTCCATTGTTAGATTGTCCTGCATTTTTGAAGCCAGTGATTTTACTTATCTGGCTTCAGTTTTCTCAGCCATAAGATGAGATGGCTGCACTAGAACTGAGAAAATGTTACAAACTCAAGATCCACGTGGTTCTCTCTATGGAGTCACATTCAAAGAATGACGGTCACAACAGCAAATACAAATAAGAAGAAATGCCAATCTGCATCTCTTGAAAAGCATGAAAAAAGAACCAATCTACCAATCCATGGGAAACACATCTTACTCCATGCCCCTTTTCTCTCCTCCTCAAATCTTATTTTCCTATTTTGCACATGCTCTGATGGCCCACCATTCTTCCGTCATCACTACTCCCCACACTTTCTCCAAGCATGGCTGTTTTCTCTCTCCTTCCCATTCTCACTCTTGTTCAGCCTCTTTCTTAGTCCCTACCTTCTCATCTAGCCCCTCAGATCCCATATTTCTCTTCCCATTCTCAGATTCTGAATGACAAAGTTCCAGGAACCAGTCTTGGAGAAATAGCCTCTTCTCTGAGGTGGGGACAGGTGGAGAAGCTGAATGAGGTGAAACACATTTCATATAGGTCTTGGGAGAAAGGAGCGGTTGGAAACTCATACACATCACCAAGCACCCACCCACCAAAAGCCTTCAACCCTGTGCATGATATGACCACAGCACCAATAGAATTACCTGGTTAAAAACTGCATGATAGAATTTGTTTCCCTTGGATTGGAGATTTATGAATGCAGAGGCTATTTTATTCCTCCCTCTTGCATTGCTGAAGAAAGAAAGATTGGGGTCATTATAGAACTCATTCCTAATTTTCTTTCCTGAAATTTGATGTCCAGAAAACCAAGAGTTTATTCAATTTCTCCTGTTCTCCTCCCTTCACTCAATTAGTTATTCCATTCATTTATACCAGATTGGGGAAGGGGACGATTTAGGAGAAATTCCTTCTCTGAGGTTTCTTCTCTGAGGATGAAGTCTTGCTTGAGACTTCAGTGGGCATTGCCAGAATGAGAGCCTGAGAGTGGGACTGTACTTCCCTCAGGGCAAATTCTCCAAAAGAGCAATCTCGAGGTTGTCCTCAAAACCTTCCTTGGGGTAGGTGGGCTCTCATGGCCCTTTACTGTCACTCATCAGCTCTCTGCCCACCCTCCTCTTCTGGGTGTGCTGAGATTTGCTATGGAGGAAAGGAGTGCAGTCAGCCTGCACTCAAACTTTCACAGAAATGAAAAACAGTTTCTCCTTACAAAAAGTTTGGAGAGCTACCTAGACTTGTCTCTTACCAGTGCTGCTGGTGAAAAGAGGGTTCAGAGGACTCCAGGCGGTGGCGATGGAAGGGAATGGCCAGTGGTGTAACCAGTATGAGGCCCACCCCGAGGAGGTCTGCAGAAGAGACATCTTGTTTGTCATCCACGGAGAGTAACAGCAAGTTCTGCATTTGGTGATGATGATTCACTCATTTCCTCAGTAGAGGTTTGGGAGGATCATAGCCGGAATTTGAAAAAGTCATTTCTATATCTGGCGACAAAGTGACTCTGAGTGATCAGCATGTGCTGTTTTGTCATCTTTGGTAATATCACCAACATCACTGTACTGAGAAAACTGTAAAATGGAGCTGTCACATTAAAAAAGAAATTATCCAAACAAAACTCCAAACTATTATCACAAAGCTCTGCCACCACCAGCCTCCTTAGGTTAAGTGTACAGGCAATATATACATATATATATATACGCGCACAAACACGTATATGTTTATTTGTATGCATGTGTATGTATATATATATGTATGTGCATGTATGTATATGTGTATGTATGTATGTATGTGTGTAAATATATATATATATATATGTTTTTTTCTGAGCACTCATGCTTTGGATGACATAATAAAGCAATGAGCAATGCCCTATTCCCAGCCTCCAGACCTAGTGCACGTCTCCAAACACTGGCTGGAGGATGCTTCAAGGATGTCCCATATGTCAACACTGTCCTCTCCAGCTTTGCTTGAGGAAGAGGATGAACGTTTCTTTGACAATTTGACAGCATAGAAAATGAGCCTGCCGGGAACCGAGTCCATCCACCCCAAGTCATATTGCCTCTGCTGGTGTCAGAGCATCTCTGTCACTCACAGTCATGGTGTAGAACACATCACTAGTGCAAATGCTCACCAGGTCCTTCCCCTGAGATGGATGGCTCTAAATCCATGCCCAGAGGAGTGTGGCTTTTTTGTTTCTAGTATCTTCTGTACTGGAAGAGCAGTTATTGAGGGCTAGTCTGTGGAGATGATCATCTTCCAGTATATGGAGGCAGTTCTACACTGTTAGAGCTTAAGAAGCCAGAAGGGTCCTTGAGGCTGTGCTGCCCTCTAGTGCCGTCCCTGTGCAAAGATGCCTGGTTTGTAGGAACTGACGGCACTGGCATGTGGTGCCTGGATGGACCTGGGCACTGTGGGTGCAGAGTAGTCACCCCATCCATGGATCTACTCTGTTAGGGGATATCTTGGCAGGAGATGGGGGACAACCTGAAGTATTCAGGCACTCCAGTGCCTTTAAAACACTATTATGGGATGGAATATAATATAATATTTTAATATGGGCAGAGGGAGGTAGGGTTTTAGCAGATTAAATGAAGATTTTGACTTGAAGTCTATGGAATTCTCTTTTGAGTATGTATTTTTACTGAGGTATATAACATTATATGAAACTGGTATGACACAACAGTATATTAGTTTCAGTATCATGGTTTGAATACTTTGCAAAATGATGACCACAATACGCTTAGTTAACATCCATCATCATACATAGTTACAAAAAATTTTTTCCTTGTGGTGAGAGCTTTTAAGACCTACTCTCTTAGCAACTTTCAAATATGCAAAATTGTATTATTAACTGTAGTCACCATGCTGTGCATTACATCCTCATGACATTTATTTTATAGCTGGAAGTTTATATCTTTTGACCTCCTTCCCCCACCCGCTCACCCTGCCTCTGGCAACCACCAATCTGTTCTCTGTATCCATGAGGTTTTTTGTTTTGTTTTGTTTTAGATTCCATACATAAGTGAGATCATATGGTATTTGTCTTTCTCTGACTTTTTCCACTTAGCATAACGCCCTCAAAATCCTCCATGTTGTTGGAGGTGGAAGGATTTCTTTCTTTCTCACGGTTGAATAATACCTATATCTCTATCTGTCTATCTATCTATCTATCTATCTATCTATCTATCTATCTATCTATCTATCCACCCCACATTTTCTTCATCCCTTCAGCCTTTGATGGACACTTAGGTTGTTTCTATATCTTGGCTATTGCAAATAATGCTACAATGAACAGGGAGGGATGAATATATCTTTTAAAATCAGTGTTTTTGTTATGTAGAATTGAAATTGCTGGATCATATGGTAGGTTATTTTTGTTTGTTTGTTTTTTTGCGGTACGTGGGCATCTCACTGTTGTGGCCTCTCCCGTTGCGGAGCACAGGCTCCGGACGCGCAGGCTCAGCGGCCATGGCTCACGGGCCTAGCCGCTCCGCGACATGTGAGATCTTCCCGGACTGGGGCACGAACCCATGTCCCCTGCATCGGCAGGTGGACTCTCAACCACTGTGCCACCAGGGAAGCCCCATATGGTAGTTTTATATTTAATTTTTTGAGGAACCTCCACAGTTTTTTCCATAGTCGTCTCACAAATGTACATTCCCACCAACAGTGCACAAGGGTTCCCTTTATTCTACATCCTCGCCAACACTTGTTATTTTCTGTCCTTTTGGTAATAGCCATTCTAACAGGTGTGAGGTGATATCTCATTTTGGTTTTGATTTGCATTTCCCTGATAATTAGTGATGTTGAGCATCTTTCCATGTGTCTATTGTCCATCTGTATGTCTTCTTTGGAAAAATATCTATTCATATCTTCCACCCATTTTTAAATTGAATTGTTTGTTTTTTTGCTATTTGAATTGTATGACTTCTTTATACATTTTGGATATTTATCCCTTAACATATACATGATATGCAAATACTTTCTCCCATTCAGGAGGTTGTCTTTTCGTTTTGTTTCCTTTATTGTGCAGAATCTTTTTAGGTTGATGTGGTCCCACTTGTTTATTTTGGCTTTTGTTGCCTTTGCTTTTATTGTCAAATTCAAAAACTCTTCACCAAGATTGATGTCAAGGAGCTTACTGCCTATGTTTTCTTCTGGGAGTTTTATGGTTTCAGGTCTTACATTCAAGTCCTTAATCCATTTTGATTTAACGTTTATGTATGGTGTAAGATAGTGGTTCAGTCTCATTCTTTTGCAGGTAGCTGTCCAGTTTTTTTTTAACATCATTTATTGAAGAAGCTGTCTTTTCCCCATTGTATATTTTTGGCTCCTTTATCTTAAATTAATTGACCATATATATGTGGATTTATTTCTGGGCTCTCTATTCTACTTATGGAATCCTCTTTTAGATTATATCTCATTGTAATATTTTTTAAACTACAATAATCAGATTTATCTATTAAAATTGCCTGTAGGTTAACTTTGAGTTTATCAGAAGTCCGTATTTTTCTACTTTGACAAGGCCTGGTGACCACTCTAAGAACAGAGATACAGTCATCACCAGCAAGTCATCACCAGTAAGACAGAAGCTGAGACATGAATGATAGTCACTGCAGGAACGTGATAGCTGCCATTCATGGAGCCTTTCTAATTGTTGTGCTGAGTGCACGTGGTTATCACATTTATATCCCAATGCAATTCATGGGACTGGGATTCCCATCCCTACTTTCAGAAAGAAAATTGAGACACAAGAGAGGCTCACACGGCAGAATCAGGTTTGGATTCAGGTACTGTGATCCCAAAGCTTTGCTCTATGATGGGGAGTTCTGCTTCTTCTAGGAGTTCTAGCAAGCAGCCTATAGATTTCCCTCTATGGTGAGTGAGAGCTCCTACTTTATGGTACTAAATCGGTGACAGGCTCCAAATTCTTTTGGCAGATGTAGCTGTATCTATAAATGTAGTTTCTGACCTCATGAAACTTACAGACTTGTTTGTCTAATGGTAGAGACACAACACTGATGTAAAATAATAACTATTTATTAATCATTTACTATTACTCAATAAACAATATTGCTCTATTATACCATAACTGATTTCTTTTATTTGTATGTCTGAAATCAAATAAATATATTTCCCTGAATCCTGAGAGATAACAACTTAAATAGATACTTTCCTTATTAACTTATCCATCATTCATTCATACATACAGCAAATATTTGTTGATTTTGACTTAGTCTCAGGTACCTTTGCTAAAGATTAAAGGTGATACAGAGATATTAAAAATCAAGCATTGCTTCTTCTCCAAAGGTGTTCAGAGTCTAGCTGGGGGAGAACATCTACACAGAGCATTGCAATTGGCCCTCTGTATCCACAGGTTCCACATTCATGAATTCAACCAACCACAGATCAAAAATGTCTAAAAAAAAATTCCAGAAAGCAAAACTTGCATATGCTGTATGCCAGCAACTACTAACACAGAATGTATATTGTATTTACAACAATTAGATAGCATTTACACTGTATTAGGTATTATCAATAATCTGGAGATGATTTAAAGTATATGGGAGGGACTTCCCTGGTGGCGCAGTAGTTAAGAATCCACCTGCCAGTGCAGGGGACACAGGTTTGATTCCTGGTCTGGAAAGATCCCACATGCCACAGAGCAACTAAGCCCGTGTGCCACAAATACTGAGCCTGTGCTCTACAGTCTGTGAGCCACAACTAATGAGCCTGCGTGCCACAACTACAGAAGCCTGGGTGCCTAGAGAATGTGCTCCACAACAAGAGAAGCCACTGCAAAGAGAAGCCCACTCACTGCAACAAAGAGTAGCCCCCGCTCGCCACAACTAGAGAAAGCCCGCCCACAGCAAAGAAGACTCAACGCAGCCAAAAATTTTTAAAAATAAAATAAAATAATATAAAGTACATGGGAGGGACTTCCCTGGAGGTCCAGTGGTTAAGCCTCTGCACTTCCACTACAGGGAGCGAGGGTTAGACCCCTGCTTGAGGAACTAAGATCCCGTTTGCCAGGTGGCACGGCCAAAATAAATAAATAAATTATCGGGGAGGGTGTGAGTAGGTTATATGCAAATACTATGCCATTTGATATAAGGGTCCTGAGCATCTGTGGATTTTGATATGAAAGAGAGCTCCTGGAACCAATCCCCCAGGAATGCCGAGGGACGACTGTATAACATAAGGGAGAGTAAGCAAGTGTTGTGGAAGAGTTTGTGAGAGAATGAGCTCTCCCTGGGGAATCACAGAGGTCTTGATAAATGGGCAGTGTTGATGAGCTGGTGGAGAGAACATTCCAGATGAACAAAGGAAGCTTGGACTTGTGTGGGATTTGGGGATGTTTGTGGAGGGGAAGAGCTGGAGCAAGGTTAAAGAGGCCAGCTAAGGCCGGGTCACAGAAGGCTCAAGCACCAGCGTAGATGGCTTAGGATGAATTCAGTAGGAGTGTGGTCCATGAAAGCTTTTATAGCAAAGGAAATCCATGACACGGGGTTAGTGGGAGAAGCATGCTCTTTAGAGTCAGACAGATCCAGGCTAGAGTATTTTTAGTGGTGTCCACTGATAAGTTGCTCTCTGAGCCTCAGTTCCCATGTCTGTAACTTGAAGGAAATGATGCCCGCTTTGCGGTCTTATTTGGAGAACTCAGTGCAATCACGTGTGCAGAGTGTCCATTGTGGGGGCCTGACCCATGGGGACACTCTGTAGACGGAGCATTCTGATGGGGTTAGGAGACTAGCGCTCTGGGAAGCCTCATTGTCAGGGTGGGTGGTGGAGGTTGGCAGCCTGGTTAAGAGAACTACAATGGTCCTGGAGGCTCTTGAGGCCTGCAGGCAGTGGCAGTGGAAACGGAACCCAAGCAGGGACAGATCTGAGAAACAAGGAAGGATGGATGGAAACTGAAGTTTGATGGGAGGTGTGGTTGTAGGGTGAGGGGGCTGTGGAAGCAGATGTGACCAAAAAGGATTCTGGGGCTGCCTTCCCAGCAGCACTCAGCTCAAGGAAGTCACAGGGGGGCCATGAGCCTAGAAGAGTCCTTCTGTGGAGCTGGACTTTTTCTTTGAAGCCAGACAAAATTCCAGGAGTTCTTATTTTCACACAAGCTTCTGACATCTGATGCCAGATTTATAGCTTGAGGTGGCAAAGGATTTTTGGTTTTCCTTAGGGCTCGAACCACACAGGGCTGCTTGGCTTCCTCCCATGAAGCCAGGTTGGCCAGAAAACTATCCTTTGTTTTGCTTTGAATGGAAGTCATGCTACTTTGTGGCTCTTTACATTTACTTTACCCCCAAATCAGAGCTTCATCTTGGCACACAGCGGTGGTGGGAGCAGTGTTGGAAAGACAGCCCTCAGCAGGCATATTTTCCACTTTTGGCTATTAGTCCTCAGTTTCAAACATTTTTATCCCTGGTGGAACTCTTTAAAACCATGCTTGGAAAACAATTAGGGAACAAAATTCACTCATGATGACTGAACTGTGAGGAGATGGGTGCTTGTAACCACTTCCTCCAGAGAAACCAAGCGGGCATCTACCATGTGAAAACTGTATCACAAAGGAAGACGAAAGTTGAAACTAGGCTAATGAATCTGATAAAGGAAGAATTGTTTTAATTATTGGTTCATTCATTGTCTTAATTAAATTGTGATGTTGCAGAATAACACCGCTATGGACATCAGGTATGCGCCTCTATTCTGGGGGTTTCACAAGGGGCCTTTGGGTGTTCTGGTGACGAGAAGGCCATGATGAAAAGACTCAGAAATTCACGCTTCTTAAACCGGAAACCGCTTTGTGGGCTTCCAGACCCCATGTAAACACTTCTGTAGTTTCACCAGCAGATGTCACTGTTTACACATAAAATGGAAACAGGGGTGGGTACCAGGAAGGAAGTTAGGACTAACACTGATAAGGACCTCAGAGAGGTGGGAGACCAGACGCCACCACAGGGCTATTGAGATGGATTAGAAGATCCTGGTCTGTTTAGGAAAACTTGACCTTACTCAAACTGGGTTATCATTGGCCACCTGCCTCCCAAGTGTGAATACCCAAGAGTGTTTAAATATTGCAAAGGGTCTGCATTGGAAAACAGTTAAGGTTCCTTCCAAAGCTGAGTTCCTTTGAATATTCTCAAAGTGCTCTGGGGCTAAAGATATCGTGGCTTTAAAGAAGACCCCGATTAAAATGTTGGTTCCTGTCTTGCCCAAACCTGAGGATATAGGGTATAAAATCACTGGGCAAACATTGGTCCTGTTTTTGAGATGCAGCAATGGCAGCAGCAGCTGCTATTTCAGAGGCTTTCAGAGGATAACAGTTTGAGTTTTCCCCCTGGATTCAGATGCTATTTTTGCTGCTTGCTAGCTGACAGTGAGTGCTTATATACTGGGAGGTACTAACACAACAGAGGTTTCATGACAAAATGGTTCCAAGAACAAAAACTACTTCAGAGGGACAAGCACATCTGTTGAATTTGGCATCCAGTAGGGAGAAAGAGAGAAAACTGAAAAGAAGCTATTGGTTACCAGATCTTAAGTTTAAGTTGATTGCAAAATCAAATGAGATGCCATTCATGAAAGTACCTTGTGTTCTGCTGCACATGCACTCTATTGAATAAGGCATTATAATTTAGCAGCACTAAGTGAGAGCTCCAAAAATATCCCTTTGGACCTTCTTTATAAACATAAAGAAGTCCATGGCAGCATCTGTCATGTGGTATATGTATTGTGGGGGAAATTGTACACTGTTAGTCATGCAGGATTTATCTGCAAAGGTCTCCTTGCCTTTTGACCATGATGACGATGATAATGATGACTGTGATAATTGTTTCCTAATTGCTTCACCTAGCAGATAAGCCATCAGTCCCTACATGCTAAGAGCTGCCCTGGTTTGGGTTGCATGGGTGCATGATGTGCCAGTCCTTCTATTACATGCAGCCTCATCCATAAGGCTCATCCCACCTCTCAGAATGCTGAGTCACAGATCCAACTGCTTCTGGTCTGAGGATTTCTTTAACATCCCCATCATACCCTAGATATTGATTGCATGAAACTTGCCTTACAGAAGAGATTGGGCATGCCAATTCCCTTGGAGCCCAGTACTGGAGGACCTAGGGACACACAATGTAGGAAAACTCACATTTAGGAAAGTGTCAATCCATTCTACCTGGCTCTAGTCCTTGCTACTATTAATATAAAGAGGTAAATTTTATTGATCAGACATGTCAGACATTGTGCTTTACATACATTAATCTTTATTGTGAGATAGACATTATTATCCCCACTCCCAATTATACAGAAGAGGACACTGAGGCTAACAGAAGTTAAACAACCTGCCTAACAGCACACACTAATAAGTGACAGAGCCAAGACTCGAAGGAAGATCATTTTTCTCTGAAGTCCTTATACTTAAGCCCTAACAGTATACTAACAGTATAGGAACAGTTCATATTCACAACATGGCTTTGGGTCATTATTCAGGTTTGCTGATTTCTACCAGGGCTGTAGAATCCTCTCCCCCAGTCCCTTCCCCTTCCTACCTGCAATAGCTTTATTGAGCAAAAGTATCCCTCTTCAACTGCTGAAAGGGAGGCCCTTGGTAGGTACTCAATAGATGCTTGTTGAATGAATGCATGCCTGCACGTTTTCTGTGGGTCACCAAAGAGTCTTCATCCAGTTGGAAGCTCATGAGTGAGGCATGAGTGAGGCACGTGTGGCTCTTGATGTGCAGATAAATCCCCCAAGCAGTACGGATCACCACTTCGAAGGCTCATTGCTCTCCATTGAGTTAAAGTAACCAAGTTTCATGTCTTCAGGAGCCAGTTCATTTTATTAAATTGCATTTATTAAATGCATTTATTATGTTATGCATTTATTAAAATGTTAGTAAAATGTTATGCATTTATTAAAATGCATAACAGCATTATGTTAGTTCAGGTGTACTGCATAGTGATTTGATTTGGCATTTACATACATTATGAAATAATCACCATCTTTCCCCATATAGAGTTATTACAATATCATTGACCATATGCTTTATGCTGTGTATTACATCCCTGTGGCTTATTTTATAACTAGACATTTGTACCTCTTAATCCCCATCACCTATTTCACCCTCCACTTCCAATTCCTTTCCCTTTTGAATCACACATTTGTTCTCTGTATCTATGAGTCTGTTTTTGTTTTGATTCATTTGCTTGTTTATTTTGTTTTTTCAATTCCACATATAAATGAAATCATACAAAATTTGTCTTTCTCCATCTGACTTATTTCACTTAGCATAATATCTCTAGATCCATCCATGTTGTCACAGATAGCAAGATTTCATTTTTTTAAAAAAAATATTTATTTATTATTTTTGGCTGTGCCAGGTCTTAGTTGTGGCATGAAGGATCTTTCATTGCGGCACATGGGCTCTTCATTCCAGCACACAGGCTTCTCTCTAGTTGTGGTGCGCAGGCTTCCGATCATGCTGGCTCAATAGTTGCAGTGCATGGGCTCTCTAGTTGGGGTGCACGGGCTCCAGAGCATGTGGGCTCAGCAGTTGTGGTGCACAGGCTTAGTTGTCCCGCAGCACTTGGGATCTTAGCTGCTTGACCAGGGATCAACCCAGCATCCCCTGCATTGGAAGGTGGATTCATAACCACTGAACCACCAGGAAAGTCTCTCACTTATTGTTTTAGGGCTGAGTAATACTCCGTTGTATATGTATACCACATCTTCTTTATCCATTCATCTGTTGATGGACATTTAGATTGCTTCCATATCTTGGCCATTGTAAATAATGCTGCTATGAACATAGGGGTGCACGTATCTTTTTAAATAGGTTTTTGTTTTCTTTGGGTAAATACCCAGAAGTGAAATTGCTGGATCATATGGCAGCTCTATTTTTAATATCCATACTATTTTCCATAGTGGCTGCACCAATTTACATTCCCACCAACAGTGAACAAGGGTTCCCTTTTCTCCACATCCTCACCAACATTTGTTGTTTCTTGTCTTTTTGATGATAGCCATTCTGAGGTAATATCTTATTGTGGTCTTGATTTGCACTTTCCTGATGATTAGTGATGTTGAGCATCTTTGCATGTGCCTGTTAACCATCTGTATGTCTTCTTTGGAAAAAGGTCTATTTATGTCCTCTGCCAATTTTAAAATACAGTTGTTTGGGTTTCTGATGTTGAATTGCATGAGTTCTTTGTATAGTTTTGATATTAACCCCTTGTTAGTTATATCTTTTGCAAATATCTTCTCCCATTGAGTAGGTGGCCTTTTCATTTTGTTAATAGTTTCCTTCGCAGTGCAAAACTTTTTAGTTTGGTGTAATCCCATTTGTTTATTTTTACTTTTGTTTCCCTTGCCTGAAGAGACATACTTAAAAAAATATTGCTAAGACTGATGTCAAGGAACATGCTGCCTGTGTTTTCTTCTAGGAGTTTTAAGGTGTCTCATCTTACATTTAAGTCTTTGAAGCATTTTTTAGTTTATTTTTGTATATGGTGTGAGAATGTAGTCCAGTTTGAGTCTTTTGCATGTAGCTGTACAGTTTTCCCAACACCAATTATTGAAAAGGCTGTCTTTTCCTCATTATGTATTCTTGCCTCCTTTGTCATAGATTAATTGACCATATAAATGTGAGTTCATTTCTGGGCTCTCTATTCTGTTCCATTGATCTCTGTGTCTGTTTTTGTGCCAGAACCATACTGTTTTGATTAGTGTAACTTCATTGCATATTTCAAAATCAGGAAATGTGACAGCTTTGTTCTTCTTTCTCAAGATTGCTTTGGATATTCAGGGTCTTTTGTGTTTCCACAAAAATTTTAGAATTATTTATTCTGGTGAAAAAAATGTCATTGGTATTTTGATAGAGATTGCATTGAATCTGTAGATGGCCTTAGGTATTGTGGTCATTTTAACAATATTAATTCTTCCATTCCATGAGTATGGTATATCTTTCCATTTGTTTGTGTTGTCTTCAATTTCTTTCATCTGTGTATTTACCCTCCTTGTTTAGATTTTATTCATTCTCATTTTGATAGTTTGTTATCAGTGTATTGAAACACAACAGATTTCTGTATATTAATTGTGTATCCTGTAACTTTACTGAATTCACTTATTAGTTCTCATAGTTTTTTGGTGGTGTCTTTAGGATTTTCTATGTATGGTATCATGTCATTTGCAAATAGTGATAGTGTTACTTATTTCTTTCCAGTTTGGATTCCTTTTATTTCTTTTTCTTGTCTGATTGCTGTAGGTAGGACTTCCAATACTATGTTGAATAAAAGTGATGAGAGTGGGCATCTACATCTTATTCCTAATCTTAGAGGAAATGTTTTCATCTTTTTGCCATTGAGTATGATGTTGCCTGTGGGTTTGTTATATGTGGCTTTTATTATGTTGAGGTATGTTCCCTCTATACTCACTTTGTTGAGAGTTTTTATCATAAATGTGTGTTGAATTTTGTCAGCTTTTTTTTTGCATCTATTGAGGTGATTGTATGAGTTTTATTCTTCAATTTATTAATGTGGTGTATCACATTGATTGACTTGCAAGTATTGAACCAACTTGCATCCCTGGGATAAATCCCACTTGATCATGATATAAGATCTTTTTGATGTATTGTTGAATTTGGTTTGCTATTACTTTGTTGAGGATTTTTGTATTTACATTCATCAGTGATATTGATGTCAAAATCTCGGCCTCTGTGAACCAGTGCCAAATCAAATCTTGGAGACAGGGTTTTGGGTGAAGTAGAAAAGAATATCTTTATTGCTTTGCAAGGCAAAGGGGAACATGGCAGGTTCCTGCCATTGAAACCTATGTGCCTCAACCCAGGGAGTTTGGTGAGGAGTTTTATGACAGTGATTCAAGGGTGGGGTTGCTGATAAGATGAGGGTTCCTGCACTCCTCTAATTGGTCTCAGGTAATCTTTTTGATGAGCTTCTCTTATTCCTTTAATTTTGCCTCAGATGGTTTCTTGGCTGCTCCTCCCTTGATTAACAACTGTTCTTATCTGCCCTTTGGAACTCAGGGAAGGTCATGGAGGCTGGGGTCTGTTCCCTAGAAATAAGAAAACAGGGAATAGAAAGGCTTCCATGCCCAGGAGCCCCACATGGTCCTGCTTGGTTTCAATATTGGCCTGAAATTCTCTGGGTTTTTTTGTGGTGTATTCATCTCATTTTGGTATCAGGACAATGCCAGCTTCATAGAATGAGTTCGGAAGCATTCTTTTTTCTTCAATTTTTTGGAATATTTTGAGAAGTATAGGCATTAACTCTTTAAATGTTTGGCATGACTCACTTGTGAAGCCATTGGGTTCTGGACTTTTGTTTGTTGGGAGTTTTCTAAATTACTGATTCAATTTCATTACTGGTAATTTGTCTGTTCATATTTTCTGTTTCTTCCTGATTCAGTTTTGTCAGATCCTATGTTTATAGGGGTTTATCCATTTTTTCTAGGTTGTCCATTTTATCGGTGTATAACTGCTTGTCGTAATCTCTTATGATCCTTTATATGTCTGTGGTGTCTGTTATTACATCTCCTCCTTCATTTCTGATTTTATTTAATTGGGCCCTCTCTCCTTTTTTCTTGATGAGTCTGGCTAAAGTTTTATTAATTTTGTTTATCTTTTCAAAGAACCAGCTCTTAGTTTCATTGATCTTTTCTATCGTTTTTTAGTCCATATTTTATTTATTTCTGCTCTTGCCTTTATTATTTCTTTTCTTCTACTAGTTTTAGATTTTGTTTGTTCTTTTATTCTAGTTCTTTTAGGCAGAAAGTTATATGTTTTAATTGAGATTTTTCTTATTTCCTGAGGTAGGTTTTTATCACTATAAACTCTCCTGTTAGAACTACTTTTACTACATACCATAGATTTTGGATCATTGTGTTTCCATTTTCATTTCTCTTCGGGTATTTTAAAATTTCCTCTTTGATTTCTTCAGTGACCCATTGGGTGTTTAATAGCATATTATTTAGACTCCACATGTTTGTGTTTTTTAATAGTTTTTTTCTTGTAGTTTAATTCTAGTGTCATACTGCTGTGGTCAGAAAAGATGTTGATATGATTTTAATCTTCTTAAACTTATTAAGACTTATTTTGTGGCCTAACATGTGATCTATCCTGAAGAATGTTCCATGTGCACTTGAAAATAATGTACATTCTGCTGTTTGTGGCTGAAATACTCTGTCTATATATCTATTAATTCCATTTGATCCAATAGGCCTATGTTTCCTTATTGACTTTCTGTCTGGGTGATCTATTCATTCATGTATGTGGGGTCCCCTACTATTATTATATTACTGTTAACTTCTCCTTTTATGTTTCTTAATATTAGCTTTATGTATTTAGGTTTTCCTTTGTTGAGTGAATATATGATTACAATTGTTTTGTCTTCTTGTTTGATTGATTCCTTTATCAATATGTAGTGTTCATCTTTGTCTCTTGTTGCAGTCTTTGTTTTAAAGTCTATTTTGTCTGATATAAGTATTGCCACTGCAGCTTTTTTTGTATTTCCACTGGCATGGAATACCTTTTTCCATCCTCTCGCTGTCAGTCTGTCTGTGTCTTTAGATCTGAAGTGAGTCTCTTGTAGGCAGCATAGATTTGAATCTTTTTTTTTTTTGTGTGGTACACGGGCCTCTCACTGCTGTGGCCTCTCCCATTGCGGACCACAGGCTCCGGACGTGCAGGCTCAGCGGCCATGGCTCACAGGCCTAGCCGCTCCGCGGCATGTGAGATCTTCCCAGACCAGGGCACGAACCTGTGTCCCCTGCATCGGCAGGCAGATTCTCAACCACTGCATCACCAGGGAAGCCCTGAATCTTTTTAAAATTCATTTAGCTACCCTATGTCTTTTGACTGGAGCATTTAGTCCATTTACACTTAAATAAATTATTGACAGGTATGTACTTATTGCCATTTTGTTAATTGCTTTCTCATTGGTGTAGTTATTTTTGTTCCTTTCTTCTTTTGCTCTCTCCCCTTGTGGTTCGATGACTTCCTGTAATGTTATGTTTGGATTCCTTTCTCTTTATTTTGTGTGTATCTATTATAGGTTTTTGGTTTGTGGTTATCATGAGGTTCATGTGTAACAGCATAAATATATATATGATAATTCTGAGTTGATGATCTTTTCAGTTTGAATGCATTCTGACAACCTTACATTTTTACTCCAACCCTTCCCCCCCAATTTAATGTTTTTGACATCATATTGTACATCTTTTTGTTTTGTGGATATAGATGATTTTACTACTATTGTCTTTTAGTCTTCCTACTAGCTTTTTATTTTTACTGTATGTTTTCTTAATTTTCATATTTCTGGTTGTAGGCTTTTCTTTTCTGCTTAGAAAAGTCCCTTTAACATTTCTTGTAGATTCAATTTAGTGGTACTGAACTCATTTAGCTTTTGCTTGTCTGTTAAACTCTTTTCCTTCTTCAAATTTGAATGATTACCTTGCTAGGTAGAGTATTCTTTTTGTAGGTTTTTTTCCTTTCATCACTTTGAATATATCATGCCACTCTCCTCTTGCCTGCAAAGTTTCTGCTGAGAAGTCATGTGATAGTCTTAGGGGAGTTCCTTTGTATGTAACTAGTTGCTTTTCTCTTGCTGCTTTTGAGATTCTCTCTTTATCTTTAATTTTTGTCATTTTACTTTTTTTTTTTTTTTTTTGAGGTACGCGGGCCTCTCACTGTTGTGGCCTCTCCCGTTGCAGAGCAACAGGCTCCGGCTGCGCAGGCTCAGCGGCCATGGCTCATGGGCACAGCCTCTCTGCGGCATGTGGGATCTTCCCGGACTGGGGCACGAACCCGTGTCCCCTGGATTGGCAGGTGGACTCCCAACCACTGCGCCACCAGGGAAGCCCTGTCATTTTAATTTTAATGTGTCTTGATGTGGACCTCTTTGGTTCATCTCTTTTTTTTAAAAATTAATTTATTTTTTTGGCCATCACCTGGCATATGGGATCTTAGTTCCCTAACCAGGGATTAAATTAGCACCCCCTGAAGTGGAAGCATGGAGTCTTAACCACTGGACCACCAGGGAAGTCCCTGGTTCATATTTTTGGGACTCTCTGTGCTTCCTGGACTTATATGTCTGTTTCCTTCCCCAGGTTAAAAAAGTTTTTAACTATTATTTCTTCAAATAAGTTCTGCCTCTTTTTCTTTCTCTTGTCCTTCTAGGATCCCTGTAATGTGAGTGTTAGTATGCTTGATGTTGTTCCAGAAGTCTTTTTTCTGTTCATCTTGGGTGATTTCTACTACTCTGTCTTCCCATTTTCTGATCTGTTCTTCTGTATCATCTAATCTGCTGTTGATGCTTTCTAGTGTATTTTTATATCATTTATTGTATTCTTTAGCTCTGTTTGGGTCTTCTTTCTTTTTTCTACTTTTTACTTTCTTACTTTTCTTACTTTCTTTACTTTTACTTTTTTACTTTCTATTTTCTACTTTTTACTTTTACTTTTTATTCTCACTGTGTTCATCTGTTTTTCTCCTGAGTTTGTTCATTTTTTTTTTTTTGCAGTATGCAGGCCTCTCACTGTTGTGACCTCTCCCGTTGTGGAGCACAGGCTGAGCAGCCATGGCTCAGCAGCCATGGCTCATGGGCCTAGCCACTCCACAGCATGTGGGATCTTCCCGGACCGGGGCATGAACCCATGTCCCCTGCATCGGCAGGCGGACTCTTAACCACTGCACCACCAGGGAAGCCCTGTTGAGCATCTTTATGATCATTATCTTGAACCCTTAACAGGCAGATTTCTTATCTCCACTTAATTTAGTTCTTTTTTCTGAGGTTTTATCTCTTCATTTTGCCCAGTTCTCTGTGTTTATTTCTAGGTGTTAGGTTGGCCAGTTATGTTTCCCAATTTTGGAGAGATGACTTATGTAGGAAATATCCTATGGGGTCCAGTAGCATGCTCCTCTCTGGTCACCAAACTATATGTTCTAGGGTGCTCCCTATGTGGGCTGCATGCCCCCTTCTGTTGTGGGAGGGCTGACTACTATGGGCACACTAATAGGTAAGGCTTGGTACTCGCCTGATTGGCAGTGAGGCTATGTGTCATGTGGTAGCTGCAGGCCTACTGAAGAGTGCAATAGACTTCCCATGTAGTTGGCTGTGTGGCCCAGGATGGCACAGGGCATTTGCTGACCTGCTGGTGAACAAGACTGTGTCTCCACATGTCTGTCTGCTTGATCTGGTAGGGGCACATGGGCTGGTGCCAACGTGCTGGAGGGTGGGTCTGGGTTCTCTGTGTGGTTTCTTATATGCCCAGGGGGATTGGGGCTGGTGCAGCCTGCTGGTGGGCAGATAAGCCCCTGGCACTTGAGGGAAGATTACTAAATGATGCTTGCCAGTGATGGTATTGTTATGGAAAAATGAGCTCCCCAAAACGGCTGCTGCCAGCATCTCCATCTCCAGGAGGCTCTCCAAGATCAGCAGGTAGGTCTGACCCAGGCTCCTTTCAAACTACTGCCTCTGTTCTGGGACTTGGACTGTGTGAGAATTTGCATGTGCTCTTTAAGAGCAGAGGATCTGTTCCCTATAGCCCTGTCACTCTCCCAAATATAAGTCCTGCTGGTTTTCAAAGCCAGATGTTCTGGGTGCTAATCTTCCCCATGCAGGACCCCTGGGCTAGAGAGCCTGATGTGGGGCTTGGACCCCTTGCTCTTTGGGCAGGACCTCTACTATTGTGATATTCCTCCAATTTGTGGGTCACTGACCCAGGGGTGTGGGTCCTGATGATATGTGTCTCCACCCCTCCTACTCATCTTGTTGCGGTTCCTTCTTTATATCTTTAGTTGTGGAAATTTTTTTTCTGCTAACCATCAGATTGTTCTCATGGATAGTTGCTTTATACATAGTTGTAATTTTGGTATACTTGTGGAGAGGAGGTAGTTCAACGTCTTCCTACTCCACCTTTGAAAACAAGCTGGGATGCATTGTTAAGAGCAGATGTTCCCTCCAATCCCTTATCCTTGCTGCATTTATATCATGGGAATTCATAGCCAGAAGCCTTCAACTTGTACCCCTCTACCCATTCCAGGGTTTCACTACAACTACCTGTAACCCCCAAACTTCCCTCTACTAATCAGGTGCCCAGCATACTTGCTCACCCCGTCAGACCTCTGGGAAAGTGACTTCTTATCCAACGCGGAAAGTCTTGTTTTTGATATAGTTCACTTCCTGAATCCTATGAGGAAGGAGTCTTTCTTTTTAAGATTCCATTTCCTTGGAGGTCACAGATATGTCTTTTCCTATTTGAATGTTAATACCTTTCTCACAGGCAGGTAAGGAGAAGCCCCTAATCTGATCCTGTCTCAGAGGAGCAGCACTCAGCATGTGATCAGGGAGTAATGTGAGTGGATTGATGGTCATCTTCATTTCCATGGTTACCAGACCCTGCTGTTGGGAAAGGTTCACTGCTCCTCCATCCTGTGGTAGTTAATGCTTTGCTAGTATAATCATCTCTTGGTATATGCAGAGGATTGGTTCCAGAACCCCCCACGGATACCAAAATCCATGAATGCTCAAGTCCCTTACAGTTGGCGCTCCGTATCTGTGGGTTCTGCATCTGCAGATATGGAAGGCTGACTATATTTAGTCAGTGTCAGCTAACACCTACAGGATAAAAAGATTATGTCAACTTTCTCCACAAAATGCTCATAATTCTCTAGTAATACTATACCTCCAGGTTTTTGCTGGGAGCAGCACTAAGGACAATAAAGACTTCCTAAAATTATGCATTTGATGCTATAATTGTTCACTATTAGGCATATTTTCTATCTATCTTGGAAGAAACATATTCTTCCTTCTGTAAAGAAGTGAGATGATCAGGCTCTTCTGCTCAGAGAGTGAGGAACAGCTTATTTGCTCTGGATCTTAGTTTCCACGTTCTTATCGCAGGATGGCAATCTCATGCCCATGGGTTCTTGTGACAACTGATGATGGAGCAGTAAGGGGTGATGATTGAAAAACTGGGCCTTCAAGTTAGACAGACCTGGGTTGAAATTCAGCTCTAATCCTACATTTTCTACTGATTCACTCTCTGAACCTGACAAGTGCCTGAATAGATCTGTACCTTAGTTTGTTCAACTGCAGAATGGGAAGAATAATACCTACCTCTCAGGGTGGAGTAAAAAGTGAGACATGTCAAGCCCAGCGGGGGTGCCTGGTCAGTAGTCATATGCGTTAGCACCAATTTTCTGGTTTTCCCATTGGGTGGGTATGGGGAAGGGTGCAGAATGCAAATGACAGAGTCCCACAGTAAATCTGCAGTTGGCATAATTAGTGAAAATGCAAATTAAATATTTGACCAGCGATAAGAAATTTATGATCATGAATACCACAGCTCTGATCACATAGCCTATGTGTGTAGTAAGAGGCAGCATTTCTTTTGTTTAAAACCCTGTGTACTCAATTTGCATTCAAAGGAAGGTTGTGGAATCATCCAGGCCCACTGCAAACAAGAAATTGGGATGCCAGCAAGGCCAATGTTTTTGAGAGAATGTTGGGCTGTTAATCATAAAATAGCAAAACAGGGCACTTTTATTTATAGCAAACTGTTGTTAGGGAGATAATAAGAACCCCTTTCAAAACTCTCATTTTTTTTTCTCCCACAGAGGAGTACTTGGCTTATACAACGATTTTTTAGATGAAACAAAAACCCCATACATGCATGAGCCCTGAGCGTTTGTGGTTTTTAGACCTTGCCATCAACCAGCCCCTGCAGGATGGGGAGGTGTGGAGCAACCCTGTGAAGGGAGGCCAGGGTGTATCTAGCTCCCTTTAATAGTGACTGGGTACGTAAAGCCCCGTTAGGTTGGAAATGAATGAGTAGCCCCGGGAAAGCTCAGATGACCTTTTGCACCTTCCTCTGCTGGATGACGGAGAAGTCCCAGTTTACCTCCTGTGTGCTGGGAGGGGCCAGTGACCATCACTAAATTAGATGTCCCTTTCCTGGTCCCTCTAGAGTTAGATGCTGCCTCCTTCCAGGAAGTTTGTGGGGGGATGTCAGCTCATGAAAGTTCACCTGTGCTCAGTCCCTTGAAGTATAAGGTCTGAGCTTTTTCAGTTTCTGGATAGAGCAGACACTTAAATATTTGTGGAATTCATGAATGACTTTATGCATGCCTTTGGACCTGTACTCTAGCAAATAGAAGATGTGGTAGGCTGAAAAATGCACACCCCCCCGCAAAGATACCCACATCCTAATCCTTGGAACTTGTACATATTGGCTTTTTGGAAAAAGGGTCTTTGGAGATGCAATCAAGAGATGAGAAGATGGGCTTCCCTGGTGGCGCAGTGGTTGAGAGTCCGCCTGCCGATGCAGGGGACATGGGTTCGGGAAGATCCCACATGCTGCGGAGCAGCTAGGCCCGTGAGCTATGGCCGCTGAGTCTGCGCGTCCGGAGCCTGTGCTCTGCAACGGGAGAGGCCACAACAGTGAGAGGCCCGCGTACCGTCAAAAAAAAAAAAAAGAGATGAGAAGATTATCTTAGATTATGGAGTGGACCCTAAGTTCAGTTGCATGTGTTTTTATAAGAGGGGAAACATAGGGAGATTTAACTACAGACAGAAGAGGAGAAGGTGATGTGGAAAGGGAGGCAGGCATTGGAGTAACGCAGCAGCCGCAAGCCAAGGATTGCCGACAGCCACCAGAAACTGGGGGAGAGTTTCCTTAGTGCCCCGGGAGGGAAGGTGACCTGCTGACACCTTGGTTTCAGACTAGTGAAACTGATTTTGTATTTCTGGCCTCCAGGACTGTGAGGAATAAATTTGTGCTGTTGTAAGCCACCAAGTGTGTGGTAGTTTGTTAGAGCAGCCACAGAAAACAAATACAGAAGACATAGCCATTTCCTCATCAACAACCAAACTCTGCCTTGTTACAATGTCAGGTACAAGCTTGTGTCCTACACAGATGCTAATGGGGTGATAACTACATTCTATTCACATTCTGCTAACTAAGAAGAGAATCTTTAAAAATAGTTTTCAAAATTATTATAAAAGTAAAATACATTCATCATAGAAAAAGAGGCCAAACACTACAGCAAAGTACAAAGTAAGTGTGTCCTCTACTCATTTCCCAGAGGGCAGTCCTCTAGCTGTATTTGTATTCTTCTTTAAATTATTATGAATAGAAGTGTATTTACATCTACTCATTTAGACACAAACCAGATCATTCATTCACATCACACAGTCCCTTTTTGTTCATTAAAAATTAAATTTTGGGCTTCCTTGGTTGTGCAGTGGTTGAGAGTCCTCCTGCCGATGCAGGGGACACGGGTTCATGTCCCGGTCCGGGAGGATCCCACATGCCGTGGAGCAGCTGGGCCCGTGAGCCATGGCCGCTGAGCCTGTGCATCCGGATCCTGTGCTCCGCAACGGGAGAGGCCACAACAGTGAGAGGCCCGCGTACCGCAAAAAAAACAAACAAACAAAAAAAAAATTAAATTAAAATTTGGAAGATCTTTCCATATGTATATATAGGTATTTCCTCATTCTTTTTAAACAATTGTGTAAACATTTTGTTGTATGAATCTATCACAATTGATTTACTTGGTCCAAAATGGCAAATTATTAAGGTAACTGAATATGCTTCTGTTTTGACAAGGACAGGACACTTTAAACTGTACTTATAAGAGCATAGAATATCTTTCTTTCCCTAAACCATGGCAGACTATTGTGATTGTGATCAAAAGGCAGCATGGTTAATGAAGAGGTCTGGGTTCCTTGCAGTAACCGTGGAATTGGGGAGCAGTCTGGGATTTGCCCTCTGTTTTTACTCCTAAACTCTCTGTGCAGGGGACAAACACCCCAGCAATTTGTTTATTCATTTCTTCATGCAACCAGTGGGTTTCAGAGCCTTCTCTGTTCCCAGAGTTGTGCCAGCATTCTGCAGCAGATAAAGATGAGTAATATAAAACATTCTGCCTCCAAGTAGCTTGTTGCCAAACAACAGGAGCCCTGTGGCACTGTGTTTGAGCACAAGTGCGGGAAGTGGGGTAGTGAGAGATGAACCGAGGAAGGTCAGGTGGGGCTAAGCCCACCTGTAGCTTATTTATTTTATATATAGTAGTTTCTACATCTTAATCCCATACCCCTATCATGCCCCTCCCCCCTTCCCTCTCCCCAGTGGTAACCACTAGTTTGTTCTCTATATCTTGAAAATATTTTAAAGTGTGTTTGTGTGTTTTAATCAAAAGATCTAGCAAGAAGAGGGCTGAAGAGCTATAGGTTGGTCTATTTTTAACCACAAGATCAAAGGTGGAGCAAAGAAAGCTGATGAGACAGGTTTTCCTCCACACCAGGAGAACAGGCCCAGGTGGGCTCTCAGGGGTTGCAAATACAGGTGGGGGTGGGGCCTGGGCTCCTCCCCCTCCCCCTAAGGGCACTGGGAACAGCTTCCTCTTTGAGGCTGGCAGAGGTAGGCATCTGTGTTCCTGGGCATTGCCCTTGGCCCTGAGATGAGTTCTGAGTGGGCTCCCCCCTCCCCCAGCCAACCCAGTACCCTCCTGGGGCCCCTCCGGAGCCCCTTCTCGGTGCTGCACCTGTAGGGCGGGCACAGCTGCGGTGGCAGCACCGCAGTCATTATGGGAAGAATATGCTAATGACAGATGCCTGTGATGAATTTGCCTTTTCTGTCGCCCATCAAGCCCAAGCTGCACTTGTTGGAAAGGATAATTAAATCGGAATCAAATGCTTGCAGTCAATATTGAACTCGGAGCGCTACATAACAATACAGGAAGTAATGAGTCCAACTGTAAATGCCCACCTTTGCTGGAGACCCTGGCTGGGCTCGGGGTGTGTGCTCAAATGAGCTTCTCGGTAAACAAGGGCTCAGTGGCGCGGGTCATGTTTATGAGCTTGTTAATGCTCGTGCATTTAGGGTAATGCTATTTGTTCCCCTAAGACTGGACAAAACCTGACTCAGAAAGTGTGGGATCCAGAGCGACTAGGCCAGGCCAATAGGGGGATTTGTCACGGGCACCTACCCACCCTGGGCCTCCTATTTGCTCAGGCTTGGCCCGGGGTGGGGGAGGGGGGGCGCTGCACGTGAGTTTCTGCCTCCCTGCAGCTTCTCACCTGCTCTGGCAAAGCGGTGGTTGTGATGGTGACCCGGCGGGGTAAGTGCCCATGACAAATCCTGCCAGATGCCTCTTCCTCATGTGATGTGCTCGCCCTGATGCATCTTGCAGTACCGGAAAGCGAAAAGTGCGTGGGTGGCAAGTGGCTGTTTCTCTGGGGTCCAAACGGTAGTTTTCTCTAAGGACTTTCTTTGGGGAAAATTTTGTAAGGAGAAGCCAACGTGTCCCACCACGCCTTGCTCCTAAATGCCAGGTGCTGCCACCGTCCTAACGCCTGGGACCCGGGTGGGGACGGTAACTGGTACAGTCCCTTGTTTGTTAGCAATGGCCAGGGAAACCCAGAGAGTGAAATGCAGCGCAAGGGGGCTCACGTGTGAGACAGAGAACCAGGACCTGCCCATCCGCCCCTCACACACGGGAGTCAGACAGCTTTCCTCAGTGTCCCTAGGAGTTGAGTCGCTCCTGCTCCATTTCATTTATATTTAGAGATGGGGAAAAGGGGCTTCTCCAGACCACCTCCTTCTACACATCTGTCTGTTAAGAGGGAATGCATTTATTATATATAGGATGGATAAACAACGAGGTCCTACTGGATAGCATAGGGAAATATATTCAATATCCTGTGATAAACCATAATGGAAAAGAATATGAAAAAGAATGTGTATAGGGACTTCCCTGGTGGTCCAGTGGTTAAGACTTCACCTTCCAATGCAGGGGGTGTGGGTTTGACCCCTGGTGGGGGAGCTAAGATCCCACAAGCCTTGTAGCCAAAAAACCAAAACATAAAACAGAAGCAATATTGTAACAAATTCAAAAGACTTAAAAAAAAATAAAAAGCAGTGGCGTGTGTTTTAAAAAAACAAAAGGATGTGTATACATGTATAACTGAATCATTTTGCTGTACAGCAGAAATTAACACAACATTGTAAATCAACTATACTTCAATAAAATAAATTTTAAAAGAGCAAATGCATTTAATTGTAGCCTTCTTTAACGCTAAAGATCTCCCCCCATTTCCTATGCATCCAGTTTATTTATAGAAGATAATTCAACAATGTTAATGAATTCAACAAACATTTATGAGTCATATCATGTGCCCGGCAGTCTTCTCAGTGCTGGGGATGCAGAGCTGAATAGGACAGGGGTGAACAGCATGCAACTTTGCCTGGGGAAGGTATGCAGCCTCCGTGATTAATACAACTTGTGGTCATGTGTCCTAAACACTATGAATCTAGGCTATTGAGGAGACTTCTAATGTCTTACTTCCCTGGGCAGACTCAGTGACCTCTTTAGGTATCTTAAATATTTTACTGGAGAAATACAGTGACCTCTTTCAAAGGGGTCCTCACAGATGCAGCAAAGCCTGTCATTTGAGGTGTAAGGAGCCAGGGACTGATTACATATTCATCAACAGTCCCACTGTCTCTGCCTGGCCCAGCAAACACTTGGATATCAAATATTTACTTTTCCATCTCCATGTCAACTGCCTTCCTCCCCTTTGAAGTTCCAAACATCTACACCCCCTCTCCAAATCCTCTTTTGTCTTTAATTGAAGATGGTATTTAAGGTGAGGGCTTCAGTCATTTGGGCAAGTTACTTAGTTTTCCTGGGTCTCTCCAATGTATACATGTTATTAAACTTTTGTTTGATATTCTCCTGTTAATCTGTCTCATGTCAGTTTAACAAAAGAACCTTGAAGGGTCAAGGACATGAATCCCATTCATGAGGTCTCCACCTCATGATCCGATTATCCCAAAAAGGCCCTACCTCCTAACACCATCATATTGGGGTTAGAATTTTAACATATGAATTTGAGGGGGACGCAGACATTCAGTCCATAACAATTTTCTTGTTCATCTCTGAAGTATCTGAATGTAACACAACTGGAATATTTTTCTAGGCTGGTCTTTTTTGCCATGAACACTTCACTCTTCAATATAAAGAGAACCGTGCAATCCCTTAAAATCCCTTAAAATCGCTAGAATAGAATAGATGGTTAAGTGATATTACTGCCTTTCAACCTTCTGAATTAGAACCTGTTAAATAACAGCTAACTGGAATATGTCACTTTTGTTATTTTTCTCTTGTGAAATTCACTGACACTGAGTCTGCTTCTCACATTAAACTTATTAGTATTTTATAATTTATAAGATGTAGCAAATTATTGGGTGAGAAATTGGGAACACACCTCTTTGATTTGGAAGAACTCATTTCACACCCAGCTAGATGAGTTTACTCTTAGAGATTATAATGAGCAGGTGTCAACAAAGTTACCCGTTAATGGGCAAATATTATTCACTACAGACGGGAACTGTGTCCCAGGTATGTTATTCACGAGGTAGTGGCTGAACTTGGAATCAGAGGTAGTACGATCACAAACAAAAGAAAAAAATATTTTCCTAATTTTCTGTTCTAAAATTAGCTGACAGTAGGAGAATTCCAGGTGGTTCATACAGCATTCTACCACCAGGCGTCCATGGTCAATTGCATTTAGACTTTGAGGGAGGCCTACTTTAGCCTACGAATGTGAAACAACCCTGTGCTGGAGTTACTGTTAAGGGGTGAATATAGCCCCAGCTTGTTGCGGACAGTTCGAGCTGCCAGCTTTATTTCCCAGGATAAAGCTGATAAAATTATCTGTGATTCTAACAGCTTTTCAGATTTCAGAAGATTAAATTCCGTGTACTTGGGCCAGTAACAGCTTTAAAAACTCTCTGATCCTGAGTGGGTTCCTGGTTTATTTTTGGCTTTGATCTTACTTCAGAAGTATAGATTTAAGTATTTTAAAAAATAGAATGAATAAAGAGGTGGGACTTGCCAATGAGAATTCAAAGCAGGGGACTTGGTGGGAAATGAGTTTGGAGCAGAAATTTACCATTCATTCCTTCTCAGTTCAGTGTTTAATGGTGGCCTGGGGATCACCTAGGAAAGACTGGAAGATGTTTCTAAAACTTTGCCTTGTAAAAATTGTTTCTCTTCCACGTTCAGATTTTTCAACTCTGTACAAGCAGAGACTTAGGACATTGCACAGGAAAATACCAATGAGTTGCCAAGATCTCAGCTCTTATAAAAGTCAGTAAAGATTCCTTTTTTAAAGCTGCTCTCCAACTAAACTGTCTCTGATATTCTTTGTGATTCTTCCATCTTAGGGTCCAGGCAGAGAGAAGGTGAAAATAATCTTCTTAGGCTTTTATCAAAACAAAGCACTCAGTACCCAATCTAATCTCTCATTTACTTTTCTCCCCAAACTGGCACAATACTCTATGCTTCTGTTAACTCTAAGGGGACAATATTTTCAATTGGTTATACTTTTCTTACAGCAGAGAGTAGAGTTATAGAAGGAATATCTGTTCTCTTAGAATCAAGAGTTTTTGTAAGTTCAAAAGAGACTTTTTATAAGTCCTCTACTAGCTTTATACATAAAACTACAGGAGGGCTTCCCTGGTGGTGCAGTGGTTGAGAGTCCGCCTGCCGATGCAGGGGACACGGGTTCATGCCCGGGTCCGGGAGGATCCCGCATGCTGCGGAGCGGCTAGGCCCGTGAGCCATGGCCGCTGAGCCTGCGCGTCCGGAGCCTGTGCTCCGCAACGGGAGAGGCCACAACAGTGAGAGGCCCGCGTACCGCAAAAGAAAAAAAAAAAACTACAGGAGCTGCCGTAGGACAACCAGAAGCAGCCTCAGCCTCTGCATTTTAGGAATCAGCACTTTCATTGAGAGCAAATGAAACATGCAGAATACAGTCAGACAGTTAAGATAAACTGCTAGGGAGACAAAGGAGGGATGCAGACAGGGGTTCTGGGGGAGCCCACCAGAAGTGAAGACACTGACAGAGGGATTAAATCCACCCTAAATATGAAAATACTTTAAAAAGTAGCTGCAGGAAATACATCAGAACAGATGTAGGAAAGGAATCACAAAGTACCTACCATTTAATGGGTCAGGCAAATGACTTAAAAAGATAGACTCAGTTTAATGAAGAATACATGATTAAAGGGATAGTCTTCCAAACATATAGCTACTGGGGGAGATTAAAAGAAAAAAGAAGAAAGAAGGGCATCTTGGCACTTAAACAATGAGGGGGGAAAGAAATAAAAGGGAAAAAATAGCTTTGCCTGCAAGACAACAGATAATCACAATATCTGAGGACTTGTAAAAACCCTCCACCACCTAGAAACAAGGAGTCAAAGAAACAAAAACCCTATTAAAGTACTCAGCATTTGCTAGACAGAAAAAACGTGCCACTAAGCTAGAAATCTTGTAAGACACCTCAATATCATAAAAAATGAGCAAGAAGAAAATTAAATCCATAGAGAACTATGGATTTGCAGAAAATCAGGAAATAAATTTTTACAGAAATTTGTCCTCAGAAAAGAATCATAAAGGGCTTCCCTGGTGGCGCAGTGGTTGAGAATCTGCCTGATAATGCAGGGGACATGGGTTTGAGCCCTGGTCTGGGAGGATCCCACATGCCGCGGAGCAACTAGGCCCGTGAGCCACAACTACTGAGCCTGCGCATCTGGAGCCTGTGCTCCGCAACAAGAGAGGCTGCGATAGTGCGAGGCCCATGCACTGCAATGAAGAGTGGCCCCCGCTTGCCACAACTAGAGAAAGTCCTTGCACAGAAACGAAGACCCAACACAGCAAAAATAAATAAATAAATAAATTACTAAAACTCCTACCCCCACATCTTCTTAAAAGAAAAAAGAAAGAAACATAAAGCAGAAGAAAACTGTAAATCTACATTCCAACTCAGAAACTAAGGACATAAATAGACAATAAACAAGGAGAAATTTTTTTAAAGTTGATTGAATTCAGGAAAGAAATGGAATAAAAATACAAAATTATCTCAGAAATGAAAAATAAATTACAAGATACTCATGAAAGAACAGACTCAAATGAAAATTTAATAGGGGCAACAGAGAAAAGCAGGAATACAGCGCATACAAAGAAAATGGCATAAAGAAAGAACTGAAATGGATGGAAGAAAAAGTAGTGGAAATGGAAAACAGGCAAAGAAGAAATAACATTCCTATCAGTGAAGTCCCTGAAGCAGGAAGAACAAATCAACAGAGCAGAGCTATATTTAAGCTATAACCCAAGAAATATTTCCAGAATTATAAAAAGACCTGAATCCATGCATTGAAAAGACTGGTTACCTCAGAAAATTAACACAGAATGATCAACTCTGAGGCATTTTCTAGTAAAACTATTAGATTTCAAATATAAAGATAAAATCCTCAAGATCTGCAGGCAAAAAGGAAAAATAATTTTAAAGAGCAAAAGAATTAGTCTGGCAACAAACTTTTCAAGACCAACCTACAAAACCAGGTAATAATGGAGCAGTATTTTTTAAAAGCTTAATGAAAGAAAGTATGAGTCTAGGATTCTCTACTTCTCTTTTTCTGTATGCATTAATTAATTAGAATACTACTATTAGGAAAAGATGTCTCTTTTCTCCCATTTATTTATTTGAATATATATATATATATCAGCATTGATTCATGACTATATGTTTTATCTTGTTTTATGGGTTAAAATCCATTATTATTATTAGTATTATTAATTTTGTTGTTCAAATTGTTCTGGCTTTGGCAATTAGAGGCTCCTTCAGGTTGGCTTCTTGGTTTTTAAATTTCCAAGAGAAAGTCTTTCTCTTATTTCTTTATTTGTTTTTGTTAGTAAATTTCAGATTTATAGTATTGTGATCAGAGTGTGTTGTGTGAAATATTTCTGCATGAAAGGTACTAATGTTCTTTTTTTGTGACCCAACCCATAGAGTAAACTATTCATGAGTCAGTACTGATATAAATGTGTAATCAAATAAATAAATGGAAGAGATAACTCTTCCTTACCATAGAATTTCAATTAATTAATGTAGACAGAAAAAGGGAAATAGAGAATCATCATTAGGCAAACACCACAGAATTAAAAGTGAGATTCATCAATGGATGTTAAAATTAGTGGCAAAAGTTTGAGAAGAAACACTGAGGATTTGTATAGTCTCAAAGCATCTCCCTCAATATGCTTACCAACTACAAAGTGAAAAACAGTAACCTTACAGTGGAAACATCTAGCAGACACCAACTTAACCAAGTGATCAAAGTAAACAAGACTGATGAACCATTACAGACTATAATAGAATAAAGTTATTTTATAAATAAATAAATACAATAAGAGATCCTGAATAGGATCCTGGAAAAAAATTAAAAGTTAAAAAGAATTCAAAATCACACAAAAGATGCTCAAAATCATTAGTCATTAGGAAACAAAAATTAAAACCAAAATAAGGAACCATTAAGTACATATTAGAATGGCTAACATAAAAAGTACTGATAATACCAAGGGATGACAAGTGAAGCAACGGGAATCTGCTAATAGGAACACAAAATGGTATAGTCATTCTGGAAAACAGTTTGGAAATGTCTTAAAATGGTAAACATATACAACACCAAGAATGAACTCAAATGTGAACTGTGGACTTTGGATGATAATGATGTGTCAGTATAGGTTCATCAATTGTAACAAACATACCACTCTTGTGGGGGTTATTACTCATGAGGGATGCCATGCATGTGTAGAGTCAAGGAGATATTGGAGATTTCCATAGCTTCTGTTTAATTTTGCTGTGAACTTAATAATATGCCAAAAATAAAGTCTAATAAATTTTACAAATTAAACATACATTTATAATATGACCCAATAATTCCACTTCCAGATATTTTTCTCAGAGAAATAAAAAGTTATGTTCATAGAAAAACTTGTTTGTGAATGTTTATAGCAGTTATATTCATAATCACCCCAAACTGGAAGCAATTCAATTGTCTTTTAATGTGCCACTGACTAAACAAACTGTGGTACATCCACACAATGTTACACTACACACCAGTAAAAAGAAATGAACTACTGGTACTTAGAATAACATGAACGAATCTTAAAATTTATTTTGCTAAGTGAAAGAAGCCAGTTTTAAAATATTGCAAACTGTATTATTCTATTTATACAGTGTTCTGGAAAAGGGAAAAAGAAACAGAAATAGAAAATAGATCAGTAGTTTCCTGGGGTTAGAGTTAGGGTGAGGGTATAAATACAGAGGGGTAGTATGAGGGGATTCTTTGGAGTATTAGATTTTTTCTGTATTCGGTCTGTGGTAGTGATTACAAGAATCTATACATCTGTAGAAACTCAAAGAACTGTAACCACCAAAAGTAAATTTTACTGTATGTATATTGAAAAGTTAAAAAAAAAAAGGTATCACTATGATAGACCCAGGCAGACTCCAGTTGTTCCTGTTTTCCATGATACAGTTATTCTTGTACTACCAGCATGATTGCTTGCCCCATGTATGTACCACCTGATGTCCAACCACCATTACTTAATACTTTCATTTAAATCATCTAATTCCTTTCAATAGGGATTATATAATATCTTTGAATTCACTGGTTTGGTGTGCTAGTTATGTTTCTTCAACAAACTTTAATATAAATATATACCTATTTGAATGACAAAAACAAAAATAACCAGAAACAATGTTAGGAAGGAGTGATAGACCATTGACTCTTGAAAGGACCCATAAAGATAAGCTGGTCCAATTCAGTCATTTTTCAAATTGTATTTATACAGACTAGACCATTTCATCTGAGTGTTGCTAAAGAAAGTTGCTTCTCAATGATTCAGAGCAATTGATTCAGAGCAATGTGGTAGACATTCTGACCTGACCAAGAACTGGCAGCAATATAAGGAAAGAATGTTTTGTTTAGAAAAGAAAAAAGTCAGGGGAAATTGAATAAGCCCTCTGTATCCCCACGTTTTGTACATAAAATCATTTTATCCATTTAAATAAATTATGTCTTTATTTTTTTAAGTGCTGATTTTACAGGAAAATAAACTAGCCATCCTAGTTTATTAAACGTTAGACAAAATTGTATTGTAGCCTGGTGTGTGCATGGCTGGGTGTGAAGAATTAGTATAGTAACCCATATGCAGCTGCCTGGATGGACCTGTAATATGAAAGATGTAGTCTACCACAAAGCAATGCCTGGGATACAGGTTTTTTTCTGCCAAGGGCTAAAGGCCAAAGTCTATTTATCAGCCCAGAAGGCTGGAGATGTTTTGGTTGAAGCCTTACTCAGCATATTCCTCTATCGAGTAGTAACTTCTTTTCTTTATTTGAAAATGTATAATTTAATACCTCATATTGCTACAATGTTTTTATTCAGGGTGGATCCAAGTTTTGGGAAGCCTGTAGCTCATACAATTTTTGTAATCCTCATTAACAAAAAGAATAGAAAATTACAAATACAAAAGTAGGTACAAAAGAGAATATTTATTTATGATGTGAAGATAAATTTCAACACATTACACATTTTAAGAAGCTGAAAAATATCACAAAATCCAGGAAAACATCATATTTTTATTAACCCCTGTCATACCTGTATCATATTTTTTTCCTGCATTTTTTGACTACATGCTCTTTGATCAGTTTTGTAATGCCATTTGTATAGAGAGTTTAAAAAGATAATTCAGCATTTCTTCTCATTGATTTACATTTTTATTTATTACTGATAGTCAGGATGCATAAAACATGCAACTCTACATACAGATATCCTGTTTCCAGTACTGACTGAAACAACCTTATAAATACAGGAATTCTGATTAATACTCTTTTGTGCAATCCCTGTCAAAAAAGAAAAAAACAAACCATCGGGTTTATGTTCCTTATCAAGTGTGTTTCTGAGAGAAGAGACATTCTGTTTTGACTTGTCTATGATAATGGACTCTTAATGCTTACTATTCTCAGGGTTAGGTCTGAACATTTCACTGACCATACATTTCTGTTTTGGGGAGCAATGGAATGTGTTTCTGTTATGATATGTCCTCTGACCATACCTAGAAGAGTTTCATTTCAATAATTAAAATGTCTAATCCTGTGTAGGAATCAACTCTGTGGACTCCACCCAGGCTAGAGCTCATACCTGCTTGAGGCTTGGAAGTCTGCAGTGTGGGCAGAGGCCTCATGTCTTCTGCAAGATGTAATTTCTGACCCGCCCACCCCGGAGTGGTACCCAGGGCAAATGAAAAATGCACAGCTTGCCTGGCTGCAGGTGTCATTTTGGCATTGGAACTTCTAGGTGACTGTATGCTCTGCTGACTCTCTCATGGGTGATTTTGTGGATTATTTTGGAGAACTCTCAGGGCATCTTGTAATGCAGGATATGCATCCACAAGCAGTCACTTTCAGTGCTTTGTTCTCTGGGCTTCTCAGCTACCTCTACCACCTTCCTCTTCTAGTTCATTTTACCCCTCCTGATGGCCTTCTTGGGCAAAGTACCCTTCAAGTGGCTTCAGGCCAGTTGCCTCTGTGGATCCCATGCTTAGTCCCTGGGAAAAGTGCACACTGGAGGAGTGAGCTGCTCCCATTGAAACTTCTCAGGGAATTCCCTGGTGGTCCAGTGGTTAGGAGTCGGTGCTTTCACTGCCATGGCCCCAGGTTCAATCCCTGGTTGGGGAACTAAGATCCCGCAAGCTGCACAGTGTAGCCAAATAAATAAATAAGAAACCTCTCTCTCTCTCTGGTCTCAGGTTTTTGAAGGCACAGTCTCTTTCCTGTATAAGTCCTTTTCTCCCAGACACCAGAAGACATATTCTATCCATGTGCTCTCCTTGGTGCCAAGCACCTCTCACTTGGAAAAAGATAGGGGAGATGAAACTTCTTTCTGCCACCATGGGATAGAAAGAAGCATCCCAGCATCCTCATGGGAATGCTCTCTCTCTCTCCATTTAGTTGTAGTCACTCATAGCCAAGAGAAGGGTGAAGGATTCCTGCTAGCACAACTGATTTTAAAATCACTTAGTAAATTCAGCATTGGTGCTTTAGCACCTCGGTCTAGGTTATAAGGGTATTTGCCATTTTATTCTATTTTCTTCAGCTGGAACTAAGACAAAAGCAGTTCCAGCTTAACACCATATTACAGAAGCATATATATCTCTATCCATTATTTTTTCTTTTACTCAGTCAAGATTATATCAAATATTACTGGCCTTGTACCACTGAAATTCACCTCGAGAAAGCCCCTACTGAGTATTCCCTTCACCCCTAATCTAGTTGCTGTTTTTCTTGTCCTCATTGCTCAGGACTGTGTCTTACCATCTCTTGTCATAGTTCTGTCAATTTCTGACCTAGCACCATGTTGCTTGTGATACTCCTTAACAGGTATACAAAGGTTTCTCATGTCACACAACTTACTGAATCTCAGGAGTTTTCTTTGCAGTCATACAAGGTGAAATGTTTGGGTGGTGGTGATGGTGGAAATGGTAGTACTGGTGGTGGAGATGTTGATGAAAGTGGTGGTGTTTGAAGTGTTTGTGGTTGTAGTGGTAGAGGTGGTGGTGGTTTGGTGGAAGTGGAGGTATTGGTGGAGGTGGTGGTGATGGAGGTGGTGGGCTTGGCAGAGGTGGAGGTAAAGGCAGTGGTGGTATTGAAGGTGGAGGTGAAACCTGTGAGGCTGCAGCAGAGTGAACACAAAACAATCCTGAAAAAATCTTCTGTGCTCCAGCGTGCACCTCCACAGAGCACTGTCTCCACTGAGTATGCGCTCATAGTAAAACAGTGACAAACTGTAGCAGGAAATGAATTATATGAAGGAGAGTCAGTAGAGAACACAAATGGGAAAATTTGACTACCAAGACCCAGATTTAAGACCTAAAAGAGACCTGGGAAGGACAGAATTGAGATCATAGAGAGAGAATATTGAAAAAAGAACTCACTTAGTCCTGAACAGAATGAATAAAGACAAATCCATACCTAGTTATACTGTAGTGGAATTTCCACATTTCAAAAACAGAGGAAATCAGAAAGCCACTGAGATACATGACAGATTGGTGAAAGGAGGCCAGCGGGCTTTCAAGGACTGTGGCTTCTAGAAGACCAGGAAATAGAGATTCAAGAAGAAAAATGGAATCAGACCTTACAAGTGCTGGGGGAAAACTAACTCCTGGGCACAAAAGATATTTTCAGGCACAGAGATTCTTCAAGTGTGGACACTAGACAAGGTGTCCATTTGAATATAAAAAATAACTATAGCTTGAACTTTAGCAAAAAAAAAAAAAAAGAAAAAAGAAATTCATCTGAAAGGAAGAGAGTGGACACTGAAAATGAAGAAGAGCTCCATGAACATGTTGGAAAATTCAAATACGTATTAATTAAGAATAATAACATTAAAAACTGATCTGGGTAGGGTATTTTTTTTGGCATTGCAGTAAGCTTTTATTTGTGGCAATGCAAAACATTTATTAATACTGTACAAAAAGAGTATGTCAGTATTTTGAGATAATAGTAAAAATGTAGTTTATAGAGATGGGTCAATCTGATGAGTACATAGAGGAAGAAATAATCTCATATTTTCTGATTTCCAGCAGAGATTAAAATTATTCCCAAAGACACATTCAAGTTTTGATGTGATTCGCAGACAAAACTCATCATGAAAATTTTTAAGAAAGGTCATTACTTTCTTTTCCTCAAAAATGATTTGTGTGGAGACACTGTAATCCTTCCCTGTCCTTAAATCTCTTTTGAGAATATTTATTTTATGAAACTACAGTAAAAAAAAAAAAAAACCTGTCCAATGGAGCAATGCTTATGTTCCAAATTTAGAAGAATTCTAAAGCTCTCCAAGTGGAAAACAATCTGAAATTGAATTATCCAAGGCACCATGGTTTTATTAATACTCATAAAATAAAAAAGGAGATTCCTTGAGAGAAATTCAAAATCAACATCTGTGGCAACTACTCACTAGCTTATATAAATAAATAAAATTAGTTGTATTTCGAAAAAATAGGAAGCATATAATAAAGTACCTGCTTTAAACTGATTCTTAAGTCAGACGACTTTTCTAGCTAGGTGAAAAAATAGTGAAAGGAAATATCCAGCTTATTTTTGATAAAAGATTAATCTAGTGTCTCTTTATGAAATTGTTATTATTTATTACAGAAAGGTTAATATTTGTGACTTCTCTATTCAGCAATGTGGTTGAAGAGTAAAATTACCTTGCTGCAGATTTCAGTTATTTGCATTTATTTTTTAAAAGGTGGTAAAACTAAAATATTAGGAGACGATAAATATAGGACTTTATAGGGAACAAATTCTGAGAGTCCTATATTCTATAGGGCCAGAAAAGAGATCTCTATTAGCTTTCAACAGTGTTAAACAACCATGTTAAACAGCTAAAAATAATCTCTCAAAGAATACAAATGGGATATATAACTTCCAAACCAGTTGGAATAACATGGGAACAAAGAAAAGTTATTAATAAAATGGAAAACGGGGAAGGAGATGGGCAAGGAAGCCAAGAAGATGCTGGTGAGTAAACATGTAAGTGAGATGGCGGCAATCACTCCAGGTGGGCAGTGGCAAGGCCAGGTGTGGGCTGGGGGAGGCTGTCTCCTACAGCACCGGGGTGAGCCCCAGTTCAGTGTGACATGGTGGTCCTGGAGCCTCACAGGAGGGGCAGGAAGGAGAGGCCCAGGAGACACAGCAACGAGTAGATTCATTGGCCCACTGTGTTGGGTTTGACTCATGTCTCCATTTAACACAACCATCCTTTCTTCCAGCTCTTGTTCTTATTTCCAAACCAGCACATTGTCTCTGGACATCCCTGCAGGCCCCTTAGGGTCTGGTCTATTGCTGGGTCCACAATCAGCTTAGACTGATGGATAATCAAGCCAGTCTGACCTGAGAGAGCATGGTACATTTTCCATTTTTCAGAGGAGATGAGCCACACACAGTATAAATTTACTGTCTATTCTCTGCTCATCTGTGCTTCCTGGGGGGTTGCACCAACCCTGAAGTTTCAGAAATAAATGTATGCTAAATGTGGATGAAAAGCAAAGAACTATAGGATGAAAAGCAAAGAACTTTGGTGCCTGTGAGAGAAATGGATTCCTTTCTACTCACTTTTTTAAGTAGTCATAGAATTAAACATTTCTTTTAAGCACATGAACTCTATAACCCACATAAGGCACAGCCTGTTCCTATTTTAGGATGCTATTTGAAATCTATTCCATCAAAGGATAAACCTTTTGCTTCCTTGCTGAGTCCATTTCATCTTATCTATTTGTTTTTTTCTTTTGAAAAGAGTCAAAGCAGAGGCTGGAATAAGCACCTCTCTGCCTGACCCTCTTTTCTTACATTGCAAAATATCCTTCTTGTTCTTGCCAACCTGGAGTGAGAAGAAAAGAAACTCGGTCCTTCAGTGGAAAGAGGCTAGACTACTGGGGAGAACCCTGAGCTGGATTTAAAGAGACAGTCTTGACAAACCTCTGTAGGTTCTGAGTGATCCATTGAAGTGACTGAAGGCACACAGTATTGGGGTATGTGGTATTTATGCCCTGGAGGGGGCTCTACATGTCAGTTCCCCTTCAGCATTTCAATATGAGCCCCACTAGCCTTCCCTGTGCCCCTGCCTGACAGCAGGACTCAGCCATTTGTTCTTTCCCCACACACAACACACAAGCTTCTCCCTCATAAACCTTAAATGTCTCTCTTGCAGGCCCTTTTTCCTTGCCTTCCCTTCTTTTCCCTTCCCTTTCCGCCCTCCCTCCCTTCCTTCCTTCCTTCTTTCCCTCCTTTCTTTGAATTGTATTTTATTGTGGTAAGAACACTTAATATGGGATTTCCCTTTTAACGTATTTTCCACTGTGCAATGCAGTGTCATTGTCTCAGCCATGATGCTGTGCAGCCCATCTCCAGAACTCATTCATCCTGCTTGGCTGAAACTTTATGTCTCTTGGTTAGTGACTCCCCATTACCCACCACCCCCCAAGCCCTGGCAGCCACCATTCCACTCTTCGATTGTATGAATTTGACTACTTTAGAACCCTCATGTAACTGGAATATACAGCATTTGTCCTTCTGTAACTGGCTTATTTCACTGAGCATAATGTCCTCAAGGTTCATCCACGTGGTCACATATTGCAAAATTTCCTTCTTTTTAAGACTAGATAATATTCCATGTAAGTATATACCACATTTTCTTTATCCACCCATCTGCTGTGATTCAGCAATCCCACTTCTGGGTATTTATCCTCTTCTTTTTCTGTGTTAAGCACATTTTCAAAACATCTTCACTTTTTTTTCCATAAGAAATGCCACATACATTAAAAAAAATTCTTGTTTAATTCAGTATTATGACTATTTTCTGAGCTCCTACTACGTGTCTTTACAATGCAACCTCAGCTGGGAGTTGGTGAGGAACATAGCACCGGGACAGCTCACTCTGACCAAGTCTGCATTTTCACATTCATTTCATTGAATGTGCCTCTAAGAAAGAAATCCCCCAGATGTAAAATAGCTGGCTGCTGCCCATTAAGCTACAACTGCTTTCTTTTAGTCTTTATTTTTAAAGGGACCTAGAGATTCCTGAACTGTTTTCTTTTTGATTTGTTGTCCTGCTTCTGGCTATTAGGAAGGAGCTGGCAGTAGGCACTGTGCTCACATATTGGCCAATTAGTTCCCCATCCTCCACATTATGCTCCTAATTTCCCTAAGGCAATCATGCCAATAGCCTCCACACAGCCAACAAAAAATGATGCCAGACCATTGGATAGAGAGGGTGAGCAGGAAACACCTCTCCACAGGGCTGTCTTCATTTCCCCGGAGAAAACAGTGTCAACATATTTACAGAGCTGTCTGTGCATTACAAAGTGCATCTGCTGACTTGAGTCTACGGTATCCTTTTATCCTTTTTGAAGTCTACTGGATAGTCAGAGCATGCAATGTGTATTAGACAGGACTTTTTTCCTTTTGGACTAGAGTGCTTAAAGAAAATTTGCCAGCTCCATTGCTGGCAAAAAACCCCATATTTTTCTCTATGTAGGTCCCAGATGATACAGTCCCCAATTCTCTCCTGAGCACCAAAAATAGAACAGGCCGAGCCAAGATAAGCAGATGTCTTACCTCCAAATCCCAAATAAGGTATTTAAGCCCTGGATACAGCAAATGGTGTGATGGCTGGAGTATCACCACTGTCAGATTCTTTCTTTATAGAACTGGGCAGGGGACAAGGTACCCCTTATTGCATGTGATATATGCACGACTTAAATACTGTTTTTGAATTTAAATGTTTACCATTAAATTATTTTGCAAATGGGGAGCTTATTATTAAAGGAAATCTTATGATAAGATCTCTTTATAAAGCAATACATCTTTTATGTTTATTTGAATGTAAAATCCATACAAGAGTCTTACAGGAAGTGTCAAAAATGATAAAAATTAATCATCTGCCATCTCCTGACTCAAATGTGACTCATTTCAATTATGCTTTTTTCTAGCTCTTGTGTATTAGATATGTATGTTTTATTTAATTGAAATGACATAATCGATTAGAATCAGGTTTTTCTTTTCCCCCAAAGTACTTCATTATACCTTAAATAGTATCCACTTTTTTACTATTATACATCGAACTTGTTTCTAGTTTGTTACCGTGGTAGTAAATGTGGTGAATGTTTTGAGCCCCCCAAACCCCGTCCCCACCTGTAATTAGCTCACAGCAGAAGCAATGGTTTCAGCATGGTCATTTCATGAATATACTAAGACCGCTCAGTGGGGCACCAAGATGATACATAGAAAACACTTGGCTGCAAATGAAAAGACCTCCCCATCCTTTTTATGTCTTCTGTAGAATAAGTTTCTTAAATTCCCAGGAGCAGTATGCTAGGCCAGAGAATTCCTTTATTATTACCAGTGTATCTCATGTCCTATCTGAATTTTTTATATTTTTTATATTTTGAGTTTGTTTCAATGGAGCCAACCACTGTGGCATAATGTTTCCTAGTTCCTGTATGCCTTCCTCTAGTTCGTAAGAATGGCCTCTTGTGAACATTTCCATTTTGTATCTTCTACGTGGAATGTGCATCAGTCAGGTAATTTCTACAGAGAAGGGTTTTTAGAAACCAGTGTGGCAAAAACAGTGCACTTATTATTTTGTTGGTAAATTGAGGTGTAAGTGCTGACTTCCTGCCTTATAGGATCCCAAAGCAGAAAAAAAAAAATATCCAAACTCTTGCATTTACCATTGGGAGTTAGTGTGCGGGGGGCACTTCAGCCTGACTTCCTACAGAGGGGAGCCAATTAAAAACAGAAAAACAAGACCCTGGATCTTCTTATAAGGTAGTCATTTGCTGGAGGCTCTGAAGTGAGGCATCCACACTCTTCGGTCTGTCAGGCAGGTTTGAGCTGCTTTCATTTAATTTGAATCCTTGGGGAAACTGTGCCTTCCTGGGACAAATATATGCCTGGGTCTCAGGCAGTAAGCCTCTTGTGGGGGTGGCTCTGAGTATCTTGCCTCTGTTCCTCATTAAGTAGAAGTTGTGTGTGTGTGTTATAACACACTTGGAGAAAAGCACACACAAGATAAATGTAGGATTCAGCAAAAGTTTGTAAGGAGCACCTAAAATCCGAAAATAGAATACTTCCACGACATCCCCAAACCTCCTCCCCCTACATTCCCTCCTTTGGAAATGACACTATATTAGTTTTCTGTTGCTGTTGTCATAAATTATCACAAACTCAGTGGCTTGAAACAGCACAAATTTTTTATCTTATAGTTACGGAGGTCAGAAGTCCTAAAATCAAGGTGTTGGCAGAACAACCTTCCTGTCTGGAGGCTCTAAGGGAGAATCTATTTCTTGCCTGTTCCAACTTCTAGAGGACACCTGCATTCCTTGGGTCATGGCCCCTTCTTCATTTTTAAAGCCATTGCTATGACCAGTTGAGTATTTCTCTTAGGACACCATTCTGACCTTGCTTCTGTTGGTACCTCTCTGATTCTGACTCTCCTTTCACTTTTTAAGGACCCTTGTGATTATATAGGGCTTGTGGGATAATTCAGGACAATCTCCCCACCTCAAGTTCCATAACCTTAATCACATCTGCAGTGTCCCTTTTTCCATGTTTATAAAATCACAGGTGTTGGAACATTAGGGCATGGACATCTTTGGGGAGCCATGGTTCTGCCAGCCACCTTAACACTATCCTAACTTTTTGCATTATAGTTTGTGTTGCCTGAAATTACACTGTATGTTCTTTTTGTGTGTGTGCCTGCCTTTTTTTCTCAACGTGGTGTGAGATTCATTCTGTAACTCTAGCTCATTGATTCCTTACTGTAATATTCTACTGTGTGAATACACCACAATTTATGTATATACTTTAAGTGGATGGATATTTGCGTTGTGCCCAGTTCTGTGCTTTTATATATGCCGCACCTTCTTGAGCCTGTGTCTTGGTGTTTCTATGAGTGGCATTGCTGGGTGAGAGAAAACACCACAATTGATGTGAACATATACCCTGATTTGCCTGGGACTGTCCTGATTTATGCCTGCTGTCCTGGTGTCCTATCCAGTTAGAGACTCCCTTCGCTCTCCAAAATATGGTCACCCTGGTCATAGTGAATGCTTATTTTCAACTCCACGAAATGATGCCAGATAGTTTCCAATCTGACTGTAATTTATGTTCCACATCCTCACCAACACTCATGATCGACCATCTTTCAAAATGCAAAATGAATTTGCATTTCCCTGATTACTGATAGGGTTGAGAAGCTTTTCATATACTTACTGTCCATTTGGAACAATAAATCTTTTGGGAAATCCCTGTTTGAATCACTTTCCCATTTTTCAATTGACTTATCTATCTTTTTCTTATTTATTTGTTAGGAATGCTTTTCATATTCTGGGTATGAGTCTTTTGTTGTTTACATGAATTGCAAATATCTTCTCTCAGTCAATGGTTTGCTTTTTCATTCTTAATTTGAATGTATTTTGAATTATCAATCTTTTCCTATATAATTAGCCCTTTTTGTGTCCTATTTAGGAAATCTTTCCCTGCCCAAAATGTCATGAAAATGTCTTCCTTTATTACTTTCTTGATGATTTATTGTTTTGCCTTTTCTACTTAGGTCTACAATATACTGCAACTTGATTTTTGTGTAAGGTGGCTGACTTTAATTTTTTTCTTCAAAAGGATATATAGTTGACTCAGCACCATTTATCTAAAATACTATCCTTTTTTTTCATTGTTTGCTGTACCAAGTTTTCAAAAATCAAGTGTTAAAATATGCATTGGTTTGTTTCTAGGCTTTCTATTCTGCTTCATTAGTCTGTCTATCTCTGGAACAAGATCATTCTGCCTTAACTACTGCAGCTATATAGTAAATTATGAAATGTGCAAAAGGAAATCTTCCCTCATTGTTTTGTTTTAAGAGTGTGCTACCATGCACCCCAATGTTCATTGCAGCACTATTTACAATAGCCAGGTCACGGAAGCAACATAATTGCCCATCGGCAGACAAATGGATAAAGAAGTTGTGGTACATATATACAATGGAATATTACTCAGCCATGTAAAGGAACAAAATGGAGTCATTTGTTAAGACATGGATGGATCTAGAGACTGTCATACAGAGTGAAGTAAGTCAGAAAGAGAAGAACAAATATCATATATTAACGCATGTATATGGAACCTAGAAAAATGGTACAGATGAACCGGTTTGCAGGGCAGAAGTTGAGACACAGATGTAGAGAGCAAACGTATGGACACCAAGGGGGGAAAACCGTGGTGGGGTGGGGATGGTGGTGTGCTGAATTGGGTGATTGGGATTGACATGTATACACTGATGTGTATAAAATTGATGACTAATAAGAACCTGTAGTATAAAAAAACAAACAAAAAAACCCAAACAAACAGAAAATAAAGAGTGTGCTACCTGTCTTGGCTCTTTGTATTTCCATTTAGATTTCAGAATTATATTATTAATGACCTTCACAAAATTCGCTGGGGTTTTTATTGAGATTTCATAAATCATTTTAGGAAGAACTTACATTTTTAACAGTATTTTATTTTTCAATAGGAGATTGTTTTGAAATAAAGGAGAAAATGTCAATAATATCTAAAATACCACAATTCTAAATCACTAAAAGAGACCCTGACTTTACACATAGATCCATGGGTACCATGGTATTGGTATTTGAACTGGGAGGTCTGGCTTAAGTGTGGCTTTCCTGAGCCATCTACACAGCATTGCCTTTAACATTTTTCTTAAACAAATTAAGATTTATTTTTTTCTCAATGAAAAAGGAATCTGGAAGTAGGCAGCTGCTGGCAGTGGTTCAGAATTTCCAGGTCACAGTTTGTATCTCTGTCATTATCTTAGTCTTTCTCTCATGGTCACAAAATGGTTGCCAGGCTCCATGCTATCTGCATGGCAGGCAGGACAAAGTGGGGGAAAGGGTGGTACCAGCAATGTCTGCTTTGTTAATAGGGATGGTTTTCCCCACACACACTACCTGCAACAGGCAAACATGTCCCTCTACCAGAAAAGTTGCTCTTCTGTAGTGCTGGTGAGGAGGGAGACTGTAGGAGGGAGGTGATGTGCTCGATCATCTCCACAGAGTCAGTCTCAACTTCCAAGACTTGTGCCAGGTCTCTGGCAGGCACCACAACAAAACCTCACATTAGAATGGGCTGTAACTTGGCGATCGCTGAAAACTACCATTTCCTTTTAGTTCTTTTCAAAATTTTCGAGTCTCTTACTATAAGTGAAAAGTTTGAAGTTTCTTGGTTCTTTATTTAATTTAAACTTAATTTGATTCATCAGAAATTTGCATTGGGAAATTTGTTCTGACACTCCAAAAGCAGAGAACTTCTTGTGTTTATCTCTGTAACTCCCCACAGAAATCAGCACAACAGAGTCCTAGACACAAGGTCAGTAAACATTTATTGATTTCAATTGAATTTATTTAAAAGTAGGGCAAAGAAATGATGTCTTTGATGTAGACATTGGATAAAAATGGACAATGAAAGCATAAAATCATTTATATTAAGTGACAAACAAAATGTAGATTGATTACCTGAGCTTTGAAAACTATCTCAGGATTAAAGTTTTCACAAAGTATAAAGTTTCTTTATGCTGCTCGTCAGCATAGCACCTCCCATCTTTTCTCCCCACCTCTCCTTTTAATCAAGAATTTGGTCTCATGAGTATCTGTGACCCAGTCAGAAGCAACTACTTCAAAGAATGAATCTCCTTCCCTCCACAGAGGAGAGTATAAAGATGCAGGACTGGAGTGGGGCTGTTCATATGGGGTTTTCAACATGCTTTTCACATCAACTAATGGAGCACAAGGATAATTTAGATTGCGTGTTCCACAAGGACAGAGAGGAGGAGTCTTTGCCTGGTGGTAACATGAAGTCAGGGTGATATCTCAAAATCCTCTGAGTGTTTTCATGAAGTGGATAATTGATGGTGGTGATTTTAAACTCAGCATGACTTTGTGATGAGGAGAGAGAGTTGATCAATTTTACAAAGGAAAGGAGGGAAGGAAGGAAAGAAGGAAGAAAGAAAGAAAGAAAGGAAAATAAAAGGGAAAAAAACCATGGCTTAGAATTGAGGACTCTTGACCTCCTTTTCTACTTTCATCACTAACTGTACAAACTTTAGGTAGACTCTTCCATCTCCCAATGCCTGAGTTGAAGTAGGAACAAGAGTGCTTCTTTCTGAATTTATTCTAAGGGGGAAGTGTTATGAACTACTTGAAAGATACAGATTGATTGTCTGACTGATTGACTGAATAATCCTATTGCCTTTGTTTTGTGTCCCTCTAGTTTAGCCAGATCCTCAGATCTGTTCTTCATCTGCAGGCTGTATTGCTTTATCAAAGATGGCCTATTTCTAAGATCTGGACTATGAGCCAAGGTTTGGTAAAATGTAACTCAAGAGGAAAGAGTCTCATTCCTCCTCACTGTTTCGTTTGGGTCTGGCTGTAAGTGGCAGATAAGGCAAAGAGGACACATTTATCTGCTATGTTGCTAGCCTTTGAAATAGAGCTAACGACGGACACTAGTCTGCTCATGAGCCAATGGGACAGTCCCATTACCCAGTCACCCACTGGTTTCTCCCTAAACCAGCTCCCTGATTTTTTATTTTCCCCTGGCCCCCCATCAGATTTCAACTTCTCATCCTTCAAGCCAGTATTTATCCTGTTTTTACATTTCCTCTCCTCTTCCCATCTATCTTTCCAGTTTAGTGTCCCTCCCTTTCCCTGTTTCTGGTCTTCTTTTCCTTCCCCTCCTTCCTCATGGTCCTTCCCCTTGATTCTCTATTCTTCTCATTTGATCTTTCTCTCTGTGCGTTAGAGCTGGTAGTATCATTCGTGGACCTTAAAGGAAATGTGGAATCTCAGAATCATCAGAGACCTCTGGAGACAGTTAAATCAGCCTCTGCCTGGTGCTTGGGGACAAGAACCAAAAGATCATGAAGCCCAGACCAACGTCATGAAGACAGGCCACTGGAAGGATTATGATAATAAATCAAAGTTGTGATTGTGGCCATGCATTTGTTTCATTAATTCCCCTTGCTAAATACTGATCGAGTCCTGCTTCTTCCAGACTCTGTACCAGGTGCTGGAATACAAATATGAAGATGTTACTTCTTCTGGAAGGACATTAAGTTTGTTTTAATGGCCTTTCTCCCAGAGTTGTCCAATTGGTATTCATGCTTTTTTTTTCTTTTAACTTCTTTATTGCAGTATCATTGCTTTACAATATTGCGTTAGTTTCTGTTGTATAACAAAGTGAATCAGCTATATGTATACATATATCCCCATATCCCTTCCCTCTTGCATCTCCCACCCACCCTCCCTAACCACATCTCTAGATGATCACAAAGCAGAGAGCTGATCTCCCTATGCTATGCAGCTGCTTCCCACTAGCTATTTATTTTACATTTGGTAGTGTATATACGTCTATGTCACTCTCTCACTTAGTACCAGCTTACCCTTCCCCCTCCCTGTGTCCTCAACTCCATTCTCTACATCTGCATCTTTATTCCTGTCCTGCCCCTAGGTTCTCCAGAAACATTTCTCTTTTTTTACAGATTCCATATATAAGTTTTAGCATACGTTATTTGTTTTGCTCTTTCTGAGTTATTTCACTCTGTATGACAGACTCTAGGTCCATCCACCTCACTACAAATAACTCAATTTCATTTCTTTTTATGGCTGAATAATATTCCATTGTATATATGTGCCACATCTTCTTTATCCATTCATCTGTTGATAGACACTTAGGTTGCTTCTTCCTGGATAGTGTAAATACAGCTGCAGTGAATACTGTGGTACATGACTCCTTTTGAATTATGGTTTTCCCAAGGTATATACCAAGTAGTGGGACTGCTGGGTCATATGGCAGTTCTCTTTTTAGTTTTTTAAGGAACCTCCATACTGTTCTCCATAGTGGCTGTATCAATTTACATTCCCACCAACAGTGCAAGAGAGTTCCCTTTTCTCCACATCCTCTCCAGCATTTATTGTTTGTAGATTTTTTGATGATGGCCATTCTGACTGGTGTGAGGTGATACCTCATTGTAGTTTTGATTTGCAATTCTCTAATGATTAGTGATGTTGAGCATCCTTTCATGTATTTGTTGGCCATCTGTATATCTTCTTTGGAGAAATGTCTATTTATGTCTTCTGCCCATTTTTGGATTGGGTTGTTTGTTTTTTTGATATTGAGCTGCATGAGTTGCTTGTATGTTTTGGAGATTAATCCTTTGTCCATTGATTCGTTTGCAAATATTTTCTCCCATTCTGAGGGTTGTCTTTTTGTCTTGTTTTTGGTTTCCTTTGCTGTGCAAAAACTTTTCAGTTGCATTAGGTACCATTAGTTTATTTTAGTTTTTACTTCCATTTCTCTAGGAAGTGGGTCAAAAAATATCTTGCTGTGATTTATGTCAAAGAGTGTTCTTCCTATGTTTTTCTCTAAGGGTTTTACAGTGTCTGGCCTTAAATTGAGGTCTGTAATCCATTCTGAGTTTATTTTTGTGTATGGTGTTAGGAAGTGTTCCAATTTCCTTCTTTTACATGTAGCTTTCCAGTTTTCCCAGCACCACTTATTGAATAGGCTGTCTTTTCTCCACTGTATATTCTTGCCTCCTTTATCAAAGAGAAGGTGGCCATATGTGTGTGGGTTTATCTCTGGGCTTTCTATCTTGTTCCATTGATCTATATTTCTGTTTTTGTACCAGTACCATACTGTCTTGATTACCATAGCTTTGTAATATAGTCTGAGTCAGGGAGCCTGATTCCTCCAGCTCCATTTTTCTTTCTCAAGAATGCTTTGGCTATTCGGAGTCTTTGTGTTTCCATACAAATTGAGAATTTTTTTCTTCTAATTCTGTGAAAAATGTCATTGGTAGTTTGTTAGGGATTGCATTGAATCTGTAGATTGCTTCAGGTAGGATCGTCACTCTCACAGTGTTAATTCTTCCAATCCAGGAACGTGGTATATCTCTCCATCTGTTTGTATCATCTTTAAGTTCTTTCATCAGTGTGTTATAGTTTTCTGCATACAGGTCTTTTGTCTCCTTAGGTAGGTTTATTCCTAGGTATTTTATTCTTTTTGTTGCAGTGGTAAATGGGAATGTTTCCTTAATTTCTCTTTCAGTTTTATCATCATTAGTGTATAGGAATGCAAGAGATTTCTGTGCATTAATATTGTATCCTGCTACTTTACCAAATTCATTGATTAGCTCTAGTAGTTTTCTGGTAGCTTCTTTAGGATTCTCTATGTATAGTATCATGTCATCTGCAAACAGTGACAGTTTTACTTCTTCTCTTCAGATTTGGATTCCTTTTATTTCTTTTTCTTCTCTGATTGCTGTGGCTAGAACTTCCAAAACTATGTTGAATAATAGTGGTGAGAGTGGGCAACCTTGTCTTGTTCCTCACTTTAGAGGAAATGGTTTCAGTTTTTCACCATTGAGAACGATGTTGGCTGTGGGTTTGTCATATATGGCCTTTAGTATGTTGAGGTAGATTCCCTCTATGCCTACTTTCTGGAGAGTTTTTAATCATAAATGGGTGTTGAATTTTGTCAAAAGCTTTTTCTGCATCTATTGAGATGATCATATGGTTTTTATCCTTCAATTTGTTAATACGGTGTATCACATTGATTGATTTGTGTATACTGAAGAGTCCTTGCCTTCCTGGGTTAAACCTCACTTGATCATGGTGTATCCTCCTTTTAATGTGCTGTTGGATTCTGTTTGCTAGTATTTTGTTGAGGATTTTTGCATCTATGTTCATCAGATATTGTTCATGTGATATTGGCCTTTAGTTTTCTTTTTTGGTGACATCTTTGTCTGGTTTTGGTGTCAGGGTGATGGTGGTGTCATAGAATGAGTTTGAGAGTGTTCCTCCCTCTTCTATATTTTGGAAGAGTTTGAGAAGGATAGGTTTTAGCTCTTCTCTAAATGTTTGAGAGAATTCGCCTGGGAAGCCATCTGGTCCTGGGTATTTGTTTGGTGGAAAAATTTTAATCGCAGTTTCAATTTCACTGCTTGTGATTGGTCTGTTTATATTTTCTATTTCCTTCTGGTTCAGTCTTAGAACTTTTCTAACTTATACTTTTTTAAGAATTTGTCCATTTCTTCCATGGTGTCCATTTTATTGGCATATAGTTGCTTGTAGTGATCTCTCATGATCCTTTGTACTTCTGCAGTGTCAGTTGTTGCTTCTCCTCTTTCATTTCTAATTCTGTTGATTTGAGTCTTCTCCCTTTTTTTCTTGATGAGTCTGGCTAACGTTTTATCAATTTTGTTTATCTTCTCAAAGAACAGCTTTTAGGTTTATTGATCTTTGCTACTGTTTCCTTCATTTCTTTTTCATTTATTTCTGATCTGATCGTTATGATTTCTTTCCTTCCACTAACTTTGAGGGTTTCTTTTGTTCTTCTTTCTCTAATTGCTTTAGGGGTAAGTTTAGGTTGTTTGTTTGAGATTTTTCTTGTTTCTTCAGGCATGATTGTATTGCTATAAACTTCCCTCTTAGAACTGGTTTTGCTGCATCCCATAGGTTTTGGGTCATCATGTTTTCATTGTAATTTGTTTCTAGGTATTTTTTTTATTTCCTCTTTGATTTATTCAGTGATCTCTTGGTTATTTAGTAACATATTCTTTAGTCTCCATGTTTTTGTATTTTTTACAGTTTTTTTCTTGTAATTGATATTTAGTCTCATAGTGTTGTGGTTGGAAAACATACTTGATGCAATTTCAGTTTTCTTAAATTTACGAAGGCTTGATTTGAGACCCAAGGTATGATGTATCCTGGAGAATATTCCATGAGCACTTGAGAAGAAAGTGTATTCTGGTTTTTTTGGATGGAATGTCCTATAAATATCAATTAAGTTCATCTTGTTTCATGTGTCATTTAAAGGTTGTGTTTCCTTATTTATTTTCATTTTGGATGATCTGTCCATTGGTGAAAGTGGGGTGTTAAAGTCCCCTACTATTGTTGTGTTGCTGTCGATTTCCCCTTTTATGGCTGTTAGTATTTGCCTTAAGTATTGAGGTGCTCCTATGTTGGTTGCATAAATATTTACAATTTGTTAATATCTTCTTCTTGGATTAACCCCTTGATCATTATGTAGTGTCTCTTGTAATAGTCTTTATTGTAAAGTCTATATTTTCTGATATGAGAATTGTTACTCCAGCTTTCTTTTGATTTCCATTTGCATGGAATATCTTTTTCCATCCCCTCACTTTCAGTCTGTATGTTTCCCGAGGTCTGAAGTGGGTCTCTTTTAGACAGCATAAATATGGGTCTTGTTTTTGTATCCATTCAGCCAGTCTATGTCTTTTGGTTGGAGCATTTAATCCATTTACATTAAATGTAGTTATTGATATGTATGTCCTGTTACCATTTTCTTCATTGTTTTGGGTTGTTTTTGTAGGTCTTTTCCTTCTCTTGTGTTTTCTGCCTAGAGAAGTTCCTTTAGCACTTGTTGTAAAGCTGGTTTGGTGGTGCTGAATTCTCTTAGCTTTTGCTTGTCTGTAAAGTTTAGTTTCTCTGTCGAATCTGAATCAGATCCTTGCTGGGTAGAGTAATCTTGGTTGTAGGTTTTTCCCTTTCATCACTTTATAAATTTATTT